>NC_064472.1:44675919-44990272 GCF_023343835.1 Lagopus muta | reverse complement strand
TGAGAGAATATAGATGGAAAGTAAGATGTGTTACTATTTCCCTTCATTCTATTTAACAGAAAGATTTAGTTACATGTCAAAAGAGAACATTTGTAACACATATATGTGGACTACTGCCAAAGATGATCCTAATGTTGCTCAACACCTAAACAGATTCCATCACACAATAAGTCATGAAACTTACAAACTTAACAGCTAGTGAAGCTACATTGATATCTATATTCCGGCAGTAAGCTTCTCAGCTTGAGGTAAACCATACATTGTCTTCAGGATCCAAAATAGGACAATAAAACAAGTGACCTCAGTTATTTTTACTTGTATTAAAAGTGATGTGTTGGTAACATGCATAGACTCAGAACTGAGATATTCTGACACAGAACATTTCTGAAAAGTGACCAAATAACACAATAAAATGTCCATGTTTTTCAGGTTACCATAATTTTACTGTATTGCTGTCATGATGCCAAAGATCTAATGTGTTTACGATGGCCAGATGGAACTTTCATACAAACATGGCATCTGGTATCAATGTGTTTCTCTAGTACATTTATAGGATTTTGACAAAGAACTCATCTGAATCAAAGACTGGAAGTCAAGGCCAATCGATCGTAATCATGCCTTGATATCAAGTTCTTTAACTTATTAGCTGATGGGTTATTTAAAGAAACTATAATAGAAAAAAAGATAAACGGCTAAGGTGTCTGAAAATGTAAGTAGGTTTAGAAAGCTAGAATCTATCAAATGTTAGGTACAGTTGGCTGATTAAGAGCAGCAGTGTGCTACATATTCAAATCACAAAGTTACTATTAGGTCTTATTTCTGTTCTATCTTTCATTTGGAAAACCATGGGTCAGTACTTTTTTTTCCTTTTTTTTTTTTTTCTCTAGGGAAAATTAGGGCGAGAAAGGGAACAAAGTAATGGGCATTCTTATCTTTGATAAAAATTCTGGGCAATTTTTATATGTTCTTTACACCCTAAATTGATTTACAGAACTATATTTGTCATCAGTTTCCTTTCAGGAGAAAAGCACAAATTTTTCCACGTTATTCCTTTAAGTTCATAGATATGGAATTGTGTAGAAATCATAGACAAAAGATCTGTGGAGAATTTTCTCTGTGTTGCAGTTATCAGTAACTTTCTTCCACAGTTATCAGTAGAGAGATGGGAACAAGCTGCAAAAATGACTTCTGATATTCTCCTGGTACCAGAAAAATATTTTTGTAAAGTGGCTGGAAGCAGCATAAGATGACTTAGACTCCTTTACTAGGCATTCTTTTTGTAATCAATTGTACTTCGTTTGGAAAAGATTTAGCTTTCTTCGTAGCAAGCTGTACAGTACTGGCTCTGGGCTGGTGGATAGCAGTGTTGATAACACACTCGTGTTTTAGCTATTGCTGAACAGCTCTTGCACATCATCAAGACTGCTGCGACAAGCAGCAGGTAGGGGCTGGTAAAAGATATGGAAGGAATGCATCCAAGGCAGCTAACCCAAACTGACTCAGAGAGAATTCTGTAATGATAATGACATGCTTAGCAATAAAAACTGGAAGGCAATCCACTATTGCTCAGACTGATAACATTGGTCTGCTTTTAGAAGGTACTGAGTTCTTGCCTTTGCATTTCCTGTGGGTTTTTTGTTGTTGATGTTTATTTTTTCTTTTGTTTGCTTCTTTTCCCTTTTTTTTTCCTTTTTTTTTCCTTTTTTTTTTCCTTTTTTTTCCTTTTTTTTTCCTTTTTTTTTCCTTTTTTTTTTTTTTTTTTTTCCCCCCACATAGTAAAATTTGTCTCCATCTATGAGTTTTTTCTTGCTTTTTGCTCCTAGTTCTCTTTCCCATCCTTCTGGGAGAGGCAAGGTGGGAGCACACTGCTGAGTGGTGGTTTATTTGCTGTGCAGGATCAATCCACCACATCAGTGATCTCTAGAACCTATTAACACCCTGGGAAATGTTCCCAGTAGAGATGAATGTGTCTTGGTTTTTTTGTACATAAGGAACATAGGAAAAATACAAAACTGCTTGATGGATGCTGTACAGTTGAATATCTCTGTTCAGCTGAAGTGGGATTTTTTCTAGTCATGAGATTTTCTACACTTGTGAGATTTTCTGCAATTACAGCCTACAGTAAAAAAGATTCCATATTAAACATCATTTAGTATTTTTCTATGTAAAATCACGCAATGCCTCTGCACTTTCACATGTAGCCTAATTCTGTCCAGTGCAGTAGTTTTGAAATTATGCCTCATTTATTTCACTTGACTGAGCATATCAGTGGCCGCCAATTCCACTCTTTAATATGCAGACTTTAGTACTAAGACGAAATACTGAGACTTGGAGTAGCTTTAAGGTACTGTACATTGCTCCTAGAATGACTGCATGCAAATTTCTTAACATTCTTAAAGGAAAAATAGAGCTTGATGGATGTATTATGTGCTCTGGAAGTAACATATGCTCATAGTTGCAATAAACTTGAGCAAAAAGGAATGGTCATAGGTCTGGAACAGCCAATTGCCTAGATAGCATTCAGACAGCAGACTTTTTCTTTCTGCTTGCACGCTAGTAACCTTTTGATTTCAAAGCTGGATTGTCTTTATTAGAGGAGTACTTTGTTTCGCACTACTGTCTCTATAGTTCATACCCCTAACATTTCCAGTGCACTTGAAAAATGCGTGCATTTAACAAAGGAGCAGTAGAGCTTGTAACACATAACTGCAGAAAAACAGGCACTTACAGAAATATTCAGAAAAAAAAAGTGAGTGTTGCACTTAAAAAATAAAAATAAAAATAAAAATAAAACAAGCAGTGTCCATTAAAGTAACCAAAAATAAATAAATAAAGCGTACAATAACATTGACTTACTTTATATTGATAAAAACATATAATTAGGAAGCAATAGGAACAGAGATGCACCAAAATGTGACACTGATCAGCAGGAAATCTTCCATTAGAATGCTAGGCTCGTCACTTAGTTTAACAGTTGATTCACAGTGAAAGGTCAGGAGTTCGTGATGCCAACCATGAAGACCCTCAAATTCTTTTTTTCATTTTTCGAATCTCCTTATCTGAATGTAGAAAAGTAATTTACCTTATAGCGATTTCAACGACAAAATGTTAGGGCATTTTATAATTATATTAATTATCTGGATGTATTTCTGCTTTTAAATACAAATATTGGATAAAACTACTAAAAAAAGGAGGACTATCATACATGTGCTGATATTGATATGTTTGTTTTTTTTTTTTTTTTTGCATAAATAGACCAATATGTGTTCATCTTTTCATTCTGTAAGCAAAAATTCTTTTACAATTTCTTTTCCAGCTTCTTCCAGCTTATATTATAATTCTGGAGAATAAAGGGTAATGTTCCCCATTTTTTCTTATAAAATTTGTTTTATAAGGGTGACGTATGGTCAAATTATTATTATTTTTTTTTACAGAAATTCATGTGCAATATTTGTGAGTTCATGAATCTGAAAATGCCAGTTTGAGTTTCATTTGACTGTATTATAGTTGTTTAAGAGAGCAATGGTTTCACTTATTTAACTGTGCAGTAAAGAACTGATATCATGCCCAACACATAACAACACCCCTACTCAGAAACATGTAAGTCAAGGCACTCTACCCCTAATAGTTTGCATGCGGATTATTTTTGTTTATTCTTGCAAGGGAAAAACACGCACAAACATTTCACAAGATAAGAGGAAGAATAGTTTCCATTATCTTTCTTTTTTAGCGCAACTTTCAGAGAAAACAAGGAGTTTCTCATTCCAAAACCCTCGCCTTAATTAAATGGATGCAAAAACGTGATGCAGTATACCAAATGTCCCGAAACAGCAAGTGATTGAGAGGGTGGGTGTGGGAATTCTTTTCTATGAAGGCTGGTCTTTTTCAGTCTGGCCATCTGTTTGCTTATGGTCAAAACCCTTTTTTTCCTGCTGTTCTGGGATTTCTTTGTCACTATGTGATTGAAAGACATTCAATCTCTCATCTTATATGTACTGCCCTGTGACATTTTACAACAACAAAGGTTTTGTTCTGGCTGAGGTCAGATCTGCTTTAGGGATTCTCCAAAGGGGATACAAACAAAAGGAAAAAGAAGGAAAACAAACAGCTCCTTTGCAGGTAATCCCTCAGAATTTCAAACTGTCCATATTACACATTAGAAGTGCTGCAAATCCCTTTATATTCTATTTATATTCATTTCACTTTTCACTACCAATAAACATACTAATCATTTAAATGTTCCTGACAAACAATCATTTATACGTGTCCAGTAGTATTCATTATTTTTTTATCATTAGCATTTAGTATTCACAACACAGTATTGTTCATATTTACACATTATAAATAAATATGAAAATACAATAGCTGAAGAAAATTATGAGACACATCAGAAAGCAATTGCTGTAGGATATATCACTGTGGTAGTTTTTAGGACTCTTTCTCCAGTGGGATGAAGAGTGTAATGGAAAAAAAATAATGTGGATTTCAAATTAATTTCAGGCTTAAACTTTGGAGGTAGAGAACATGTGAAGCCCTGAGGTGTGCTTTAAACAATTTCCAATTTAGAGTTCCACACTGAATGTATTTAAACATCTCAGCAATCCTTGGGGAAGATTATTTTCATGCTACTTCCACTGTTACCAAAAAAAACTCTATCTTTCTGGTGCACTCTGTTATCGTATGCATTCCTCCATTACCTAAATTTAAATAAGTCAAAAACCATGAGCAGATATCCCATTTTCTGCCTTGTCAATGCCAGGTCAAAGCAATTTCAATTACAGCAGCTTATGACTGGGTGTGCAACTGCAGACTGATAAAGACTGATGAAAGAGCATGCAAAACAGCATGCAAGGTGGTAAGGTGCTGCACATCTTTTTTACCATTCCAAGGGCATTACTCAACATGTTCTGCAGCTGGGCATTAGCTGAGACAGAAACCAGGCTCAGAAACCAGGCTCACCCCTGCTTTGTCTGAAATGACAGAGAACACACTGATGGTTTTGGTGTCTTATGTTCAAATAGTCTTGGTACCACAGTGATCGTCCTTCTCCTGCGACATACCAAAACCATTAATTGCATTGATTTATTGCACATTCCATGTCCAAAAAAGTATGCAAAAACAAGCTGGAGCTTCCAGAAGCTCTTGGGATTCTCTTAGCCAATAACTGTACATGTGCAAAGAAACTGAATAGATAAAATTATAGGAAACAATCACAACCCGGTATTGTTATTGTTTCAATAATAAGTATCTCAGAAATCTCAGAAATGTGCTAAGTGCTATCCCTTGATACCCTGAGGCAAGGAAGTTATTTAAAGGAAAGAAGGAGGGTTGGTTCCTACAGTTTTGGTCATGCTTGTTACAAGTCTAAGGAACGTGCCAAGCTCCAAGAGAATGCAAGATGCATTTCCACAAACATAACATGCTCTTCACAATTTCCAGCTTCTAGATTTCTTGAGGCTTTCTCAAACAACACAGATTCTGTGTCACTGACAGACGGCCCTCCACTCCCAGCAGAGCTGGTAAACACAGATGCCTAGCGTCCCCTCAAAAGAAACTCCCTGCTAGCCAGATGCTCATCTTGAACACAGCCTAGGAAACTGTCTTAAGGCTGAATGTAGCGCTGCTCAGAGTGACAGAAAGTCACATGACGATGAATATAGCAAATGGCAAGTGCAGAGGGTTGTACTTAATAATGGTTCATATGAATCTAAACGCCATAAGGCAATTTAAATTGGCAGAAAAATGCCCAGGCTGTTCCCAACCACTTGACTGCTACTCAGTACACCATATCTGATGTGACTTGCTTTCACAGCATTTAGATGCCTATGCCTGTGTTTTTCTGCTTCTTGAATGAAAGTTCATAGTTCTCACTAACTGGGATTACTTCTATCTTGACATAAACATGGGTAGAGAAAGGTCTGATTTCAGATCCACGTTGCTCTTTCCTTTAAATCCATGTAAACAAATACATAAGGAACAATAACTGTTCTATATTCACTGCATGCCTTTAATTCAAAAGGGCTCATTGAGAAAACCAAACCAAACCGAAGGAAGAAACAGATAGATAGCATGTTAATCTTTTAAGATTCCTCCAGAGAATGGCGAGGAGAAAATTTTAATTAGAAGTAGCCAGCTGTGAACCATTCAGAGGTCAATCAGTATTGCTTTTTTCACAGTTTCCAGAAGAATGGCTGAAGGCTGTTCTGCATCTCACAGTGAAAGGGAGTACCAATTACAGATAGGTCTACATTTGGGAATGGTATTCCATTTTTGTTTATATACTTGTTCATTTGTTTTAAACAGGCAAATGTTAGCAAGAAACAAGTTAGTGATTCAAGCATGGCATTCCTATTAGTTTGCCTAAGTCTTCTCAAAAACCTTCCTCTCCTGGATGGAGAAAGATTTTCCATTTATCTCTTTGACTTACAGCACCACAGTGAATAGATATTCAAGACATCACTAAGCTGTGCATGAATTGCACTAATCACAATTTATTCATGCTGGTGTTGAGGTGCTGCATCCTCAGTAACCAACCTCAGCTTTCAGCAGTACAGTAAGGAGCCCTTGTAGGAGCCCTACAAGTGTAAATGCTGCTCACAGACAGGCATGGTAACACAGTGCCCTTTATATCACCTAAGATACCTTAAAATCAGGCTCCTTTTAAGATATAGTCAAAGCAGGGAAATTTTTTCTTTCACATGAGAAGTAAAGGCCTCAGGGCCATGTAAAAATAACTCAAAACTTTCAAGGAAAGAATTAAACTCTCTAAGAGCTGGGGATCTGAGGATGACAACCAAGCCGTATGAGCAGGGTCCTCCCCAGCCTGTCCTGCTACTCCCAGCATGAGGCACCCTGGTTTCAGGCAATCTGTGGTGCTAAGGCAGATCCAAGATCAAGCCAGAAAAGTGAATCAGAATCAAGTGAGGATAACCTAAGACCAACAGGTGCTAAGGGTCTTCCTCCATGTTCAGGTCATCCATTTTTTTACATGGACAGAGAAGACATTAAGCTGTGCGAAACAGAGGATGTATAATGATTTTGAATCACACCATATCTTGCATGCAAATAAGAGAATGCTAATACATGCTGAATGCTAAACTTCAGCACTGATGAGTTTTATTGCCTTTTTATTAGAAAAAGGATAAACACGTTTAGAAGACTATTACCTGTTATATTCCTACATTATTCTCTGTCTATGAAACCCATGTCCTTGGCTAGCTTCAGTGAGATGGGTTCACCCTACAAAGTGCTGAACTTCCTCAGCTGTGGAAGTGGCAGCAGGGGGGTGGAGGCGGCCACACACTGAGAGGCAGCGATGCAGGATGAAGTTGACACATTTGTAGTATAATATGGGAGGGAGGAGAGCTAGGAAACAGCTACTGCTGTACAGCCATATCCTTCATGTTGTTCAGAATGCGTGTAATGAGAGACCAGCCCTGGAGAGATGTGTCAGTCACCAGAAAGAAAAAAAAGAAAAAAAGAAGAAAGGAAAAAAAGGTGTGTAATTTAACCGCACCCTGAGGCATTTAGCGAAGGATTGCATGGTGCTAATTAGAGCATTATGACTGCACCTGGGCCATGCATGTTGCAAGCCAGGCACTGCTGGAAGGTTTCAGTCATTATATAGCTGTGCAAAATAAAATGTATATTCCATTTGAGAGGTAGGTGTTAGAAAGAGGTCTTCCTAAGCTGCACTGTGCGCCATATTGCTTAACTGTGCTGTGTAATGTCTTGCTGATAATTTATGTATGTATTTCTTCATTTTAAATCGCTATTATTGAAAGATGAGATGGGTAGAACTATGAAATAATAAAGCTACAGTATCTCCTACATTATTAGCTCATAGTAGTAACCAAAGGATAACAAAAATTAACTTTAATAACTTTAACTTTACAGTCTTAGGAAAAAAAATCCAGTCTAAAGCAAAAAAAAAAAAATAATCTTCTCTCAATAGATCCAAGGACAGAATCATTTTTGAGATAATTCTACAATAGGGAATTGTCTCAGAATAACACATGATAATGTGATTTTACAGTAGACAAAGAATTCTTCATCTGCTAATATGGGGTCATTTCTTGTTGACATCATCTCCTCAGGGATGACTTCAAAAGAATTGTTTTCAGGAACAACAAAAAAAAGTCCAGTTTGAACACTATAGTAAGATTTTCATATCTGAAAATAAAGCAGTGACAAAATAGAGAAGATTTCTGTGTAAGTTCAAGCTAATTGGTCTGTATTTGGGTTAATAGTGTATCCACATTAAATGGGAGAATAAAAATGTCTGCAAGAATTGAAAAGTAGAACTGACCAACAATAACATCCTTACCTACAGGCCACTACAGAAACACACTTCATTGTAACTGGGGTAGCTTTAGATATTGTGTCTGGCATTTGTCTACCTTGTGCTGCAATGACCTTTTAGACTGCAGTGTAGAGATGAGTGACACAAGTAATGCCAACGCTCTTAGCAGTCTTTCTCCTAAGCTGAACATCAGGTTGCAGCAAGACCACTCAGGACCAGTTTATCTAAGGTACATATTTTTCTAATTTGTTTCCTAGGTGTTATGTGAGATAACATAAGCAGCCTTCTAACCATCCAGGGACAGTAACCACATATAAAGTTCACTTTACATATCAAAGTCTGTTTTCACAGAATTTTCCATGATAGATTGATGTTGACTATTTTTTATTGACTTTATCGTTCTCTAGGTGCTTATAAAACGTGGTTGTGAGCAAGAATTTAGACTGACATGAAAACAAGATGGTAAACACACCAAATTAATTCAAAATGATTAATGGGTAGTCATAATTACGTGGAAGTTAATAGGATTTCTTAATGAATGGGTGAGTGCATTTCTACAGCAGTTCTTCAGATCTCTTGATTCAAACTATTTGATATTTTAAGCAAAACCTCTTCAATATAACAGGCAGGTAGCTTTTAAAATTTTGGAGATGAAGTAGTAAAGATTCAGACCAGCAAAAAAATATTGTCAGAAATGAGAAGTATTCTTTGAAAACTGTGTCAGATTTCTTGTGGATTCTTCTCACTGAAAATTTTATTTAAAACTGAATTTCTGTCCTTTCCATCCTTCAGTTTCCAAGGCAAACATGGGGAATGGGGGATGGGAGTGCAGAAAGTGCATGCACAGTAGCCTCCATTGGATGCTAAATGGGGGTTTGCCAGCTGCCTGAAATACATTTTCCTATTCCTGATCAACAGAGTTATGTTCTCCTGCATGGATTTAGACTTACTGGCTTCTAACAACAAGGAAAACATCTGGTTCCTTTCAGTGTGCATATACTGCAATAATTTGGTGATGACTTGATATGTTCTAAATGTTTAGTAAAACAACAGTGTATAATTTGTTCTTCAAATAAAGATATAAATATACAGCAAAAAGAAAAGACACTATACTACAAAAAGCATAGCTACTGAGATCTCTTTTTGTAAGAATGAGTTTACTCTTCATAAGATCTTAGGAACCTTACTTGTCCAATTATAAACAAATAACAGCTGATCTATCTGGTCACAGTTGCTTAAAAATCCTTCTCTAGGTAACACTTAAGGCCTTCTTTGATATCAGTGTTTAGTTAAATGCTGCCACTTTGATTTTCCTCAACTTTAATTATTTGAATTTTTACACTTAGTAAATGCTCAGAAAAGTATCCTTTGCCATATTTTACAGAAAGAACACAGAAGCATTTGCCAGAAATGTTAAATGCCAGCCCTTGCAATTCGTTTTACATTCCATGAAAGACATGTGTGCTACTACAAAGCATGAAAGAGTTGTTGTACTGCCATTTACTCTGAAGCTGTAGGTGAATAATTTACATGTATTTGTAAATCATTAAGTTTAGGAAGAATAGAATACGTTTTTACAAATATATTAACAGTAAGAGGAAGGCATCTTTTACTGGATGCAGTGGGGATTGTGACAACCAAGGATAAGGAAAAGGCTGAAGTTCTAAGTGCCTTATTTATGTATCTCTTTAAAAATCAGACCAATTATCCTCAGGGTACTCTGGCCTCTGGCTTAGAAGTCTGGGATGGGGAGCAGAATAAACTCCCCATGATTCAGGTAGAAACAGCTAGAGACTTACGACTTCACCAGAATTGCCACAAGTTCATGGGGCCAGGTGGGATCTATTCAAGGGTGCTGAGGGAGGTGATAGTCAAGTTACTTTTTGCCACTTCTCAGCATTCCTGGTGAACCAGAGAGGTCTCAGAGAATTAGAGGCTTACTAATGTGATTCCCATCTACAAGAGGGGTCATAAATAGGAATCCAGAGAACTACAGGCCTGACAGCCTGAGCTCAGTGCCGGGAAAGGTTATGAAGCAGATTATCTTGAGTGAGATCACAGGGCATATGGGACAACCAGGGGATCAGGCCCTGACAGCATGGGTTCATGAAAGGCAGATCCTGCTTGACCAACCTCAACTCCTGTGTAACCTACCTAGTGGATGAAGAAAAGGCTGTTGATGTAGGCTGCCCTGGCTTCAGCAAAACTTCTGATATTGTCTCCCATAGCATTCTCCTAGAGAAGCTGGCAACCCGTAGTTTGGACAGGCACACTCTTTGCTGGGTAAAGAACTGGCTGGAGGGCCAGGCCCTCCAGAGAGTGGTAAGGAAAAGAGTTAAATCCAGCTGGCAACTTATTACAAGTGGAGCATGTCCTGTTTAATATCTTTATTGATGACCTGGATGAGGGCATTGAGTGCACCTTCCATAAGTTTGCAGATGATACCAAGTTGGGAAGAAGTGTCAATCTGCCTGTGGGTAGAAAGGACTACAGAGGAATCTGAAGAGGCTGAATCACTGGGCTAAGGCCAGTGGGATGAAGTTCAACAAGTTCAAGTACTGGGTACTGAACTTTGGCCATAACAACCCCAGGCAATGCTACTTGTGATGAAGTAGCTAGAAGACTGTGTAGAGGAAGCAGACCTGGGGGTTCACTCGGCTGAACATGAGCCAGTAGTGTGCCTGGGTGGCCAAGAAGGCTAATGCCTTGTATTAGAAATAATGCTGACAGTAGGAGCAGGGAAGCAATCATTCCTCTGTATCCAGCCCTGGGGAGGCCACAACTTGAGTTTGGGCCGCTCACTGCAAGAGACATTGAGTCCCTGGAGCATGTTCAGAGAATGGCAACGAAGCTGTAAGGGGGCTGGAGCACAAGTCTTATGGGTAGTGGCTGAGGGAACTGGAATTATTTAGTCTGGAGATGAGGAGGGTCACAGGAGGCATTTGAGCTCTCTACAACAGCATAACTAGTAACAAACAGCTTGAGAGGACATGACCTCAAGTCGAGGGGAGATTGAGGTTGAATGTTAGGAAAAAGTTCTTCTCCAAGAGAGTGGTCAGTCACTGGAACAAGCTGCCCAGGGAGGTGGTGAAGTCACCATTACTGAAGACGTTCAAGAATTATTTAAATGTTCTACTAAGAGACATGGCTTAGTGGGGAAATACTGGTGGGAGGTGGACAGTTGAACTGGACAGAGGTCTTTTCCAACCTTGGTGACTCCATGATTGTATGATTCTAAGTTCTGTGGGATTCTTAGCACTAACTCTGGCATCAAGACCAAACAGCTTTGCAATTTTATTCCTTCAGCAATGTCTACCTGGATTACTCTTATAGTTGAATGTGGTATTCTTCTCCACCTAGAGCAAATGATTTTGCTTCTGCTTTTTGCTGTGCTTCTCTGTCCAGGGACAGCTGCACTTTCTTGGTAGATGGAGTGCTTCCAAATTATAGTGCCTGAAATGCATTTGCCTACCTAAATTAAAGATATTAACATACAAATTGCCGTGGAGAGCAGTATCACATTTAATACATCGTGACAGAGGGTGAGTCTAGCTGATGGGGTTCATCCGAAGAAAACTAATGCACTTGAAATAGAAAATCACACTGAGCACTAGTTTTTCTTGATTATCCCATCACCCCCTGCTATTTTCACTGGACTGGAAAATGTTTCTGCTTGTGCATCTCCTCTGATAGAGGCTTCTACCCTGAGATTTTACAATCATTAGGCTTGTAATAGGATCACTAGAGTGAAAGACTAACATGAAAGCTTTACAGAATGAAGAAGGATGCAAAGTAGAAATATGAAATTGTCACTTGAAGCACTTATATGCTGCAATGTGTGATTTTAAAGTGTTTATTTACAATATGAGAATATATATGTTAATCTTTATAATATTCTGAATACTAGAAAAATCATTACCTTTTTCCTATTTTTTTTCTGTAATCTCTTCTCTATGACTTACAAAATGCTTGATTCCTTTCCTTTTCTTCCCTCCCCTTCCCTCATGAAAATATGAATTTTTACTGATATTATTTTGTAAAACATTTATCTACTTGAAGTGAATGCTTTTGTTGCTATAAATGAAGAGCTGAATATTCAAGTATTATTGGTGATGAATGAATTAGATCCAACTTCCCTTTTTTTTTTTTTTGTGCTCAGATGCTTAAATCTTTCCCATAGAATGGCCAATAATCTGGGCTTACAGAGGTTAAATAATGTATGTGTTGCAAGGAATCCAAATAATACAAGGAAGAGCTGATGCTAGGATACATTTTTCTTTTGTTAGTATGTATTGTAAGGAAGTTAAAACAGGTGGGGACGTTGCTCAGGAAGTTCCATCTATATATTAAAACAGCTCTCTTTTTAGCTCTTCAGTTTCAAATTTTCCTTTTCTGTAAGAGTTATTGAAGAATAGGTCCTCTAGGAGGAGTCTGGGAAGACTGTGAACCATATCACTTCTAATACCTGAGGTTCTGGATAATAGGATGCATGGGACAACTTAGTTAAGAGAGTATTTGCTCTCTATTAACTGATCTGCCATTTTGCAAAATGAAATTTATGTTATATCCATCAGCTTGTTGTTGACTTTTGAGGAACTGATGTAACTACTTACTCTGTTTCAGTATTCTCATCAGATTTCCTGTTCTGTATACCACTACATTGAATAGAAGATTATAGTTTTTAGACTGCAGTAAGAACTTGATCAGAGAATCACAGGATGAATCATAGAATGGTTTGAGTTGGAAGGGACCTTTAGAATCATCTAGTTCCAACCCCACTGTTATATGCAGGGACACCTTCCTCTAAATCAGGTTGCCCAAAGTCCCATCCAGCTTGGCCCTGAATGCTCCCAGGGAGGGGGCATTCACGTATCTTCCTTCTTTCATAAGACACTGTATTCTTGATTTTCCTAAAAGTAGAGAAGCTGGAAACAGAGCAGTATTTATAATGCTTAAAGCTTCTTAAATAGGATACATTTTCGTAATTCCATCCTATGTGTATTGCTAACAAACTGACTCCAAAGAAAATGGGTGTGTACATTTTGACCTTTGCTATTATTTTAAAGCATACTTGTTTTCTGTTGCAAATGCATTCAGGTGATACAACCCTCCTCATTTCTGTTAAAACAAAGTCAGAGAAGAAACAGTGGACTGTTCCTCTTGAAGTACTTTGGCACTGAAAAACCTAGCAGAGCTGAAATACAGCAGTTTTTATTGTGTTTTGTAAGGTGGATTTATTGCTTTTATCTGTTGGTTTATCTTTCAATTTGGATTCTTATTCAAGAGATATTCAAAAATAACATTTTTGTCTAGAAAAGCTATTGGAAGTATGTTTTAATTTCTGCGTTTCAGAATATAACGACTGAATTAAGATCAGCAAACTTGGAAGATTTTGTGTCTCCTTTATTACTGTTATTCTTTTTTATTAGATAAGTACGAATAGTAGGGTCATAGTGCACACAATGATTCAAGCAATGTTACCAGCATAAATGTCATAGTTCAATAACAGTAACAAAAATAGAAACTTCTGTCTTAACAACTTCATTTGTATTTTGTTCTTAAATTATCTTCTGCCATTCACTCCAAAGTCCACGCTTAACACATAATAGAGTTAAGTGAAACAAGCAGAATTAATTAAATAAGAAATGATTTGTTTGTTCTTACTCAACAAAAACTGTAGGACTAAAGCATGTAAATCACGTTGCTGTCTTCTGTGCAGCTGGGGTCATTATTTCTGAAAGCTTTTTATATTGTTCTTTTAAAGTCTTGAGAAAAAAAGGAAAAAAAAAGAAAATATATCAGAAGACTTTCCTGCCCAACATGCCAAATGAGTGTCAGGAATTTGAAAGTGCATTACATCTCACCCAAGGTACATGTTTGGACCAGGTTACAATTGTACCAAGTCATCTTTTCTGAGATCATACTTAGGAATAAATGAAATTTCAAGGTGTAAGCTGTTCTACTGGAAGGGCTTTCTGCTTTAGTGTAGGAACAAATAATAAAATAAGTACTTCTGAGACTGGTTCCATATTTGGAAAGTTAATCTTTTTTCTAGCCCTGACTAATTATTTTTGTTGGTTCATTTCTATGTTACTAGCTGCCAGCAGCTTATAAGGGTTGAACTGAGATCAAATTAATGTATTGAAAATATCAGATAATCCAGAGTATCTGTGAGTTTTGTAGCTCACAGTTCAGCCTCACAGCAGCGCTGTCACTACTTTTAAGACATGGACAAAATCTTCCAAGTAATTCCAAAGAAAAGAAAAGCAGATAACTATATATACATACACATGAAATCATATCCTCCCTTTGAAAAGCATTTTTTTTTAAAGTCTGTTCAGGCTAATTAAAGATGGACTGTATGGGCAACATTTTCCTGGTAACCACACCATCACACTCATAGCAGCTGTGAAACAATGGGTCACTTCCACTGGTGTAGATATTTATGAGAGCAGTATGCAGGTTCTTGTGCACTGCTGTCAAAAAATACATAGCCAGTATTGGTGACTAAGTTGAAAAAGAGTGTTTTATAGTTGAGAATTTACTCTATCAAATAGTGTTACTGTGCACTTTTATCTATTTAGTTTTTATGGAAATAAATAGGAGGCATTATTTTCAGAGTGACTTACGTACATTCTGCTAGAATAAATGTAAATAATTTAAATAATAATAATATTTTAAATAATAATAATAATAGAATAATAATGAAATAAATTTTAAAAAATAATTTTTTTTTTCCATATTCAAGGTCTTCACATATGTTGAGCGCTAAAAGAAATTGTGTTTTCCCAAATTATTAGTCATTTTATTCATATATTACAATTTGAAGTAAGTCGAAAACCAGAACTTTGATTTGGAGAGAACATCAACACATTACTTTTGATTGAAAGAATCTGCTTTTTCAGCTGCCTGTGTTACTGAAATTCACAGAAATAACTCATCTGTCTCTGTCTCAGGCATATGGCAGATAGAGAATGGCTTCAGCATTCTCCAGTCCCTAAATACTACCATATGCTTGAAATATAGTTGAACATCTGGTAGTTATTTTATCCAAGGTGTTTCCTCATTCAAGTCCTTGTAGTTTCTATCTATCAATCAATCAATTTAATCTCTTTCCCTTCCCTTCCCTTCCCTTCCCTTCCCTTCCCTTCCCTTCCCTTCCCTTCTCTTCACTTTTTCTATGTACCTTTGTAAGCCTTAGTCTGTTTTAACATAAATGGAACATATGTAGTTGGGCGTAATCCTGGAACAGAGAAAACAAAACTTGTCAATTGTTATGGAAAACAGGAAAGTTGAACTTCTATGTTTAAAGCTGAAGCTGAAATTCTGGCAAAACCCACTTGTAAAGTAATGAGAAAAGTAATGAGAAATTAACCATGGTCAAAAGGTTACCACTGTCCCCACAGATTTTTGAATTTATCACTGCACATTCATTGCACATACTTTACTGAATACAGTATATCAATTTCCAACTTAACTCTTCTGCCTCAGATGAAACATTTGAGGAAAGATGTAAGGTCTCTTTGAAAAGGAACACCCAACAGTTTTGTTTTGTTTTGCTTTGTTTTTCTGTTGAATCTAAGGCAATAGGACTCAAAGAGATCACAGATATAGAACTTACTCCAAATACCTCAAAAAGAACACTGCTGTAGAAAGTGGTATGTTGATGAAGGGAAAGGAGAAATTAAGAGAAAAAAAAAAAAAAAAAAAGGAAAAAAAGGAAAAAAAGGAAGAAAAAATATTCAGTGAAGGGAAATCCAGTTTGTTTAATAGACTGGCAGTGCCTTTGACAACAAGCAGGTTGCAAAAGAAGCACTAGATTTGATTCAAACAGGTAAAGATTTAGCAAGAACCATTCTCACTGCAGGTAAGCCCACGCAGGGCAGGCTCGCAATAAGGTGGAAGGAGTATAATTCCAATCAGTGACTGAACATGGAAATAAATTGGTTTTTAAACTAGAGTTTAAAGGAAGGAAAGAAATTATAAATAAGAAAGGTTCCCTCCTCACTCCCCCCGTGTACTTTTTTTCCTCAAAACTTTATTTCTCTTGTAAGAGGGTGCAGACAGAGACAAAGTAAAATATAGAGGATGCAATACTTTGCACTGTAGGGATACACTATTATAGAATATTTCAGACCAGAAGGGGCCTTAGGAGGTTTTCTATCCAGTTCCCTCCTCAATGTAGGTCTGCTCCAAGCTCAGACATGGTTATTCATAACATTGGCCAGCCAGATCTTGAAAACCTCCAGGGATGCACAGCTTCACTGGGAAACTTGTGCTACCACTTTTCTCACCCAGGGAAGAAAAGACCTTACCTTGTATCTGGCCAGAATCTCTCTTGTTTCTGTTGATGCCCTTTCTTTCTCATCCTCTCTCTACACATTGCACTGAAGAGACTCATTGTTTCTACTTGGTACCTCTTACCAGGTAGTGTGGGTGGTGGTGATGAGGAGCTGCCATTAGGTACCCAAAAGCTTTCTCTTCTGAATAAACAAATCTGAAGGCCAGAATCTTCACTCTGCTCCCTCTGTTCCCTTGCTATTTTGATATACGTTATTTCATGATCACAACAGCCTAGAATGTCGTGTATTACCACAACCCCAACTACTTCTCCATTGTATATAAATAGCAGATTCAGTTATGCATCACCTCTGGCTGGCCCATCAGCTAATTTTGTAAGGAATTTGTCCCTGACACCAAACACAAATCTCATATATTCCTTGCATCCTGCCATATCTCCCTTCCAGCCAACGTTAGGGATGTTAAAATTTTTCACAAGAACCAGGTTATATATTACAGAGACATCCTTATGTTATTTAGAGAAGAAGTATTCTGCTTGCTCATACTGGTGGTATGATTTATAATAGACCTCCACAACCTCACTGTCAGAAGCCTCTGCTCCAGTCCTGAACCACGTGTTCTTAGCCAGCCTGACAATATTTCCATAGGAGAGATCTGTAAATTTGAGCTGTTGTCCAGACTCTCGAACTGAAACAGCTTTTGGGCCATGAACCTTCTGTGGAGGGAAGTGGTTCCAGCTTCAGTAGCACTAGGATTGGATACCATACATATCCATGTTAGGGCTCACCCTTCTCTTGTATGCCAACACAAAAATTAATGGTGTGCTTGCCTGACAGTTTAGTTCCTTGACATCCAAAGAGTTCCTATTTAAACCAGTCCTCGGTGACAAACAAGATCATCAAGTTACGCTTCTTGAAACATGTTAGCTGTAGTGTAATAGATGCTGTAGTCAGCTGGGACAAGCACTTAGGTTCCTCTATGAATCACAAAGTATAATATGACCTTAACTGGATGTAGCTGGTAGGGAAATGAAAGTCTTTCTACTTTTTAATGATATGTGAAGTTGTGAAGTTACTGTCAGGTTGCCAGCAAATGGAATCAAATACAGCCTTTTCTTTCAGTTCAAAAAAATCTCAATAAACTGAGGTCAGAACAGTGATTTAGAGGAGTTCTCTGTCACTTTTAAATTAGAATTGGTTCACTTCTGTATTGTCAGACTTCCTGCCCCCTGGCAAATGGATGCCCTGGGATACAGGCCTGCAGCACTGAAAGTGTGGAGGCACTTGCTGAGAAGTAGATCCCACACGTGCAGTGTTTGCAGGACAGAGATCAGTGAGTGTTAAGGAGGCTGGTGCTAGCCTTGCCTTCTGCATGGGCAGTTACTACACAAAAGACATATGTGTAGCTAAAGAGAGGGCATTCCTGAAGTAATAACCCTAAACCCCTTGCACCCCACAGTGTGCTACTAGGTAACATTTAGTAAGGAAGTACCCTTTCAGCTGTTTCACAGTGGGCTCCTTCCCTGGGGTGAGCATGGAGTTGTCACCTCTCAATATGTTACATAGCACAAAACGGTGAGATTTATTCTTGTCCTTCTGCAAAGCAGAATGATGCCGTTAGTGAGCAAACTTTATCTGCAGACACTTTTGAAGTCTTCTAAATAAATGTGGATCTGCAGTAAGCTTTAAATCCTTCTGCTCTTTAAAGCACCAAGGTCTGATAGAAATAAATGAAAGATAAATCCTTTAGAGAAAGAAAAAAACCCAAAAGAATTCAAATAAGTTAACAAGCCTTTCTAACATTCTTTTAAACAGCTTAGTAAATGCTTGGTTTTATCCATTTGTCTTGAACTTGTTCTATCATTCAACACGACAGCAACACATTTATTTTATATTCAAATGACTCTCATACCTCTCTCCAAAATGTCCATTTTAGTTCAACATTCATTAACTAACAGGTACTAAAATACATCCTTGCCCTGAAATATTGCTTAACTGCAATAAACCACACACGGAAATGCATGTGACACCCACATTAATTTCTAATATATTTCTCAGTAATTAGAATTTCCTCACTCGAATAACCATAATGGAAGGAGGACTCAAAGAGTCTTTCAGTATGAACTCACATTTGAATAATTATGTGGCTTTGGCAAACAATGAAGAATTTAATCTCAAAACGGTATATTTTCAACACAGATCTACATTCATCGCAAGAATGGGAATGTCTGGCACCTCTTGCTTCAGCAAAAATGGCTTCTCTTGTGGTGGCAGAAAGAGAGAAACTCAGGCAACTCTGAAACACTTTTGGTCGAATTTTCTTCAGAAAGCAAGGAAGCAGATAAAGTTTAATTCAAGAGTATGCCTCTTTATGTCTCATCATTCCAGAGGATGTAACAGTTTCACTCTGGTTGTTTTAGAAATGCAATATATGGGCAAGATTTTCAGCTTCATGCATAGAAGTTCCAATAGTCCATGTCAAAAAAAACTACCAAACAAACAAAAAACCATGGAAAAAAAACAGTCTCCTGCTACTACTATAACATTTGATATTACTACTCCTGTTTCTTTCAGGTCAAACCATTCTCAATTTTTCAGTTACTCATTCATTCTTTTCTCCTTGCAATTTATTCAATTATGAGCAGAACTTACGACAGGAAATTAGAGTAAATATCAACATTAAAAAAGAGAAGACACTCAAAATACCCTTATTAAGAATACCCCCTATTTTTTCCCTGCTACTACGCCACTGCTGGGCAGCTGTTTACTGCTAAGAGACCTAAAAGCCTTCAATATAATAAAATATAATACTGTTACCCACACTGGTCTTTAAATGAAAGATTTCTCACTGTAAGAGAACAAAGTAAAATGTTGATGCTATTCTAATTTCTCACCAAAATTCCCATGATATCAAATTTACCAGTTGCAATTGCTATCATGTTACTCTGCCTGATACATTTAACTGGCGTTTACTGAGGCAGGCCTTCCTCTGATTTTATGTACTGAAAGATTAGCATCTTTTCAATATTAAGAATAGAAAAATATATGACAAAGGAGAAGAATGAATTAGAAAATTAGAATTAGTACATCACAAGAGATCTGAATAATACACATTGGAAAAAATGTCATCAGTATTTTAAGCTTTGTCTGAAAAATAAGTCAAAATCAAAACAAACAACAACATTAAAAAAAAAAAAAAGGTGGAAAATAAAGATGAGGAAATAACAGAAAATTCTGTGCCTTGATTTATTATTTTTCGTAGAGTTTTCAACGAATATGTATGTGATGCTATTACAAGGTGACTGAGCAAGGTTATCAGCTCATGACAAATTAGCCCATAATTGAACTAGCAAAAAAATACCCTTCTATGCAATTTTTTTTGAACAGCTTATAAGAATTCCACATCTGTATACTTTTAACCTCAGAAATAGAAGGACAAATGAATCATGATTGTATCAAACTCGTCACTATTAAAATTCATGCTTTTGAAACAATGTGACATACTGCTTTAAAGGTTTAAATTCTTAATGACCTTGTGGTATACCTTACATTTCTGAGGATAGTCAAGAAAACTAGTTTTTGAGCTTGTTTACTCTTTTAAGATTTAAAAGACATTTACTTCTTCTCTTGAAGCATTTTGGCGTTTTTCTCCATCCACATTAATTACCCACAGTCTATTACTCAAATGTGGATACGCGATATATCTATTTTTGTGCAAAATCCCCATTCATGTCAGCAATATGTAAGGAAGTTTTTTCAGCTTCTAGTTTTCCATAAAAGAGCAAAAAATTAAGCCCAAGTTTCTTTGCATAGATGATTTTATAAATAGCTCACAGATGTTAAGCTAATAGCATGTGAAACCTTTTCTCAATAAGCCACACAGTAGGTATTTCAATCTGTTTCATCCTGGCACCAGACAGAGCAGAGGTGCTTAATACAACTGGCACAGAATACAATAGCATAACAATTTCAAGCATTTTTTAAACAAGCAAAAAAACCACAAAAACTTAAATAGCAAGGAAGTTATGATCATTTCCAGGAAGAATCCAGGAGTCCATCTCTTCTTATAATACTGCAATTAAATCATTCTAAAGCGATGAATAATGTGGTGATATGCCTTCTTGCACTCATCTATTCTAACCAGCCTTTTCTCATTTTTCTTACATTTCCTTCCTCCTGGAGTGAAAAAAGCAGTATGAAGCTTCTCCCCAGATACCCTCCACCTTACACTACCATATGTGTTTAATGTATAATGCATGAAAAACAGCATGAGCTGCAGCTGGCCAAAAGATGAGTCACAGAGGCTAGCCTCAGGATCTCTTCTTCAATAATAAATAAATTCAGAACTGACAATGAGCTTTTTCTGAGGTAATTAGATCTTTCTGTTATAAGCAACTCTTAAGTGGTTTTCACAGGCTGCGTTCCTCAGCTCTGTCAGAAATTCTCTCATTTGTTGTATGATGAATTTTTGTATGTTGATGATACTTTGCTTCTTGCATTTCTGCTATCCCTTAATTAAGTTTCCTGAAGGCTTAGCTTGGTGGGAAAATGCATGCAGTAGGGAATCAAATATGAAGAATTCCTAGTGGTGAGACAAAAGCCAGGAATGCATCAGGGAGGAGAATACAGAGAAAAAGAAAATGCTTCATAATGCAAATAGAAGAATTCATGTTACTGTCCTTTCCACAGAGTTCTGGAGGCTCGGGGGGTATGCACTATCACACATAAATTGTTTTCTCAGTTATCTCATTAGAATATATATATATATATTACAATTTCCTCTTATGTTTACTTCCTCTTATGTTTACTATATCCTAGTATAATTATGGTAAAACCTCAGTTATTTATGATGACAGTATTAGCTAGTGGATAAGGCTGGAAGATAATGAAACAACTACTCTTAAATATCAGCATGATAGGTGTTATAATAGCAAGCTGACTGCTTCTTGGAAGTCTGAATTTCGACTCAAAGATGCATGCTTCAATATCAGTATATAACTATTATTGACATCAACAAATGATTGTGTGCAGTCTTTCCTTTGCCAGTAAACCATTCTAGACTTTATTCTTTACTTCAGTAACTAACTGAAGCAGTTCCTTTAGAAACATTCCTAACGTACCTTAAAAAGCTGCTAAAATATAAATGCGAATTATTATTATTTGTTTCCTTCTTAATAAATGCACTTTGACAAAAATCAATTTTAAGATAAATACGAATGAAAATAGTAGGAAAAAAAAAAGAGAGAAAAAGTGATAGACTTTAATAAAAATACACTGTGCTAAACCAATCCATTATATTTTTAGGATGAGATCACTGACTTTCTAGACAATGACTATAATGCTTTTGGAGACATGCACGTGAGAAAGTTTTAGAGATTTATTTTGAAAACAAAACAAAACCAGTTTAGTTAAAAAAGAAGAAGAAAACAACTGAATGATAAGCCTAAGAAACAGTGTATAGAAAAGTTAATCATGCTTGAATGTTACTTGAAGTATATTGATGCCCCATCCCTGGAGATGCTCAAGGTTGGGCTGAAGGGGCTCTGAACACCTGATCTACTGTAGGAGTCCTTGCTCATTGCAGGGGAGTTGGGCTAGATAACCTTTGAAGGTCCCTTCCAACTCAAATGATTGCATGATTCTATGATCCTGTAGCAGAATATGTGGGTCTAGATTTTGAGATGTGGGAAATTCATTTTCACAAACTGCACATAAGAAACAAAAACTTAATCCCTTCTGCTTTGTTTAACAGAAGTGCAAAATTGTCTGATATAATTCCTGTAACAAGACACAGGACCAATCATCCAAACACTTATGAGTAAAAATACTCGCTCTACTCACTCACATGAACAGCAAATCAGATTATTATTTTGACATAAAGCTGACTTACTTATCAGCTGCCCTATTTTGAAATGCACTCTTTGCAGGCTTCTGTGTAAAAATATATATTATTTACCATGGAGACAAGATTCTGTTTCCCATGATATACTTAATGGACTGTAATTCAAGCCTTTTTTTTTTTTTTTTTTTTTTTTTTTTTTTTTTTTTAAGTAAAGGAAATTGTTTTAATAAAGGGCACTTGGCTTTATGTATTTCTGAAACATCTGTTTACTGTGTATACATAGTATATAGTAAGGTTGTGTATATACAGAAAATCTCCTTGTCTATGCATTTTGGACTTTGCAGTCAGATCCCATACATTGAAAGCTCTGATTTTCTTCTCTGTAGACGATTTAGTGAGATACCTTTACATATCTGTTCCGTAACAAAATCAAGCTTTTTTTGTTTACTTTCTAAACTGTTATTTTTACTATTTTTCTTACACTTTTTTGGTGAAAGTATTATTTTGAGGTTTAAGTGTTGTAACACAGCTAAGACTGAAAAATCTACTTCAGTGTAAGAAAAAAAATCATTACAATATGGATAAGAATAATCTCAGAATTATGATTGCACTTCTTTTTTATATTGAAATACATATAAAAAGAAGGAGCTGTTTGTCCTTTTCCCATATTGAGCAGTTAGTCAAGAAACACAAGAAAAGAAAAAAAAAAATTACATTAAGAAGATCTCCCTATATGCCTCACTGCAACCCAAAAATGTAAAACATCTTTCCTTCTCTTGCAGTCACTAAAATGTTCATTGATTTGGTTTTATCCATCATTATGTTGTCTCATGATAATGAATACAAAAGACCTTAACTGAAAAGAAAGACACAGGGAGAGTGGCAGTCAGTCTCTGCTGTGGCTACAGAAGAATCCCATTCCTTATTCTGCATTCTGAGCAGAAAAATAGCATCTTCTCTGCTTGCATCTTTGCATCTGCAACCCCCCCCTTTGGCATTGCGTGTTGCTGTCAGTGCACTAAACATGTTCTAGCTTATATAAAACAAATGAGCTAAGAAATTGCCTTGCATGTAAAGGGAGGTAAAGAGAAGGCACCATTGCCTTGATGAAATACAACTTGATTAATGAGTTCCAATACCTGTAATTATGGTAAATGCTTGCAATATGCTTGCAAAGACAGTACAGGCAGCTGTGCAAGCTCTCTCACAGAATCCTGTAATTGCTTTTCTACCTTAAGTCAGTGCCTCAGTTCTCAACCCCAATATTTGTTAAGCCATGACAGCCGGTAAGTAAGCTAGTATCAGAAAATACACAAAGAGCATAGATAGAGACTAAAATATAACTCTTTCTTTTTTAAGAAATGAAGTAATCTTTATAATTACTCTTAAATATAATTTCTCTGTATATGGAATAGTCTTCCCTCTGCGGCCACTGAATTCTATGTCCCGTATTTATAGATAATATAATCTCTGTCTGCAGGCAAAATGAACAAAACCAATTTTATCTTGTATGCTAATAAGCAGCCCCTAACCTGGTTAGCACTTCAATGAGAAACTCATTAGGAATCTGAGATACTATGGAATTAAAAGGACATCATTAGGCATGTGAGTTCTACTGAGCTGTGAGGAAGTAAAAAAGGATGAACATTCTGGTTGATTAGATATAAATAATACACGAGAAAGACAGAAAGTGCTTTTGTGTGCTATGTAATTCCTCACTTTTTTCAGGTTCAGATTGCCTAATAGGTAATTAAATAAACGTCAGCCAAAACACCTGAGTGAAATCAAAGCCATAGGGTCAGTCCTTCATACACTGAACAGTGAGACACTTGAAATCTTTCTGCCAACTGTTCAAGTTTTCTAGTTTTATTACTACCTTTTATTCCAGCTTTCACTTGGAAAGATCACCACAGCTTCATTAATGTTCTTAAGCAGTGATTTATGAGATTATCTTGCTGTGGATTACACTTTTATACTCACTTGCATCTCCTCTGTTATTTTGTGCAGCATTTTTCTGTATGTAGGCTCCTTACTGCAATAGATTGTTGACAAAATATTATGAGTTGCAGCTTAGTGTAAGGAGAAGACTCACACAGTCAGTCAAAAAAAGTACTAAACCACTAACGTTTCAAAAATACATCTTGATGTATTATTTAATGGGGGCTCAACCTGCATTTTAAAAACTTGTAATAAAAAAAAACAGAAATAATAAAATTTATTAATAATAATATATTTTTCATTCATAAAATATGCAATTTTTCTGTAATAAAATAAGTAAGATGTAAGCCTTAGTTTGAGAAACATATTCATGCTGGGTGACCTTTGACCACTCCTTAAATACTTAGGAACAGAGAACAAGCTCACTGTCCAGCAAAAAATGAGCAGAATATCATCATTTTAATCTACAAAATAATTAGGTTTCATTAAGAAGCAAAATGTAGCAAGAAGCTATCTTCAGTGAGAGGATGCAGAAACTTCATAACATCCCACCTCATACGTGGTGTGCTTGTATTGCACACAGAAACATCCAGCTAGGGTTTATTTTTTTGTTTGTTTGTTTTCAGTTTCCTTGTGTCATCTTGATGTAGAAACAATTAGGAAGCACCAATAAATCCTCACCAAAGGCAATGATCATTTGTTTTGCCATGGCAGAGAGGATCAATAGCTACAGGCATTTGGAAAGAGAAGAGAAGACAAAGACAGAAAGAGATGACCACTAAAAATCCATCTCCATTGAAATCAGAGGGAATTTTGTCTTTCGCAGGACCAGATTCAGCTTAATGAATTACATCAGTATGAGAAAGCATTTTTTGAGAACTGAGTGTACATAAATCATCTTCTTGAAAAAGGGCACTAAAAATGGCATGTTGATAGGTTTAGATGTTATGGCTGTATTTTTCAGATGTATATAGGTTAATTGCGGACACTCAGATCTGACTCTATTTAACTAGAAGCTTCTAGTAGAAGAGAAGAGTTCTCAGGGAAATTTCAGAGTAACAAAATTTAACATCAAAACAGAAAAATAAAAGGGATTTTTATTGCCTCCTTATTTATCCATCTTTCCATGAATCCACTGTAGTTCAACTTACAGACAGTAGAGAACCTATTTCACAAGTCAGTCCTTATCATTTGTCCTAAATATTTGTTTAAAATTTGTTTGGACAAAATGCCTGAAAAATGTTATGTACATTTTTTTTGAAGTTTTATTTGTATCACAAGGCATTTCAAAATGATACTTGTCATTGTGTCTTACTGCTGTTCTGTTTTTGTTTTCTTGAATGTGAGAGTAAGAATATCAGTCTTCTGTGGAACCTGAATCTATCCATATTGCTATATCCATAGAGTTCCTAAATAGCACAGCACTGAAAGCTTTGACATTAAAACTTTAAGAAATATACTGAGAAGGAAACATATATATTTTTACACTGAATGTTAGTTTAGTACAAACACATTTTTAACACCAAATTAAAATTACATAGAACCCCAATATATGCTTTGGATTGATGTTTCTAGGAGCAAATTTTCTTTTGTTAGTGGAAGGCAGAAAAGAAGACAGAGCAAAATACTAGCAGATTCCAAAATGTTCCAAAATGGATGTGTTAAACTTGATGTACTTCTTCACATTTTCAATGCTCACAGATTAAAAAGTCACAGAATCACAGAATGGCCAGGGTTGGAAGGGACTTCAAGGATCATGAATCTCCAACCCCCCTGCCACATGCAAGGCCACCAACCTCCACGTTTAATGCTAAACCAGGCTGCCCAGGGCCCCATCCAATCTGGCCTTGAACACCTCCAGGGTCTGGACATCCACAACTGCTCTGGGCAGCCTGTTCCTGCACCTCACCAATCTCATAGTAAAGAACTTCCCCCTGATATCCAACCTAAATCTCCCCTCCCTCAACTTGAAACCATTTCCCCTCATCCTACATATATCAACCCTTTCAAAGAGTTGATTCCCTTCCCCTCTGTAGGCTCCCTTTAGGTATTGAAAGGCTGCCATGAGGTCACCCCGCAGCCTTCTTTTCTCCAGGCTGAACAAGACCAGCTCCCTCAGCTTGTCCTCATAGGGGAGGTGCTCCAGTTCCCTGATCATCCTAGTGGCCCTCCTCTGGACCCTCTCCAACAGCTCCCTGTCTTTTTTGTACTACAGGCTCCACACTTGAACGCAGTACTCCAGATGGGGCCTCACAAGAGCAGAATAGAGGGGGACAATCACCTCCCTGTCCCTGCTGGCCACCCCTCTTCTGATGGAGCCCAGGTTACCATTTGCCCTCCAAGCCGCAAGAGCACACTGTTGGCTCATGTTCAGTTTTTCATCCATCAGGACCCCCAGGTCCTTCTCCACAGGGCTGCTTTCAAGGACCAGCCTGTACGGATGCCTGGGATTCCTCCAGCCCAAGTGCAAAACCTTGCACTTTGCCGTGTTGAACCTCATCAGGTTTACCTGGGCCCACCTTTATATCCTCTCGAGGTCCCTCTGAATGGCATCCCTTCCTTCAACCGTGTCGACCGCACCGCTCAACTTGGTGTCATCAGCGAACTTGCTGAGGGTGCACTCGATTCCTACATCGATGTCATTGATAAAGATGTTGAAGAACACATTTCCATTTTTGGGAACAAAAGTCTTTAAACTGCATGCAAAGTGGCAACAAAATCCTCCCATAATGCCATGTGTTTGATATTTCCTGTTAATTGTGTTGGAGATGTACTCAGAACATGACAGCAAATGTTTATAGCATTGCTTGTTGAACCAGATATCAATGTAACTGATTGAAAAAAAAGAAAAAGATTTTACAATAAGAAAGTAAGATTATATTGATAGGAACTTATGTTTGACTAATAATCCCTGATTATGAATTTTACACTGGTAGGAAAGCAGAATTATATTGATAGCACCAGTTGCTAAATAAAGTAGTACATTAAATAAATTTCTGAAGTGTATATGCCAATATATGTCATTATTTATCACCCAAATGCAAGCAGCTACCTGAGAAATACAGTTTTTTAAGAAAATATTTTGTTCTCTGTTCTGTTCTGAGTGGCTGTTTACATCCCTGGCACTTCTACATGACACCTACAAAATAACTGCATAATATGATAAAAATCAAAGTGCCTACTGGTTTTCATTCGCAAACAAAATTTTCGGCCTCTTATTCATTCTATGACTCTTCCTTCTCAGTGTTAGCAGAATGGTGAGCAGAATATGTCACAGATAGCCTCACTGATTCATTTCCAATGAGCTAAAAAAAAAAGCAGCACATTTTCTTTGGGTCGATGACAATTGTAATCATGAGGAAGATTTTCTATTTTACATGTAGATTCAGTGCCATTTTGTCTTCTAGAGAAGTACCATTATGATTGCAATAGACGGAATTTACACTGGCTTGGTATGTTCTCTTCTTCCTTTTCTGTTCCTACCTTCCACTTTTTGGACTAGTTATCAGAAGTTCTTTTTCTAGAGACCAGGATGCTAGAAATGCAACAAAGAAAATCTAGCATCTAAGTGAGGATATGTTGTAGGGATAGTAATAACACCACCACCAGAAAAAAAGACAAGAAATACCGAGAGGTCAAAAATAAGGTTTAAAAAATGTAAGAAAAATAATTAAAAGGTAGCAGGCTAAGGAAGAAGTTAAAATGAAAGTAGAATGTCTGTGAGACTAAGAATTGCTACAAGAAAAATGCTTCCTGAAAATAATAAGCATACAGTTCCTTTGATTTAAAGGGAAATGTTCATAGCAAATCTTAGTGTCACTCAGGAGAGACAGCTGGCCAGAGGCAGGGCTTAAAACAAGAGAAAATTTGTCTTTGCTTCTAGCATTTTTTTGAAGAAGAGTCCTAAAAACACAGAGCTGAGAAAAACGACAAATGCCCAAGGTACATTTTATTCATAGCACAAAGCTCCCACTTGATCAGATATGTATTGATGAATGACACATATAAGCAGTAACTTATTTTTTTCTGATAAAAAAGAAACAACAAAAAACACAAAACAAAAGAACAGTGGTTCTGTACTTTCTTTTGTAGTATTTTTTCTCTCCCCGCATCTCAATACATTATCCTTTAAGGCTCTAATCCTGTAGAGATCATATCTGTGTTTCAGCACACACGGAGTTTCTTCTTCTGGCTGCTTCTGAGATACAAATGTTAATATTTGAAAAGCACTCTGTGAGCTAATTAGATTAAAGATATCTTTGTAGCAACGATCTTTCCCAGCTTTCATGCAGAGGTCTTTTTCTAGATGTCAGTCTCACTCAGCATTATGGATTTACTTCATCATGTTTTTTTCCATCCTGACTGCCCTCAAGCAACCATTTCTTCCTCTTTAACCTGAGCTAATTTAGACAAGTTCACAGTGACAAACCCTACAGGAGAATCTACAGAGCAATCCAGTAATTATATTGGTGGCAGGCAGATGGTTAGACTGGATCATCTTAGAGATCTTTTCCAACTGTGGTGATTCCGTGACTCTATGATTCCTTAGATTATTTTAGCTTTCAGAGGCGTCAGGGTCTTCTCCCACTGTCCAGTGTGCTAAGAGCCATCTACTTTCCTCATTTGCAAAAAGTCTAGATGAAAACATTATCACCTTCATGTGTCCTCTGACAGCCATGGTATCAAATCTGGTTTTGGAGTCAAAGTACAAGGCTCTTTTCAGCAGCCAGAAGAAAATGAAACCACACTGACTATTGTTGGGGAAGATAACACGTTGAAATAAAAGTATCAAGGTTATTGCCACCTATTCTTTGTAATGACAAAAGGTACAAAATAAACCTCTTACACTACCCTGATGAAGCTCCATGCTGTTAAAAGAGAAGTCATGAAACATTGGTGAAATGCAGTGAAAATGAGTCTGAAAGCTTTCTAGACAGCTTTCAGTCTTAACTCAGTATGTATATTTTCCTTTTCACTTGATTCAATCTGAAATGCATCATGATTTTATAAATCTTTTAAGTATGCCCTTTTTTCCCAGCTTCCTCCTTCCTGGGAGCAGATCCTCAGCCACCGTGTATTGTCTGGTAATAACTACCTTCCATCAGCTTGAGACACTTGGGATGTTTTTTTTCTCTGGATTGTATGTATTTGCCTTATCACATTTTTCACTTTCTCTTCCTCTCAACCAACGGCCATGCAGCAATATACATAAGTGACAACAGCATGTATGGACACATACCCAGGAACAACTTTAAAGTTCAAAGCACTGATGTCAACAGCAATGGAGTCATGGCAAAATCTCCTAAGACACAACTCAAGTAGGCATTCTGATTTATTAGTTCATGGTTTTTCCATCCCGTCTGCTGTAACCAAATAGCAGAGACTGAACAAAGTGCAAGTACTTCACAATTGCATTTTTGTTTTCAAATGTAATCATCCCCTAGTTGTACTTCATTATCTCCCTGTTCCTTTGTCACCTTCTAAGTCCAATTTAAATTTTTGCTTGTTTTCCGGCCTTCAGAAAATTTTCCTCCATCTCTGTCCTTTGACTTTTTGTATAGCAAGCTTTTTCTTTTAGGCACTCTAAGATGAATTTGCAGATCACAGCTCTTGCTAACCATCCATTTATAGCACATGGTAAAATAAGAAATTAAGGTCCACACTCTGAACACTTATACAAGAAGGAGAAACATGATACTTGATGCATTGTTCAGTCATCCCTGATCTTTCATTGTAGAATTTCTAATTTTCTCAAACTGCCTTGTGGATTACAAGAGTCCCTTTGACTTAAAATGCAGAGTCATTTTATGTGTTTTTTATGAATATCCAAAAAAAATTGACACAACTCCAAAATTTCCTAATCTGTGCTTGTACATCTGATTGAATATGTTAACATCCATGTACACATGCGTGGGAGCTTGGTTAAGCCATGACATTCCTATTTATCCTGGTTGGAGTGTGGTTTTTATTTTCCTACACTTATTCAGTTATAGCAATTTAGTAAATATGCTATCATTATTGTGCAGTGATATTCAGTGTTTCATTAGTATGGTGGAACAAACAGAACATATCAAATTATGTCATGGCATTGTTTCCAAATATGGCTAAAAGGATAAAAGCTGAAAACAACCAATTTTGCAGTTCCTCATGTGATGGGTGTGTATGTGTTCTCTTTTGTTGATATCTGCAAGGCATAATGCTTCAAGATATTCAATAGAGACTTCATGTATCTTTCTCACATTAAAAACATACATTTAAAAAGATTGTTTTTTCCTGTGTTCTTGTGCGACCTTGGACAGTGTTGCTGATCACCTGTGGGCTCTAAAACTGCACTTTTATAATCTGTGAGTACCAGGTACCATTTTAAGGCTATAGGAGAGCCTCTTAACTGACAACTCTTAATGCATTAATGCATTTCCATTCATACTGGTTCCCTCTGCCTCTTGCTCTTTCTGGTGGTTGGACTAAGGTAATTCCCAGTGCTTGGTGAAGGAAGTTGCAAGGGAATCACAAGAAGCCACAGGACTCTGAACAAAGAGGGAAATACAGCATTCTTTCTTAACATATCAAGTGTACTGTCCCACTCCGGGAAGGTATTATTTGCATGGATTGGTGATGTCTTTGCACAGATAGATGTGGAGAAAGATAAAAGAGAGATGGCTCATTTTCCTCATTTGTTTTGAGATTATATTAATTTTTAAATACAAATGAAAGTTGTTAAACAATCAGTGCACTACCTATTTCACTAGCTGTTATGAATCATCTTGTTCAGAATAGTTCTTTTGTTCTGTGTGATGTAGTGTTGGATACTGGCAGTGGAGCCTGTAGTCCTCAGTTTTTCCACTTAAATAATAGAACATACCATACGCTAATGTACACACCTTGAAATATTTATTTTCAATTTGTATTTGTCTTCAGTCACAACCTGAAGAGGCAGCAGGTTAACTACATTCCTGGCACATTCACTTCCATGAAGAGTTAAATTGGTGTGTTTCTGACATCAACTGAAGTTTGTCATCTCCTTGACAACAAATCGATACTTTGAAACTATAGTTTGGAACCAAAGTGGAGGATGCATTCCTCACTGGTTCCCTAAGCATCCTGGCTCATATCAGAAATAATGTAGCCAGTAGGAGCAAGAAGATACTCATCCCTCTGTACTTGTCACTAGTGAGACCACACCTCAAGCACTGTGTTCAGTTCCCCCTCAACACTGAAAGACATTGAGGCCCTGGAGTGTGTCCAGAGAAGGGCAACGAAGCTGTGAAGAGCCTGGAGCACAGGTTTTATGGGGATTCACTGAGGGAACTGGGATTGTTCAGTCTGGAGGAGAGAAAGCTCAGGGAAGACCTTATAGCTTTCCAAAACTATCTGAAAGAAAGTTGTAGGATGAGAGATAATGGCCTTGAGTTGCAGCAAGGAAAGGATCAGGTTGGATATTTGGCAACATTTCTTGTCAGAAAGAGATACTAGAGTGGAGTGCCCAGGGAGGTGGTGATGTGTATGGGAACTGCTGAGTCATGGCCTGAACCTCTGATTAATCACCTGAGGTGAGCCATGAGTCAGCCAGAGGAGCACAGCTGAAGGCAATTCACCTGTGCTGCTGGAAGGGGTGGAGCCAGGCTGCACCCCTCCTGGACCTATTTAAGAGCTGGCTACCAGAGGGGAAGGATCTCTTCTGGAGATCCTCCTCTTTTGGTATCTTCTAGTGAGCTCAACCCAAGGGTAAGCTCTTCTACTTATTCTCTTTTGTGATCCTTGTTTGCTTTGCCTTACTCTTTTGATTGTATTGCGATTATAACATCTTGGTTATACATGATGTCATCATCCCTGGAGGTGTTAAAGAAACATGTAGTTGTGGTCATGGGCATGAACTGATCCTTGAACTAGACAATGTTATTGGTCTTTTCCAACCTTACTGATTCTACAACTCTATGATTCTATGAGAAGTCTGAAAGAAAGGATTTGTAGTGCCAAGACACTGTGGAAAGGAGGAAAAGGTGTTTATAACCCTCTTTATTTTTATTGAGTGCCTCCCAAAACACAAGTTCTTTCCATTTTAAGTATTCTTGTTTTAGTTTCATGTCAAACCTACCTTAGAAATTCAAAGCCTTCTCATGTTTCAGGTGTGCTTCTTTCAAGGAAAACATTTGACCTCACAGTTCTGGCCAACTCAAAGTCCTGTCAAAGATGATTGTGTTTGTTCAGTTGTTAGTAACTTGGAACACAAACAGGAGTAGCTCAAGTCTTTCCACAAATTATCTCATTCCTAGGCTAATGTTTTTACATCACGTGATGTAAAATTATCATGAGGATAACAGCAAGCTGTTGTGGAGATTTGTTGAACATCAACTGCTCTGTTTTTGCCTTATATACTTGGTTCCTGGGCACCCTAAGTCAGTAAAAACATATTTGTGCCTCAGATTGTAAGTGTGAAATGAAGAAGCAGCAAAATGAGGTTAAGTTGTACTGTTTGACCGCCATGTAAAATATCTCATGACTGTTCCCCATGATGTGGCTCCTTTCACATCAAGACAGCAGTGAAAGATCATAAGTGCAGAGATCCACCCAAGGATATTCCTGGAGTCAAAGAGGAAGGATTCAGACAAATATATACAAATAAATACAGACAAAGGGTATTTTAGAACAGCATCAGACATTTATAACCTGTAGCTGTCTCAGACAGAAGCATCCAAATACACTTACACCTAAAAGACCAAAAGGAGGAAGGAGATTTGTGCTGCTTTTCACTGGTAGCCTGCACGGGGAGCTCTTAAGGTACTGCTCCTTCAAGTGAAGTAAGGAGCATTAAATCCTTATTCAAGTGCAAATTCTTCTGCAGTGCAAGGAATCAGTGGTATATGGTCTCTATTTATAGCTCCCCACTATGTGGGAGCTGGACACTTTGACTTGGTTCATCACAGTTACATGGATTTTCAAATCAAATCATTCATGCTGAACAGCATTTTTCTGTGCTACCTACAAAACATCTTTCCTTGTGAGTGAGCTCCATAACCAAAGGAAATGTCACTAAAATACTGCCTGTCACGAGTCACAAAGAGCTGTATTAATGTTAAAATAAGCCTTAAAACAAGAACCAGAGGATCAATATCTTGATTGTTCTTGCAGAGAATAAGAAATATATATTTTTTTTTACATAGGATAAGGCAAACCATTGTCCTTTGGCCTCTTCTGAACCTGCTGCACAAAGAAGGAACTGATTGTTTGAATAAAAGTTGATAGGCACCTCAAAACAGCTAGATGAAATTAAATAGGTTTCTGTGCTTCCAGCTGGTACGACCTACTTTATTTGGTATCACAGTCAGAGCAGGAATAACTCAGAAATCTTCCTCTGCATTTTTAATTAGCAGTCAAAGCATGCATGCCAAATTTCAGATTCGCATCCTGCTTTTTATTTTCCTTGACACCGCACAGGGCAAATTATTACTCAAGCAGTGGATAATTCATGTGTGTCAAGGTTTTGCTTTCTGATCTGTACTCAGCTGTGGTGGACAGTAATAGAAACATAAAATGTTTTGAAAATTTATTCTAATGGATGAGGTCGGAAATCAGCTCACAGTAAAGGCTGCTGAACAGAGACAAGAACAGGCCACTCTCAAGCCATCTTATTGCTTCTTGCATTACACTGTTGTGAAGAAGGGTGTCTGATAATGAACACCTACTGCTTCAGAACCTTCTTTTGTATTACCATATGAACCACAAAATCAAATCCACCTGCTCAATTCAGTCTTCAAGTAGGAGGTTGAAGAGGAAATTACTTTAAGCACTAATGCTTAGGTGGAGAAATTTCATTGTAATTGCAGAGCATACTAGCATTTCAAATCTTTGCAGCTGAGGCAAATTAAGGAATAACATTGTCAAAGTTTAAAAAACAAGTACAGGCTGCTTCTTTTTCTGAAGCAAACCTAACATGTATTGCTCAACTATGTGGTGTGAAAAATTTTCTGAGCATTTTGTTATAAATTTTTACTTGGAAAAAATAAGGCCTTTTCTCTTTATTTGCTCAGAGAATCATGGAGTTATCTCTTCTGTACACAATATTGTTGAAAATCTCCTAGATGTAGCTGTACAGCTCCCTGGAAGGCATACCGATTAGCATAGAGTCAAAAAGAGAAATAATGATAATTTCTGGGAATAATTTATTTATCTAAGTGAAACATTGAAAACTAGCTACCAGTTAGATGGCCAGCTCCTGTAAGTGGTGGTGGAGTATATCTGAAAAAACATATTAGAAGTGTGTGGTAGGAAGGGTGAAAATATTTGGAAAGAACATAGAGGTAAACAGACATAACATAAAGTAAAATGATGAAACAGAGCAAAAGAAAAAAAAAAAGTTGAGCAGAAAATAACAATATTCTTAACAGGGTTTTCAGTTAGATTTTTATATGGCAGAAAGTTGTATCAGCTACATTACACAAATCACTGCAGTAAGGTACTTGATACTTCCTGTGGGCAAAAGCAAGAAACAGAAAAGGGTGAGGGAGCATTTTTTTTTTTTTCAATAGTAATTCTGAAGCTTCTTATTGGAAGAATAATTTTAAAAATATATACTTTTTTGAAATATCTGAAAAAAAAATAGTAAAATAGTAATAGGAAAGATGTAGAGAAAAAAACTACATCAAGCTGAAAGACTTAGCACTTTCAAAGAAAAAAAAGAAAAGGATTTGTGAGGATAGAAGAGAAGTCTTTATTTTTGCTGATTTTTGAAGCATCTTATATCAGAGCTTGAGATATTGGAAATGGATCTGAAGATATAATACACCAAAAATAATTCTGCTAGTATAAATAGGAATGTTGGGATTGTATGTCTCTTTATCTCTTCCAAACTGTCTCACTTTCACTTTTCATCAGGTTGATCGTTACCGAGTTTTAAATCTTGCTACATCCATCATTCAATTAACTTCTGTTTCCTGAAGATTTTAAACTTCTTGTTGCCAATCAGCATTTACTTTTGAAATTACTTAACTATAATAAATAAAGTTAAGAGGAAGTGCCTCCTCCAAAAAAATGTCATGTTCTTTCATGCATGCTTATGAGGTGTCTGCATCATGCCTGGAACTAGTCAGTATTGCTGGAACCGGTATAATGGAAGTAAAACATAAAATATTAATCTGAATTTTTTCTTTCCAAGTGAGTTGACACAAGCTCCTACTCATCACAAATCACAAAGTTCCCAAGGAAGGCAATATTGTATTCTCCGATATGCAGCTAATGTCAGTATGTGGTTGTGTTTAACAAAGTTTACAAGTAGGTTCGCTTGCAGGTACCATCCCCAATTAGTCTACTGATTTGTAGGTGGTTTACTGAAGGTTTTTTTTCCTGTTCATTAATTTTTTAGTGTACAAATTTAACTCTAAATTGTTATGCAATCTGCACTGCACTTTGTTTTCCAGACTCTTCACCACAGCTCACATTTACAGTAATGTTTCTTTATACAGAAGCATATTCTGGGACCCCAGTGTGGCTTTGTTGACATCAGAACACCTCGGAATTGTCAGGAATCAGAGTACATAGCTTACATGATTTTCTGCACTGAACCTCAAGAGGTGAAAGGATTATAGATACCAATAATAATATGATTATACTGTACATTATTATTATTGTACACTCCCTGAAGAGTTTATGCAGCATCTTTTAGTCCTTAAAACATGCACTCTGGTTTAATGTCAAATGGAGCAATGCTTATGCCAGCAAGCAGACCACAGAGCTGAAAGAATGAAAAAAGAAATATTATTAACTCAATCCAGAGGAGTTAGATGTGGAAATGATAGATATTTTCATGAGTATTTTTAAAATTTTTATTTCTTAATGTCAGATCGTCTTCTTTCTGTTTTTTCCTTTGATTCTTTTCTGATCTACTGAGGTACAGAAATATAGATGATAATGGTTTCCCACCTCAGACTGTATTGGTTTTTTTTGTTGTTTGTTTCTTAACAGAGGAGCGAAAGAACAGAATGTATGAAAAGTTTTAAATACAAAAGTATAACATGCTTTGCAGACAAATTTAATTTTAGCACTCTGATCAAATACATCACTGATACACATGGTCTTTCAGAGAAACTTGGTTTTTTTAACCATAAAATCATTGCTTTTTTGCACAGTACTGTTGAGAAGAAACCTGTATGGATTTACTTTCTCATATTAGATTGAGAGTGAGCCAGAGCACTCTCAAATACTGAATATGCTGTGTTTCACCAGGAGAAACTTAGAAATTAAATTAAGGTTAAAAAAAAAAAAAAAAGTAAAAAAAGAATAAAACCAGGGGAGCTAAAAACACCATCCTTCCAAGGTAAACTATATGAAATACTTCTAAGTAAACTTGCACACCTATAATATAAGTACATGTGTGTATGTGGCATATGTTATTTTTTAAAAATTGAAAAACTTGTCACTGATCTGACAATGCACAGGAGTAAGCTCAATTTCCAACAGTTTGCATTCATCCTAGTGCCTCAAAATATTTGGACAGTCTTCTATTTGTTTGGCTGCAGCTGATCAAAAACAAAAGTGAACCTCACTGGTCCTACACGTCTTTAGCACTCACAACACTAAAAGTTGTTCTGACAAAGAGAAATATGCCATAATTGCTCCCAGTATCTGTATGCGGCACATTCAGGACCCCCACTGGGACTTTCCTACTCCACTGAGAAAGGTCCTGTTAGACACGCTAAGACACACACTAGAAAGCCCAGTGAGAACAGTACTTGAACTGGCCTCAGCTTTAAATCATACTTCTCTCTTGCACCTCCCTTCTCTTTTTTTCACATTTCCTATGCCTTTGAAAATCACTGGTAAATTGTATTGTATATTGTCAGTTCTGTCTCTTAGCATATACAGATCTGAACACAGCCTTCATTCTATGAACAGGAGGGGAGCCAACTTTTTGAAAGGCTGGATAACAGCAGAACAAGGGGAAATGGTTTGAAGTAGAGGAAGGGAAGATTTAGGTTGGATATCAGGGGGAAGTTCTTTACTATGAGACTGGTGAGGTGCTGGAACAGGCTGCCCAGAGAGGTTGTGGTTGCCCCGTCCCTGTTGATGTTGAAGGCCAGATTGGATGGGGCCCTGGGCAGCCTGGTCTAGTATTAAATGTGGAGGCTGGCAGCCTTGCCTACAGCAGGGAGGTTGGAGCTTCATGATCCTTGAGGTCTCTTTCAACCCAAGCCATTCTATGATTCTATGATCCCCTCTTGCAGATGCTGAAAGTATCTTTATCTTTTTTCATTTCAGAGAGAAATGCCATATAAATGACCAGTCATGATCTGTTTCATGATTCCTTCTTCCTCAGAAATGTCCAGCACAAAGCTTTTACTGTGAAGGGATAAAAGAATTGTCACTTTAAAGTAGCAATGGCGGCCTCATCTTGCAGATGTCTCACCTTTCAGAATATGGATACTATCATGCATACTGCACACCCCACTGTGGTATATCTCCTGTAAACCACAGAGCAGTGGAGTATGGAGGTGTCAAGAATGTGGTCAGCCGGCCCACACTCTTTGAGGACCCCTATGTTTTCAACCAAGTATTAAAAGCAAACAGCAGTCCGAGCCAGATATATTCCTTACCTACAGCATTCCCAGTCAGCACTTTCATTTTGACTTCAAGGGCTGGGATTCTATCCTGAAGAACTCACTCAGCACAGAACCTTCATTTAGTTTACTTTCTAACAGACTTGAGTTTTTTATTGTAATTTTTTTTTTTCTCATAGTATCCCTCTGTATGTCCACATACAGTGAGGCAAAAACTTTTTAGGAAAAGGCTCTTCACCAAGGGTGGTGTGCAATAAGTAAGTCCCAAGCTTCCAGAGTTCAAGAAGCTTCTGGACAGCACACTCCATTGTATGATCTAATTGTTGGATGGTTCTGTGCAGAGCCAGGATCAGTGATCCCTATGGGTTCCTTCCAATTTGGGATATTCTATGCTTGTATGTTTCAACATATTGTCCTATATTCAAGTTGCTGAATGCCACCAAGAGGAGTCCCTCATGCCACCATTTCTTCCTGTCTGATTTTTGTACACACTGGTAAAATCACTCTTTAGCCTTCTTCTCCACAGTCTAGCAAATCAAACTCTCTAAGTCTCTCCTGATGTGAGAGATGATCCAGTACCTTCATCATCTCTGTGGCCCCTCACTGGACTTAGTCATATCTATGTCTCTGTTGCATAAAACTGGAAAAATTACTCCAGATGTGCCACAGAAATGCTGAGCAGAAAAGGATGTCCTATTTTGACATGCTGATGATGCTATTCTTGATACAGCCCAAATGCCCAGTGGTAGGCCATCTTTGCCAGAAGGCTATGTTTCCAGTTCATGTCCACCATGTTGTCCATGAGGACATCTGAGAATTTGCTGCAAGCCTACTTTCCAGCTGGTAAGCTTCCAGTCTATCCTAATACATGAGATTGTTTCTTCCTAAGAGCAAAATTTGGCATATACCTTTCTTAAATTTCATGAGGTTCTGTTTGGCTGTTTCTCCATTCTGTAAAGGTCCCTTTGAATAGCAACATGATCATTTGGTCTACTGGCCACTTCTAATAGTTCCTACACCATATGAAAACTTCTTGAGGGTGCACTCTGTAGCTGGGTGTTCAAAGAATTTATTTAAAAAGTTTGTTCTGCATCTGAAGTAGCAACAAATATTTAGTATTGATCATCATCATAAAAATGTATTTTGACAGAATTTTTCTTCATTTTTAAACATACCCGTATCATTGCAGAAAGACACACATCATTTTTACTTTAATATAAAAACAATACTGAGAAATTTGCTCCTAGAGAAGAGTTTAAGCATGATCTGAAACCTCACTGAGGATGAAAGCATATAGATACGCTCATTCACTTAGGAGATTTTTGTGTCTTTTTTTCAGCGGTAGAAATGGCAGAGTGGAAAGTAAAGAAAGAAATGGAAAAAAGTAAAGAAAGTGTACATTTCTTGGATCTGCAAATATTTTGTTTCAAATAAATATGTAAGCAGATCCAGAATTTAACACCTGAGTTCAGCCATTTTTGATTTATTCATCACATCTAATGAAGAAAAACTTTACACAAAGTCTATATAGGTTCCTCAGACCCAGGCTGACACACTGAGCTCTTTTTCTTCTTGAAATGGAATACCAGTGGTATCTTTAAGTAAAAAATTAAGGCAACCTGTCACCTCTCATATAAAACACAAAAGAAAGTTCAGTAGCATATCCCATAACAGATTTTCAAATATTTGTTTCTATATGTTCTAATAGCAATGCAAATACAAGGGCTGCTCCAAAAGTAATGCATCCTATTTTATTATGTTGGCCCATGATGTTGGTGGTATGGCAGTAGAGACTGAATCTTCTGCCTGTATTCCATCACATATTGTTGCCATGTGGCTGATAGCAGTCGAGGGGCAGTCAGACACAATGGCATCTGACATGGAATTGCAGATGAAGCAGAGATGCATTACAGAATTCATCCATGCAGAAAAATGGTACCCATTGACATTCATCAATGCTTGGTGAATGTTTATGGAGACCAAACAGTGAATGTGAGCATAATAAGGCTGTGGTTGGTGTGTTTTAGCAGTGGCAACTCCAGTATGAAAGCCAAGCCATGTTCCAGTCAACCACATATACAGTTATGAACATGACATGCTTCTGTTTATCACTGGTGAAAAAGCACAGCTAATGAAAGTGGTTATGTCTAAAAATTGCGTTTTGTAGGTGAGAATTTTCTCTATCAAATAGTGCCATTGTGCTCTAAGTATCTGTTGCAGTTTTCATTCTACTAAGTCTGCTGTGTTGTAATGAAACAGTGTATATATTCATCTGTATGGCATATTTTAATTATTAAGCATTCACAATACATAGTTTTTAGCAGATACAAAAGTTTTGAATTTTGGATAATAGCATAGTAATTATACTTGACTGGTGTGTGTGAAAATATATTAAATGAATAGTGTCTGGTAAATGTTGTACATTATATGTATAACAATCATATTTCTTCTTTTCTAACTCTTTTATAAAATTAGCATTATTTACATTAATTATCAACAAGAAGTCAGTAGGTACTGAAATGTCAGGTACCAGCCTCATAAGAAGTTGTCTTTTCAGTTTCGGCTAGAAATGTTTTTTTTTTTTCCCTATAAGATTAGTGCCAACTGTGTGAAGAGACAATTGTAAAAAAAAACAAAGAAAGAACAAAAAAACAACATGCTTACTACCACCTTCATATGGTCTTCTAACTGAAAAAAGCCTTGGGCACTTCATTGTCCAAGTAATGGAAATTTGCAGTGACACGTTCCAGAAGCCTTTTGTTCATTTGTTACGGAGTAAAGAGTATTTTTATATGATAATTTAGGATCTTTCTAAAGCAATGTAAACAGAATATGTGGAAATACAAAGATAATTGTTTGATCAAGTGTCTTTGCAGCACATTAGCACTCTGTTTATTTCAATTTAAACCTAAAGTGAGATTAACTCTATTTATTTTAAAAATACTTTAATACTGCTGTTAGGCCTGAGGCCAATATGGAATGATATAATTTGTTTTCATGCAGCTGAACTACTCCATGTCCTAAGAAGGCACATCCACATGCAGGCTGTTCATTGGGAACTGGACATATTAAACTCTCGATCTTGCATAAATATATCCATGAAAAATATATCCAAGACAAAGACTGTGCAAAAAATTTAACACTATGTATGCCTTCACGGAAGTGCTCATGACTGTACTATGCACTTGTTTAGTGTATTCATACAGATACAGGCTTGGAGTTATTTCCAGAAACAATACCAGACACAGTATATACAGTATATGCTTTAAATTAGCATCTTTTTTGCTTCCTCACATACATGAAATGAGGGAAAGGAAAAAACTACCATCTGCCTGTACACATACATCCTCAGCTATCTATGTTCTGACTGAAGTCTTGGCACTTCAGGTCAGCAGCAACTTGTCCATTGTCTACAAGAAGTCAGGTTTGTCTACTCCATAAGTTCATTGGAGGGAAAGAGAACAAACAGACACCTGTTCCAAGTTCTGCAGCTTTCATCATTAATGACTTCATTAGGAATCAAGTTACTTTTTATTATGGATACCTATCTCTGAGTAGAAGCTGGAGAATGAACAAATTTATAAGAGATTTATTGCCATCTTGCCAGTTCTCAGAAATAAATGTACTTAATTATGTTGTTAATATTTTTTATCAGAACTGATTGCTTCAGACGCATTGTAATGGATCTCTAAGAAGAGTCATTTTCTATTAGTGACATGAGATAAGTTTATAAATATTGCCTCCTTCAAATCTATAAATATACAAATTTGGCAATACGTGGAAGGACAAGGAGGAACCAAATTGTATTTTGGAGACCTGTGGGTATAGACGTGATGGAGTACCAGTACAGAGTGATTCTTGTCATTTTTTAAAAGGTGGATGAATCTGCCTTTATTTTTACTCTTAGTTTCTGAGGGTAGCTTAACTAGTTATTGGACTGTCATTATTTTATTTATTCACTGCTATGGAAAGACAAATCAAATACAGTGTTAGATATTTATTGTCAAAGATAATAGAAAATACTAGATTTATAAAAAGAAGAATCATCACTTCTTAAAACAGTGCATGTCACTGGGCACAATATCTCATTTGTTCCTGCAGGGACAATTTGCCATTTACCTAAGCTGAGGAAGTGGGATGATAAAAATTCAGCATGATTCACTGTCTCTCTTAGCAAGCCCATAGGGAGTAACATTCTCTTATCTCTGCTGTAATAAATGGAGATTAAACATTGCCAGAAGGTGTTTTTACAGATAACACAAACACTTAGTGCTATGCAAAGGTCAAAAAATGTGGACTATGTTTTCATATCCATGTCTTATTCTTGGATACAGAACTGCAGAGAAAAAAACACAGAGTAATTTCAGGGGGGGGGGGAAATAAGGGCAAATATTTCTTTGCAGAAGGCAATGATCCTGTATCATTGAATTTGACCACAGTAATAAATTTCTAAATATACCCCAGAGACTCCTAATTCTGAAATCTGGTGCTTTTGCAAGTTCAGTGGCTGACTTAGTAACAACAATAACATGGAGGCTGCTGAAGTGCCAGCTAGCAAAGAAGAAAACCAGAGACAACCAATCTGTGACAGATTACCTTCACAGTTTTCATATGTGTAGGTTAGATAAAAGTTCAGATACATATTTAAATCCTGAATGTCTCCAAAGGAGATAAGGTAATCCTATAAAATACCAGCTTTCAATTCAGTTCATCTCAGTTCAATTCAATTCCTTGCAGTCTCACTTTAGTATCATTAGGATTATTTTTTTTATCACATGAAATATCTGTTCGGCTCAAAGTAGAATTTTTCCATGGAAATGTCAAAATTCATAGTTTACAGCTAGAGATTTTTCCATTTGCTAAACCATACTAAAAATGTAAGTTTCAGATTGACTTGATACTTGCCTGCTCTTCAAGATTATCTCATAGGAGCTGTAAGAGAAAATTCTTGTGACCCCATTCTCTTGTGTGAGCCAGGACTCATTACAGAATTGCTTGAAATATTCCTGCTCTTTTCCCTGCCTCTCTCACTGTGCTCTCGTACACAATGAAAAATGAGATAGTGTTGCCTGTAATCAGGCTTATCCCATTATCAGGGTGTTAGAAAATGCAACTAAGTAGATTGGGCACCTTCTTATTAAGAAGAGTGAAGAAGGCTATAAAATAGCCATTCAATAAGGGCCATGAGGCACAACAACAATTCAAGGACACAGATGTCAAATCAAACCCACATAAGGTATTTCAGTTCATCTTGAAACAGAGGAAACTGTTCTTTCTTTTGTGGATTTTTTGTTTGCTTGTTTTCTAGTTTTTGGAGCTTTCCGAAATGAAAATGTGTAGAATGTTCTCTATGAAGAATTTTTATTCCTAATATTTTTGGGACAATTGAGGAGTGCAAACATGAAAATTTCATCAGTGATAATGATTTAAAGGTGGAAAAGACAATACTTGTGCAGCTGCAGCTTAAACATAATGTCTAGTTACTGGAGAATGAATTATATATATCACAAAAGTCCATCATCTGAGACCTAGCACAAAGTACCTAAATTAGAAAAAGACTTTTGAAAGTACTTGGAAGGAAAAGCCAAAAAGAAAAATTCATTTTTAAAATTCTGCATGAATTCTATCGCCATTCCAATTTTATTGTGACAATGACATTGGCTATCTGCATTTAAAGAAAGAAATCAATAATCAAATTATTTTTCCTTTGTGTGAAATAGTGAAACAATTCTGATTTCAGAGTTAAAATTCACGAAGTCTAGTGAGTGAAGCTAACAAGTGCTTTCTTTGAAATGCACTAATTTTGAAAGTTCTAGTGAACAAGAAAAACTGTTCTTAAAAAAGATTTTGTATTGGGTATGATCATTTAAGCCCCGTTGTTTATTTCTGTTAGCATAATGGGCTGCTATGCCCAAGGTCAGACACAGAAATTGATCATATTCTTGCTTTTTCAAAGTGGAGTAAAGCAGAAGGTGGCACGTAAATCTTCCATGATGGCTTAAGAAAAATATTTCATTCTGCATAGATATTAGGAGTGTGCATGACATTATTAGCTGGAAGAAGAAATTTTATTCAATGTTCAGTATTTGCCATCATCTGTAAAGTTCTTCAATATACTTCTTTCAGCACAAGTAACATTTAATTGTATAATTTTCCCCCAAGCAATGCAACAAGTGATTGTATTTAAATTTCTAGTTTTATTCATGCGTTTTATTAGCATTCGTATCAGTAATGGTAAATGTTACACTGTATTTTGCCTTTTAAGGACTTCCATTTGCATAATATAATTTTCATTTGACACAGATCAACTACTCTACCTTTTGAACCTGTTCCTCTGTCATGTATGCACGTATGCGGGCAGCTGGATATTGAGGGAGCTTCTCTTTTTTGAAATGAACGTCACGCTCATCCTACTTAAGAGGTGTATTTTGAATGGCTGAGCGCTTGGGACAGTATTTCTCCCAATGGTACATTAAGGAACCACATCTGTGGTAGTCTTTACCACAGAAGAAATACTCCAGAGCAATTTATAAGTGAGAAACAAAGGTTTAGAAATATTTTAATTTCTTGAGGCTTCATCAAACTGGTGCACTGAGTTGCAACCAATTCTATTATTTGACCACAGATGTCAACATCTACTGGCATTGCCAGAAGGGCCCATGTTGCTCCTGGACCATTTCTCTGAAGTGAGTTGAAATTTAGGCTTCATGTATATTTTGTCATAATCCTGCCTGAGAGAAAATGATGAATACTCCTTGGAATGCATAATGGAAAGTGCCTGAGGAAATCTGAGAAAAGGCAATCAAGAATCATGGCTATGATATATTCCAGCTAATAATTAATTCACTCACTAAGACCATTTAAAAATATAATACTCTACTTCATTATTGAAGTTATATGTTCAAAATTAATTTGAGTCTCATTAAAAAAGTGAGAATAGTTGCTTTCACTTCTCTGTGGTATTTCATCTGTTGATTACTTCTTCTGTCCTCTTTCTTTTTAGCCATTAAGTGCCTTTTGCACTTCTATGCTTCTACATCAATAAGACCTATTAATATTTCTATCTTGCTATTATCCAATATCGCATGCCATTGTGGGGTAGAATAAAATGATCTCACAAAAAGTAGAAACATAAGAAGAATATGGTGCCCATTGTTTTCCTCTAGCAGAATGTATCCAGTTCAAAATGCGTTAGAAAATCATGTCATCACAAAGAAATGGCTTCACGTGGGTGGATGCACATGAGTTTTCACACATACACAGCTGAAATTGCAGGAGAATTCAATATCTTCTTTGGAGCTAATTTACAAATATATACAGGAAAAAAACAACAACAACAACAACAACAAAAACACCATCAAAAATACTAAAAGAAAGGCTGAAGAAATTGGGCTTGTTTAGCTTGGAGAGGAGAAGGCTCCTGGAAAACCCCACTGCAACCTTCTAGTACTTGAAAGAAGCACAAGCCTTACCATATAAATGCAGAAGGGGACTGTCTTTTCATATGGTCTGACGGGTAAGACAAGGAGAATGACTTTGAACTGAAAGAGAGGAGATTTAGGTTACACGTTAGGAGGACATTCTTTACTTAGAAGGCAGTGAGGCACTGGCACAGCTGCCCAGAGAAGCTTTCCCTTCTAGTATGCAAGTAAAAACAAAAATAAATACGCATTCAATTTTCACTGTAAGAATTATGACTCTATGCTGTCCCAGACCTATTAGAAAATGGAAGTCATTTGAAAACTTTAAATTATTACAGTGTAAATAATACACACTTTTTTTTTTAATAATGTGTTTTAAAGTGGGACTTTCTGTGAATTTTTGTCAAATTTTTGCTTGAATACTTGTTTCATCCACTTGAAATTTGAAGATTTAACTTCATCCATTTATTCACTTAGAATACTTAACCTGTACCTATATAATGGAAGAAAGTGAAAAAAATACACAGTACATGTCACACACATCAGAGCTGATCATTATTGTATGATACAAAGTTTGTATTTCAATAACAGCAGTAATAAATACTCTGTTGCATCTTGATGTATTTCATATCTCGCTGTTGTATCACTAATCTCTGCAATATCTCTCAGACAAAACCTCAGATTTTTTGAGATGGTAAACTGCCACTGTGAATGTTGTCCTGGAACAAGCTCCTTTGTCAAAAGCTAGCTGAATGTTTTTGCATTTGCCCACAAGCTTAAAATGCAAATTTCACAAGGTCATCAAGGACAAATGCAAGGAGCTGTCCCTGAGCTGGGATAATCCTCAACATCTCTACAGGCTGGATAAAAAATTGATTGGGAACAACCTTGCAGAGAATGAGTTGTTGGTACCAGTGGATCAAAAATTGAATATGACCCTGAAAAGTGCACTTGCAGCACAGAAAGCCAGAAAGTATTTGGGGCAGCATTGAAAAAAAAAATTTATGGCCAGTAGGTCAAGGGAGGAGATTCTCCACTTCTATTCTGTTCTCGTGAGATCTCACTTAGAGTACTGTGCCTGGCTCCACGTCTTTCAGCTCAAGAGAATCCCATTAGAGTGAGTTCAGAGGATGACCACAAAAATATTGAAGGGCTGGAGGTGTTTATGAATACAGGCTGAGAGAGCTAGGGTTGCTTATCCTGGAGAATAGGTCTGAGGGACACCTTAAGGCAACCTTCCAGCAGTTACAGAAGGCTAGTAAGAGGAATGAGGAGGGACTCTTACAAGAAATATAGTGAAAGGACATATAGTAATAGTTTTAAACTAGAAGAGGGTAGATCTAGATTATATATTAGGAACAAATCCTTTATGCAGAGCATGGTGAGGCGCTGGCACAGGCTGCCAAGAGAAGCTGTGAGGGCCCCATCCCTGCAGGACCTCGGTAGCCTCATCTGGTGGGTGGCAGCCCTGCTCACAGCAAGGGTCTGGAACCAGATGATCTTTAAGGTCCCTTCCAACAAAAGCCATTCTGTGATTCAGTGATTCTATGATCCTATGATTCGATGATTTCATGATCCGATGATAATGATTTTTATTTCTGTTTTGTAAGCGATAACTGGAAGTTGAGGGCAAAAGTTTGTTTTTCTGATTTAGATCTGTTTGTTATTACTCATTATATGCCTGAATTTTTTCACTTTGACAAATTCAAAATGAAAGGCGGAAGAAAGACTTGCTTAAAAAGCAGAAAATGAATACTTTAAGCATCTGGCTCATTACTTAATCTTACTTACCTCTTGACTTCAGAGGAACATGGCGCAGAATGGATCTTCATGCAAGCAAGCCACATCCTTCTATGACAATTTTCCAGTAGATTCCAGAATAATTTTTCCTGTATTTTATATCACCGATATCTATAGAGTTATGTCTTTTACTACTCTGTGACAGGATCACTTTGCCCGGACAAACATACTAGCACGTTTTGCACAACCTATTATAAAGATCAAAGGTTTCCCTTCCATACAGATGGATTTCAGATTCCTTCTCTCTTGATTCCACAAAAACCATAGCCCATGAGAACCTACTAGAGACCAAAATTGTTTCACATTTTTCATTTGTTTACAGAAACAATCAGACAAAAAAACTCATGGGAAATTTAACTAGGGTGAATACATAAATAAATGAAATGTTTCTATTACCTCAAATTACCAACTAATAAAAATTTCAGGGTGTGCGATGTGATGTTTCATAAAAATGATATTTCAAATGCTTCCTGTATCCTCATAAATCTGTCTGACTCTGGAACTATTGAATTATGGTACACACAGTTAAGAACTGTGCATTAGGAGAGATTTACTGTGTACAGGAGCATAGAAACAAACCAAAGATAAGTGGAAATATACTTTTCCAAATTAAAATGCATTCCTGCCACAAATAAGACTATTTTCAAATAAAATTATTAAAACTAATATAAGTATTACTAAGAAAACATTTAGAAGCAATAATAATAAGAAATGTAATTTAAAAGATCATAATTTTATCCTGAAAAGGAATTTGGTGGAGAATAACAAGGATTTGCATTTACTCCTTTTTCTTTAATAGAAAGAACATCACCACTGCTGCATATGCACCATCAAAAATAGGTCTTAACAAGAGCTCTACTGTTGTGTAATGTAAGCAAATTGATGAGTGCTGCCTATTGCCTGTTTGCCACCGTAAGTAAAGTAATTAAAACATAGATAACATATAGGTCTCTCTTCCAGAACCACATAATTCTTTAACACAGTTTTCCAAAATAAAATTTCACTGCTTTCTCTTCTTCCTAATTCATTTACTTCCTGCTCTGGGGTGCCTCTGTGGTTAAGTGAAAACAAAATCAAACAAGCAAATAAATAAATAAACAATATTTCCATCAGCAAAGTTACTGCAAAAAGCATGCCAAAACTGTTGATCCTTTCCGAATTACAGGCTTGAGTACATTTAGTTATGCCTTGTAAGTACTGATCCATATTCTAAGCGTGCAGAATTCTCACATATTCCTTATCTGGATAAATAGGAAGGGGCTACAACTCTCCATACCTGTGATGAGTTCTCGTCGTGTTACAGACCATGGTATCAGGCCCCAGGCATTTATGAGCTTAGTGGTTTATATGAGTCCATCTGCAAGCGTAACCCAACAGCACACCATGTTATTCAACAGAATAATATCCTCTGATGCCAGTAAGACACCTGGCTTTGGAATCACATTAGTAATTTAACAAATAACCAATTTTTCTAATTCAATGTCTCATCTTTTTATCTGTCTTCGTACTGAGTGTCCTCTTGAAATACCTGTCTTTATAAAAAAAAAAAATCTTTTTTTTTTTTATATTTGTATATATTTTTATATATACAATATATGATTTGTATATGGATATTTATCTTGTGCAAGAGACCAGAATTTTAAAGTTTACTAAATATTTTCATTTTTTATTTTTTAAATAAATACAGTTTCATGCTCAGCTGTAACAAAGAGAATAAATAATGATTCCCACCTTGAATATTTTCAGTAAAATTGACAGTAAAATTGGTCCAAAGAGCATGTAAGAGTGATATAATTCACTCTTATTTTTATAGTATTTTGAATGGAATCCATAAAATTATTTATCTACTGTATTTCCGTAGAGGTGAAAGTGTTTGGAATGTTGCATTCAGATCCATTTTAGTTTTTCCCTTGTCATGGTTTGTGATTTTTGGTTATCGGTATTCCACTTCATAGCATCATGTAGTGCAATGGGAGTTGAAGTATTAATGCTTTTATTAATGCATGTATTAATAGTTTAACACGAGTTAAAAATGATGCTGTCAGTAACAACTAAGCACCTGTATCTTTGTCAGAGAGACTTGGTGAAATCCCATCCATATTGCTCAAGCAAAAAATCTGCTCAGTGAGCTTCCATGGTAAAAGAAAAAATTGTCTCCCAAATAGCTTTCACACACCAAAACAAATTGCATTCATACAGTGCAGCAAATTGAAGACGTATTAGCGATATCCACAAAAAAGCATTTATAACACAAGAAAGGTACAGTCTTCGTGATTCCATGGCATAGCCAAAAAAGCAATTTCAAGTCAATTTTTTCTTCTATCAGTTCCAAACACCTCCACTGCAAAACATACTTAACACATTTACTTTCAAACAGCTGTTACTGAACAATGATTGGAAGTGAGCAGTGTGAGGAAAGCTGCCTGAGGCCATCAAAATAAACACAGAAAAGAAATAAGATAACACTGCGTTTTAGTGCCTGACTTCTAGCTTTTTTCCTTTTTTTTCTTTTTTTTTTTTTTTTTTAGGTGGTAATGGAACAGTTTGTCATTCTGCTCTCAGGGTGTTTTTTCTGATCATTATTAACACGCTATGAAGTGTCTTAAATTTCCATCTGTGAACTAAGATTTGTTCCTCACCTAATACTGCCAAAAAGACATTTAGTCTTTGATTACTTGAGGAAGAAAGTGAAGTGGAAAAACTTACATTTTGTAGATGTTTACTTTTCAATAGCTATTTTATTCTCACTGGCTGAAAGGTAGTAATTCCAAGAATTATTTGATATTTTGTCACCTTAGTAGGATTTATTCTTTCTGTTTTGCAGTGTATATTTCTGCATTCTTCTGTGGGATAGAAATACATTACCCTGCAGCAAAAAGTAGAATGTTGTGCCGAAGATGATCACTGTATAGGCAGTCCATATGCATTCATCAATTATATGCTTCCCACATTCAAATGAGTATTAATAAATAAAATCTTTTTAGGCATTTCAAAATTTTTTGATTCATCAGAAGATTCTTGTTCTTACTTATTTGCATCATATTTTGAGTTGAACTTATGAAGAGAATTAAGTAAAAAACCTAGCTGAACATCAAAATTTGGGACATAAGATTGCATTCTCTATGGATCAGTGAAAGAAAAAATCTGTTGCAAATGCAAATTATATGACATTGCAAATTCATTCAGGTGGCATATTCAAGTTGTTCATATTAATGACACAAACTCCTATCTTCTAATTAAAGTTTGCATCAACTACCCTTTCAAAGAATAAATGAACTTAAGCGTTCAAAAATCACACTGAATTACTTTGATTAATTGAAGAAACACTACATAATACAACTAGAAACTAGATGTGTAAATTCATGCAATTGTGAAAGTCAGATGTGGGTAAAATATTTTGATAAATGGAGACTTGGAGATCAAAATTCAATAGTGTACAGTGTATGCCAAGCTCACTGTGAATGTATTGATTTATAAACAGGCATGTAATTCAGGACTTTTTCTCTGATGCATGGGAAAACTCTGGGAAAATTCAATGGTTTAGTTAAACTGTATCTCCTGAAGTAAGTACTCTTTGCCCAGAGTTTTAAATGCAAGCTTTCAACAGCAAGATGTTTCGGTGTAAGCATGATAAATTCTGGAGTTCCGTGTCAAGTGTTACTCACTGAATTAACACAGGGTTTACAATATATGTTTGTTATTTCCTACTTTTACTGTTGTTCATATCATAAAGGATACAGAAACTACTTTTTCTTCCTCTTAGCCTCTGGAATCACAGAATCACAGAATGACCAGCGTTGGAATGGACCTCAAGAATCATGAATCTCCCACCCCCCCACCACATGCAGGGCCACCAACCTACCCATTTAATACTAGACCAGGCTGCCCAGGGCCCCATCCAATCTGGCCTTCAACATCACCAGGGACGGGGCATCCACAACCTCTCTGGGCAGCCTGTTCCAGCACCTCACCAGTCTCGTAGTAAAGAATCTCCCCCTGACATCCAACCTAAATCTTCCCTCCCTCAACTTCAAATCATTTCCCCTTGTCCTGTTGTTATCTAACTTTTCAGAGTTGATTCCCTTCCTGTTTGTAGGCTCCCTTTAGGTTCTGAAAGGCTGCAATGAGTTCACCACCACCTCTTCTCCAAGCTGAACAAGCCCAGCTCCTTCAGCCTGTCTTCGTAGGGGAAGTGCTCCAGCCCCTGATCATCTTCGTGGCTCTCCATGGACCCTCTCCAACAGCTCTCTGTCCTTCTTGTACTGGGGCTCCAAGAACATCTGGACACAGTACTCCAGATGGAACATCCTTGAAAAGCTATCTTCTTAAATTGCTATCTTGTTTCCAGGTATGTCAACAGCATTTCTCTGAAAGAAATTAATGGAAAAATGATATTTTTCCTCATATACCTCAGCCATCTGCTGTGTTAACTGAAGAAGACTGTTTCTTCAGTATTACTGGAAAAGCTTCACATGCACCATGTTTGAGGCAACCCTAATCACTGAATCAGTATTAAAAAGAAGGTGGAGACATGGTAGGTGCATAGCCAGGTTATCTGTTTTCACTGAACATTGTGAAAAAAATATGTTAGTGTGCATTTATAAATAGAAGTGCACTTTGCCATTCCATTATATAGTGCACAAGATGGCTGTAGAAAAAGAATGCTAAGACACAGTGAAGCAAGAGTCACCATTACAAGACTGACACTAAAACTCAGCTTTTTTGTCATCTGGAAAGACACATCAAGAAGTATATTACATTATCTCACTCTTTCTTTACACTGCATGAGATTCAACTCTTCTACCCATAAGTGTTCCACCTGCTGGATTTATGTTTTCATTGTCCTCTATTTTTATGAATTAAAAAAGAAAAAAAAAAAGTGAAATAAATTTTCTTACTTACATATATTAACTGCATTAAATATGTTTTTATATGTGGACAATACCTCTTCAATAAGTACAACTTAAGTAAGCCAGAAGACGGGCCACACATGAATTAGACTGTTTCAAAATATTCAAGGCCAGGAAAATTTCTGCATCTTTTTCTCTGATTTGAAAAAAAAAAAACCTGCAGCCAGTACTGCAAACCCTGACTTACAAGGGAAGACAGTCAATCTTATACAAGACTTTTGTCTGATTGATTTCTTCTTGAATCTGAAGTAGCTTCATCTGGGATCTATGGACATTTTGTCTGGAACAGCGTTGTCTGTTACCTACTTACATGTACCCAGATGGGAATGCCTTGATGTTGTTCTCCGTATATGTAGACAGACATATCTGTTTGCTTTATGGAAGGAAACAGATGGAAGTGACCCCTGACCAGCTTTGCCAAAAGATAGTGTCCACATATGGCAGCAGAGAAAATTAAATAAACAAATTCAACAACAACATCCTGTTTAAAGATGTTCATGCCTGAATCTACCATTGCTTTAGCTTTTTTTACAGCACTTGTTTATTTTACCCAATAGGGATTAAAATATTTGTATATGTTATTTGTATTGTCGACTGTAATGTAGGGAAAGGGCGGAAACTCAGTTTAATTATGATTAGAACTGGCCTTTACACCTAAGAAATGCATGACTCCTAGTTTCCTGGTTTGATATCTCACCAGAAGGCCCTCACTGAGCTGTGTCCATGCTCCTGCTTCATGTCTAGGGCAGGACTTGCACACAAACACTATGTGGCAGAGCTGCCTATCACTGAAATTGCAGCACCATGTGCAGCACAGTATGCACAACACCCAAACAGCACAGATACTGACTTCCATAAAGTGTACCATGCTCAAAGGTAGCTTAAGTGAATAGGCAGCTTTTTATCTGTCTTTGGGAAATAAATGAAAGAAAATAGTAGAAAGTTAGCCTGAAAATGTGGACCAAAAAAAAAAAAATATTCCAATCAGAAAGAATATGGCTTCTTAGAAGCAGAGAAATCTCAAAAAAAGAAACCAAGTATGAATGAAAATCAAGGGCCAATCAAACTAATACCTGATTTCTTTTACTTTCTGCATCTCACTGGACACTCTAACACAGTTGTAAAGCAAAACAAGAATAATGCTTTTCTATAAGTCTTTCCAAGCGAGGATAATCATAATCAAAGCCTGAAATATTCAGCAAAATATTACAGCATAAATGGGGCTCTCTTTGAAGCTTTCAAATTTTTCAGCAGCACTTCTGCCATAGCTGCCGTTACGGTAAGGTACACACAATGATAAAATGGGTTGCTAAGTCAATTCAGGCCTAAGATTCATTAAAGTGGATTATCTGTTGTTTAGCACGCCTTCAATTTATAATGCCTAAATCTGCTGAGGACTCTGTTATGCAAAAGCATGAAAATATTGCTTGCCATAGATTTATTTATGTTTAGTTTTAATTAATTTATGAGCTAGACACAGAACTGCACCTTTTTCTGCTAAGGAAAAGAATCAGAATGGTTTGGATTCGAAAGGACTTTTAAGATCATCTAGTTCTAAACCCCAGCTGTAGTCAGGGACACCTCCCACTAGACCAGACTGCTCAAAACCCCATCCAACCTGGCCTTCAATACTTCCAGGAAGGGGACATCCACAGCCTCGCTGGGCAACCTGTTCCAGTGTCTCGCTACCCTCATGGTAAAGAATTTTTTCCTAATTTCTAGTGTAAATCTGCCCTCTTCCAGTTTAAAACTACTTTCCCTCGTCCTGTCACTACCTGCTCTTATAAAAAGTCCCTCCTCAGCTTTCCCGTAGGCCCCTGCAGGTACTGAAAGGCCACTATAAGGTCTCTTCAGAGCCTTCTCTCCTCCAGGCTAAAGAGCCCCAGCTCTCTCAGCTTCTCTGCAAAGGAGAGTTGCTGCAGCCCTCTGATCAAAAGAGCCTTACTTATTTCCTTTACTAGATAGTTTCTCACGCAGTGCCCCTTACGTTTTGACACTGGATCAGGAGCCTCAGAAACAGCGCGTCAACATCACACCCTGAGGGAACTGATCCATTTAAATTAATGGCTCCTTTTGATATACTGAACACATATGCATAATAATTCAAAATTTTCCTAAATTTCACAGAATTTCCCTTCTCTTATCACTTTCAATTACACCAGAGAAACAGCTCACTAATGCAGAAGTTAGAGTAAAATAAACTTAATGAGAAATTTTTCGGTCAGAACTGAATTTTTGTGTAGCTCCCATTCACAAGTTATTTTTGTCCTTAAAAATATATATATATATATAAAAATTAAAAATTAGAAAGTGAGGTACACACAACTGACTCATAAGGGAGAATCAGTCCCTCCCACAGTCCCCAGAAGCAGTCCCCTGGGCCCAGAAGTGGCCCCTACATCCACAGAAATCTTACTGAACTTTTGAAAAAAATATTTGCAAGAGCAGATCAAATTTCCATATCACTTATGATATATGTCTAGCATAGGGAATTTTCAAGGAGTTTTATTAACTGTTGTACTGTCAAATATGAATTGAATTCTTAGTTAAAAACAAATAAATAAAACTACAACTATTGAATGTTTCTAAGCATGAGAAAATGGGAAAAAATCAAATTAAACGTAGTTAGAATATTGTATTATGAATACCTTCCTATCTGGGAAATTTATGCAGTCATTTTAAGATACACAGAAACATTTTGGCATGGATGCAGAAGTGCAGCTTATCTGGCATTCAGTTCTTTCACTCCTACAGAAATTCGCACCTTGTCCCAAGGTTACCACAAATGTCCTTCAAATGCAAAGGAATCAGTCTACAAGGCTGCTTTCTTTTTTTCCATGGATAAAAGTTCTGATGCATGTTATGTGTACCAAATTACCAATACTGCATACTGTAATAGTTTTGATTTTTTTTCTCATCAGCATATCTACATGCACTTTTCAGCATTGCAATGTCTGTGCTTCCCTCTGACATCTTCAGGACGACTTTTTGACTATTAAAAAGCCACAAGGCCATAACTTAAAAAGCCTTTTACCTCAGTTGCCCCAAACACCAAAAGATTGCAATGTAAGCAATTCTGATGGTGTAAAATGTACAGAGATGATAAAAATAGTGCTCGGATTCATACTGGGTTTCCAGAAGCCCAGGTGACATCACAAAATGCATCCTTGATCATAAGCAATGCAGCTTAGCAATGTGTTTTTGGAGCCAAAGTTTTGCAGGCTCCATGAGCAATCTGTAGGAAATTTAGGAAATGTATGAGATGCCAGGAAATATTGGACATATACAGGATCTTAAGCTCCAATTGATGAGTTGCTCCTTAAAATTCCATCCTCCCTTAGAATTCCCAGGAAGCAGTAGATAAAGTAAAAAGAAATTTCTGCTCCTCTTCTGGAAAGAATAAAACATCATATAATGGCAAATGTTTAATTGTGACATTTATTTTTTTTATTATTATTTTTCCCAGTAACAGATATCACTGCTTTCTCCAGCACTGCACAGATAATGAAAATACTTCAATCTAAAATATATTTGAAATTCTGAAATATCACAAACTGATCAAAGAAAAGGGACTTTCTTCATCTGTACTTGATGTTATCATTTGATATTTGTTGGCAAAATATGAAAAAGGCAAGTTCCCATTTCAGAGTGCCAGACCATTAGCTGTGGATAGCAAACTGCTTTGCTAACTGCAGTCACAAGTTCCTTCAGCAATCACAGCCTCCCTGGTATTCAGTGTGAGGAAACACACCTCCCTCTGGCAAATTCAGAGCAGCTTCTGCTCTATATGAACTGCTGTGAACACCAATGGAGCACTTCTGGACTAAGAATGAAATCCTCTCTCCATACCTTTTCACAAAGCAGGTGACAGAAAAAGAACAGGCACAAAGGGTCTACCTTCACTGTGTTTAATTAACACAGAAAGTTGGTGCCCAAGTGCCTGTAGCTTCAATTCAAATGTTTTCTTTGCAGCCCTGTTGGAAAAGTGACCCAGAGTCGGATTTGCAATGAAGAGATGAAGGAGACCAGGTCAGAGGATGCACAGGATGCTCTGGCTTCCTGCAAAGCACAAGAGAGATCTGCACAGGCAAAGCCCTTTTTACAAGTTTCAGAGACTCTGCCAAATGTAAGATCAATGCAATCATTGTCAGCATTCCATAGAATTTTATTCCTAAGCAGAGGTCACTACTGGGAGAGTGGTGAACAGAACTATTATAAATTAAATAGGTATCAGGGGAACAAAAATAATGAAATGTCAAAAGGGAATGACTACACTGCCCTTGTGCTGACTCTGCCTTTAATGATAGGAAGTAGTAGTTAATTATGCTTTTAGCATATTGCTTTTTACTATGTAAGGTTTTCCAGGGATTTATGTGAAGGAAAGGTCAAAGCATTTTCTCAAAAGATAACCATGAAAAAGGTTACAGTCTAGTAAAGAAATTTTTGCTTCAGTGAAAGATGTTTTCAGGATGCAAGCTGTCTCACTCCAATTTACAGTAGGGAGAGGAGGTTCTTTCGTATCTGAATACCCTGCATGAGATCAAGAAACAATGGTTCAAATGTTGGTCCAACCAGTTTATTACAAATCTTAATCAGGGAGATGGGGAAGGGAGGATGGACACTATTATGAATTAGGGTAATGGGGAAGGGAAGGAGGGTGATAGAAAAGATAGGAAAGAAGGAGCAAGGAGTCTTTATAGCAAACAAGAAGGAGATAGTCACCACCATGAATATCCAGGGTGATTCACAGTTCAGTCATTGATCTTCAGTAGTGGTGGGTTGTCGGGCATTGGTGTTCCGTTGATGACAACGATGACCACGGTGATGATGGTGACTACTTTCCAATGGTAGTACAAACTTATTTATAAGTCCAGAGTGGTGGAGTCAATTCTTTTGGAGTGACAGCTACTGGCTTTTGGATCTCAGTAGGAACTCCTTTTGTTCTTCCTGGCTTTGCCAGCAGAAAAAAGGGAGCAGGGATGCACCCACTTGCATCTTGCCTTCACAGGATACAATGGTATCATCCCCCAATCTCCCATAGCAAGCTGGAGTTATTTGGCCACAGGCTACAATCTTCTGCCAGTAAACAGTCCTGAGCACTCTCTTGTGAAGGCAGACAGGTCCAAAGAAATGCTTTCAAATATAAAATTGTCCACACAGTTATGCTGATTGCCACATGGCAATACCCATCACTCATCTCCTAGACAAGTCAGTCTTACCACAAGAAATACCTCAGGAAGTAAGCTTTGAGCCAAAACAAAATACCAAAGAATGATTCTCACGCAAGCAAACCCTGATATTCTTTCCACTATTATTCTCTTTTGGCAAGAGAATGGTGAACTCCCATTAACAGCACTGCATTATGTCCATTCTGCAAGCTAAATTAACAGCTTAAGCCATCTGATTAGCAAGTGTTCAGAAGCAGAAAAACACATTTTTTAGCAATGTTTTTTTGTATTATGTTTTGTGCCTAGGGTCAAAGGTGAATTCACAGGCTGGTAGTGAATACCTTTTTTACCCTAAAACATGATGGTTACATTATAAAATCAATAGAAAGACATTATTTTAATTGAGGCACATTACATAGACTCTCAGGCTAAGAAATTTACGCGTTTATAATGAATCATCTGAAAAAGTTAATTTGCCTTACAGTCACTGAATCTCCAAAACATCATTTAATTTCTCTTGAACATTCTCAGCAGTATTTTCCATTGTCATTAATGCATGTAGGGTGAGTTGGATGTGAGTGTTAAAATTAGCCTACTGCAACAACTGAATTTACTTGAAAGCAAATTCACAGATACTTCTATTTATATTCAAAATGAAGTGTGAATTGGTTATGTGGGATACCGTCAGTCACACAGAGGCACTAAACCTCCTGGCATCAAGGAGGTTTTTGTACACTATTTGTTCATTCTAAAAGTCAAGGTTGAAGGCCCATGTAAAGATATGTTGAACTTCAGAGATCTGCATTCCAAACAAACTGAAAGAAAGCTATCCTCTGATTTTTAGCTGAAGTGCATCTGTAGACACAATCTGGTGATTAGTAAAACATCATCCTTAAATACACTACATATAAATGAACAAGAAGTGGTGGTTGTTAAGGCAAAACAGTTAACTTATCATAGACCATTTCAGAAGTCACTAGTGAAGAAGCATTTATAGCTAAAGATTTTGCCACCTAGCACAAGTTAATTAATGCAAGACTGAATTATTCATAAAAGTATGTGCTGTCTAGAGCCTCTTTCTATGAGATATCTCAATCACTGTTGTTATTTACCACATCCTGCTTATGTGACACAGTTTGGGCAAAGAACAGTCTATACAACCTAGAGGTATGTGAATGTTGTGCCAAATTCATTTGGGCAGTTTGCATTCAGAGTCAGCCCCTCTGCTTCTCTGTGTTCTTTCCTGCATCTATAGGAATAAACTACTCTGACCTCTGCACTCTGGTTATTTGTTACACGCTCTTAGAAGCACACAAATGAAGGAAGCAAAAATTTAGAAATATGACAATGCTACAACTACATAAATAATGACTTAAACTTTGCTAAAAAAAAAACCCAAAACATATATATATACATACACATTCCAATCTACTCTCTTTTATGTAAATCACTGCTAAGTAGGCAAATCCTCTGCATAAATATTACTTTCAGAGAAAATTATTTGCAGTCTTCTCTATAAAGAGGACTCTAGATCATACTTCACTGGGGTGAAAACCACCGTCCATTGTCTTCAGAGAAAGGAAAGCTAAGCTATAGCATCTTTTCATAGAAGCCGAGTACCTATCAATAGTGATTTTATGTATTACCTAACACATAAAGCATGCAATATAGATTTCAAGGCTAACACTTCTTTTGACACAGACTGGAAGAAGAGTTTATGAGTCTACTAATTTCTTTGTCAGTTGTTCTTTCTCTCTGAAAACTTTGCCTCACAAATTAGATTCATTTTGGAATTACTCTTTAAAAAGCTGCATTCGGATTCTGATAGTTTTCTGCTTAAGATTTTATGTATTTCTCTGCCAAAATATTAAATTAATACTGTCACTGGAGTATCTCTCCAGCCATCCCATTCCAAGAAGCAGAATTCATGTATCTTTAAGATTGTTTTCAATTTTTTCTGAATTGTTTATAATAGAGAAGCAAAGCTGGTAGTGATGTTTATGAAGACAGGTGATGCTAAGATTTGGAGTCTTAAGTTCTTATGAGGACAGTATAGCTGCTGTATTTCTCATCTACTCACTCTCACTCTCCCAGAAACTTCACAAATATTCGTCCAAAAAATTAAATTCTATGCATCAAAACCAAGTTAAATAGCAAGAATAGAAAAAATTCAGTGACAAGAGGGACACATGAAAATATTTTTTTTGTTGCTTTTATAACTAAGTATGTCATAAATGATTGAGAAAACATGCATTCGGCATTATATTTGTGAAGAATGAGTAACAACAACCAGCTTCATATACATGAAAGATACGGTGGAGGAGAAGCTTCCAGTCAGCATCTAGCTGTTGCAAGCAATTCTGACATGTTGCAGCTTTTAAAGTCCTTTGTTTTAAGATTCAAATGATCTGCTTTAGGTAATTTCAGAAGCATGTCTCCTTATTTTATTTCTTTCTGTTAATAGGCTTTATATTGACAATTTATGTAGGAAAAAAAATAAAGAAATAGTAAATAGTCATTTTCTACAATAAAAAGGCTAATTAAATCCACCATATTTACATAATAGCATGCTGTGAAATATATAAAATTCAAGACCATTTCCTGTGAAGTAAAGTTCAGTCAGAATTTAATCAGCACACTAACATACCTGTCAATAAAGAAATTTATGCACGAATAGATGAGTTTGCTGCAGCAGTAACTGCTCAGCTGGCTTCATTTACTAGGAACAGACAGGTTAAAAAACAGGACAAGTGCTATGAGTTAACATATTAAGAGATTCTTTAGGAGAGAAGGCAAAAAGAAAAAAAAGTGCCAAATGTGTCTGTTGTGTCATATCTTCAAATTCCTGGTGTCAGTGGTTTGAGAGACATTCAAGAGACATTTTGAGCATTTTGCTTTCATCTTGAAAAGGTCAGTCAAGGAGCTGATAATTGTTTGTTTTAATTCATAGCCATTATATTTGGTTTTGGTACATATCTTCTTTTACCTGGTGTCTTTGACATTTCGTTCAATTTTCTGAAAATTTATTTAACAATAACCTCTGATTTTATTTTCACCTTTCCATATCTCTGTCTCATGGTATTTTCCTACTTTCATTAAGCTCATTTCATTAACAATAGAAACTTTTGAAGGCAGGCTGAAAGCTTTTTCCTTGTTCAGTGTTTTCTCCTCTTTTTTTAACCTCAGAATCTGTAAGTAAGAAATAGAAAACCCACCACGCTCAAAGGAGTACATGAGTACATGAATGGAGTACATGAATGGGAAAACCACAACAAAATTACAAGAAAGATTCTTGAGGAATAACCCAACTCATGTTTTAATCAGAAAATCAGAAGATGCTAACTAAGATCACTAAAATTTATATAACACTAAACAAAATCACTGGGTCTTGTAAAGTTATCAGTGTCTTTATTAAGCTTTCTACATCTGATGGAACACATCCAGTGTCTGGAGAAAGTTATTCCTTTGAATCACAGAATTATAGAATTGGGTTGGAAGAGACCTCAGAGCCTACTCTGTTCCAACCCTCTGCCATGGGCAGGGCTGTCATCCACTGGATCAAGCTGCCCAGGGCCCCATCCAACCTGGCTTTGAACAATGCAGGAGGGATTTCAGACAATGTTCTACTCACATATCTGATTTTCTCCTTATTTATTTATTTATTTTTAACCTGACATGCTTCCAAGTATGGCAGCAGCTCACAGTAACTTTGAGCATTCAGCTGTAGAAAGTATATACTTACCGGAGATGTTCATTTTATTTGTATAGCAGAAGTTAAAACTACCAGAGGTGTGCACTAATACTGAAGAGAAATGCCACAGAACTTTAAAAAAAAAAAAAAAAAGTATATATATATATATATATATATATATATATATATATATTTGTAGACAATTACTGCTAGTGTAAGCTGACTGACTTGATAATCCCTTCATATTAATCACTGACATTACACAGATCAGCTGAATTTCTGCTGACATTCAATTTATTGGAACATCAGCCAACAAGGACTTTTGTATATCCGGAATCAAATTAATTCCATACTACTAAGATTACAATAGAACAAAATCCTTATTAAAAATGCAGATTAAATACATTTTGGTACAAATCTCTTTCTAGAAGATGAAGCTAATCCTCTATCCATAAATATAAAACATGTTACTGTAGAGAGATAATATCCTGACTTTTATCCTGGCCTATCTTTGTCATATTAATGAGTACCATGGCAATTGTATGGTTGCTCACATATAAGGGGTTCTCTAAATAGAAGTAAACTCATGTTTCCTCATCAGACTATGCCCTCCATGATCTCACATAAAACTGTTACCACTGCCCATCAGACAGCGTCCTGACACAGAAAAGCCACAGGTTCACTCTGCAAGGTATAGGAAGACCAAAAAATCTGTGCTTGAAATCACAAATTGGTATATTTTACAGAAAATATGTTTTTTTTTACTGATTCCACTGCTAACACAGGAACTACAAGGGACCAAAATCAAGTGCACAAAAAATGTGGATTTCACAGTGGAGGAGATCAGGTAGTTCCATGTTTGTATTTAGCTATCGTGTTCCACTTACACACCTATTTTTTCCCCATTGAATGGAATAATTACAGTGGAGTTATAAAAATTCTTACGATAACTGTACACTTCAACATGACTGCATCTGTTCCCTCATCAGACCTTCTTTCTTGTTTTATTAGCATTTCATTATCTATAAGCACTCTGGGAGAGAAAGACGTTGAGTTAAACAAGGCTCAGGTAAATGAAAAAGCTTCATATATAAGGAAAGACCAACCTCGTATGAAAATATCTTCTTCAAAAACAAGCATAAAATATATTATTGAAGTTTCTTCATCTGGATGGAAGAATGGAAGCCAGACTTTTCTGCTGATGTGGTCTCCCACAAACAATGTTCTCCAGCCACAAACGTGGCTCCAAAGGATGCTAAATGATATCTTCTCCAGAGAAGAATCTTATTTGTTTACACATGGGAATTACACTTGTTTTACGACCAAAATGACTTTGTAAATCCTTTGGAGAGACTTATTTACAAAAAAGCCCCTTATCTCTAGGGAGGAAATACTTCAGGAAGATGTTTCTGATACGTGAAAATTAACAGCAAAGTATTATGAACTAAAATGATAACCACAATTTACTCTTGCTGCTCAGAGAAAGATATTAGACCTTGCAAAAAAGGCTCAGGTGCTGGATGTCTAATTTTATATAGGATCAATAACTAACTAGACATTGCAAACTTTATACTGGCAAACATAAAATAAGGAACCATAATCCTGAAGTTTTAAGTTCAGTGATGGAACATTGAGTTCAAAGAGAGGATTTCCCATGACTTTTGGAGTCACCTTCGCCCACTGAGACAAACCAACTTTTCTTTAAACTTTAGCCAGTTTTATATTCTTAATTAAGAACTCCCTAGGAAATTTTTCTTTAAGAAAAGAAATCTTAAAGAACACATAATGGGGAGGAGTACTCTAAGTTTCAAACTGAGTCAGATACATCTCAGGATTTGGCATGAATTTATTAATGTACTTCTTAAAAATCATAAAATTTAACTTTGAACATGCTGTCAAATTAGAGAGGCAGAATGTTAGTAAAAGCTAACTTTTCATCTCAGAATATATAAAAGTTCCTTCATAGCAAAATAATAAATCTCAGGGCTTGAGAGCAAATAATATTGTAAGGATATATTTTAAAGATTTTAAAATCTTAATTGTTCGCATTTTTTGCTGTGCAAAACATGCTCTTAAATCACCTGAGGGGAAAAAACCTACATGGAGAAAGACAGTCTTTCTTTACTGGATTTCCCCTACTACATACCTATTTACCTAAGGTGCTGAAATTTTAGTAGTGTGCTTGGTCAGTGTGCACATCAAGTTGAAGACTGCCTGAGAAAACACATCCTGGAGATTCATGTTGACTAAATAATTATGTGGTGGATATGTAAGTGGATATGCAATATGTTTTTATCTAACTGGAAAAGAATGCTAGCAGGTATAAAAACACGTCACAGATTTTTATATCAGGCAACCACCTAACTTAAATCTGAGATGGTTCTGGTAAAAAAGAACCACCTGCAAGGCATCAGCAGACATTAGTTAAGAATTCCATCTCTGAAACAAGACAAAGCATTCTTATGTTTAAAAGCCTCCCTTTTTATTGTTAAAATAACTGTTGTAGTCCTTGGAAAGAGAGCAAACTATCACAACAGCTATGTGATATTGGACATTTTTACAATTCTATATGATTACTATAGTTGTAATTAGTCAGTAACAGCTCCTGGAGGAAAAAAAGAAAAAAAAATCAGTTAAAAAATCCAAGGACCATTTATTAGCTCGTTCACAAAATTCAGAAAATACACTTTTTTTAATGGTATCTTTGCCTTCATATTAATCACTTCACTACCTCACTGTGTACTTTGATCTTGCCCAAAATCAACATTAATCCATGCAAGATAGTGACTACACATAAATAATATTTTACGTTTCTTTTAGCTGCAGTTGCTGAAGGAACTCTGTCCTCACCTCAAAAAATGCATGTACGTTTTTTTCATCTTATTACTCTTAAATTTCAACTACATTTTAGTTTTGAAGGCAGAATCTCTACACTTCTTTCCAGGACCTGTATGAGCTGGAGAGAACCACTAGAAAGCAGTATAACTGATAACTTGTCTCAGCCTGAGATCATGCAAGTAACATAAAAGTGGGGAATCTAGACATTAAGATATCCACGAAAGCACTGCTACTATTTTTGCTCCATCAAATTCTACATTAATTTAGATCTGTGCTACAATATAAGGAATTGAAATTTTCATGTGCTCAGTTGCCATAAAAGAATCCACTGCCACAGGCCAAGCATCCCAGCTTTGCCAACAATAGTGGCACAATAGTGTTCTTCAAAATGGAACTGCCAGAAAAAAAAAAAAAAAGCCCACCAAACCATGAAGTAACAACAGCAACAACAACAAAGAATAACACCCTGATCTACCTAACAGCCAGGAGAAAAACAACAGGAAGGAAACTACTTCCTTCCTTCGATGTTTTGGCATCATGCACAATTCTACAGGAAAATATTTCACTCCCACAGGTGTATCTTGAGGCTATCCCTGAAATGCCTCTCAAAAATTGATCAAAGCAATTTATTTCAAACTGTACTTCCCAAAACAATCAAGCAAAAACAGTGATAGTTATCTATTTCTGTTCAAAAATTCTAAATCTATTTCTATTCTAAAATTCTATTTTCAGTTATGTTATCTATTTATATTTCTAGTTTATTCTAGAAATATGATGATTGAAACATTCAAGATGGAGGGAAGGGCATTTTCTTATTTTTTTCCTTTCCCTTAAGGAAAAGGAATATGTCTCTTCCTGAACTGTGTGAAACTAAAATGGTGAAAATTGATTTAAATTACATAAAAAATATTGAATTATAGCAGAAATAAAACTTTTAGTATTCATTCAAAGAAAATTAAACTCTAGACCTTAAGTCTGCTTGACAAATGTCTAAATTAATATAATGGGAATCAGCTCCAGATTAATTATTCCACTATTCAATTTCTCCAGATGTAAGAATTTCAAGGAATCAAGGTCATAATTCGTTAATTCAGTAGGTTTTAGTGTAAGTGAAAATCACATTCTCAGCATGTGTATCTGGCAGCACACCCTGTCAAGAAATCCCAACTATAGTGGTGGGTATAGAACACGAAGGTTGAGTTACAAACAGCATTTTGTTAACAAGGAGTGGAAGCAGATTTCTAAAACAGCTTCGGCCAGAAGAAAATAAAGCAATATATTAAATACAGCAATCAACCACTCTATGAGCATTTAACTTAGAGAGAAAAATCTACTAATCTTGTTGGTTTATTCCCAACGTTCCTCAGTGGTGCTCACTCTTGACACAAATGGGAGGCTTATTTTTAACTGTTACATCATATCAAAAACCTATTCACCACATGGCTTACCAACAGATGTAGTGACATAACTTAGACAGTCAGTAAAGTCCAGTGTAAGAATGAGCAACAAGTGGCAGAAATTTCAGAAGTCAGTTTCCATATAGAAACTGTTGAAATTACTCCTTAAGTATGACGTGTGTGTCTGAGTAGCACAGTTATGTCACACTATGGCTACAAGCCAAGACATGTGATAGGACAAGGAAGAATAACTTGAAATTAAAAGAGGGGAGATTTAAGTTAGATGATAGGCAGAATTTTTTTTACACAGAGGGTGCTGAGGCACTGGAAAATTGTTGCCTAGAGAAGCTGTGGATGCTCCACCCTTGGCCATATAACCAACATCTACCTCTGAAGTCATCTGCCAACATAATAAAATATGAGGCTTTCAGAGCAGCCCTTGTCTTTCATTCATTTCATAGAAATTCTCTATTTTTCTTTGGCATTTAACAACATTTTTGTCTTACTAGGAACAAGAAAGCACAATTCATGTAGTACAGAAAGCTGTGCTTATGTAGTGATACCTCATATCAGCGCACTGTAACGCAGATCACAGCTTCTCTAAGAGGACAGACACAGCAATAACAAAATCCTTCTTTTTGATTAAAGATTCTGTGGCTAAGTAACTGGATGTCAAGAGGGATAAGGTTCTCATGGGGTGATGTGGAGCAGGCAACTTCTTACAGTAAAAAAACACTGAAGATAACAAGCTTCAAGAAGACTTGAAAAATGACTGTTGCTTTATGGAAAGTGAATAGTCGCCATTAATACAAGTCACAGATGTTTTGTGTATTCACTGCTCAATTCAAAGACTCTCTGAGATGTTACTGGGTTTAAGAATGGCATCAAGGCCAGCTGCTTTTTGCACGCTTCTTATGTAGTCAAAAGCTGAAAATAAACCAGAGAATCTTATTCTCTGACATTTCCACTCAGCTGAACTTAGCGCAAGACTGTCTTATGTGTATTTGAATACACCAGACACAGTGAGTAGTCAGTGACAACTGTAATTAAATTATGCAATTGTAAACCAGTATGTGTACTGCTCATTATTCGTCCTCCATTGGCTATTTCACAGTATGCTCAAACATTTATTGTGTATGTACATTTAAGGACCTGGGTTAAATAGCATAAGTTTTCAAAACACTCTATACATACAAAGATATTCTGAGCAGAAGGTAGGAAGAGTTGATAAGGGGAATGAAGAATTCAAGTAAAGATTTTGGATTGGGTGACAGATAGATGCAACAGAAGAAAAATATAAGGGTGAAGAGGGACATGCTGTTCCTTTCAGGAGTAAAGTGTGTCACGTATGAGCTATTTATAATTTTATGATATAATATCCTTGCAGTTCTCAAACAGACCTCAAGCCAATCTGACTTGGTTTCAATTAACTATTATTAAGCATGTCCTCCATGGTACTGCTAGTCATTATGGTAAGAACTGGAGACCAGCATATTATATTTTATAAAAGCAGTTATGAGGAAAGGTCTTTAAATGTAAATTAAGTAGTTCACGCACAGAAACTGTGGGTAAAGAAAGATAGTATTTTCTTTTTAAGCCTATCAGTCCTCAACAGGCTAGTAATTTAAAGAAAATCTTGAGCTAGAATAATCAACAATGTCATGGTTACTCAATCCATCTGGCATATTATGAGTTTCTTGATTACAACAGTACTTGCCTAATATCTAATACTCATAATGTCTCCGTAGCAACTAGGTATAAAACAGCTTTTGAGTTGTCTTTCATAAACTAATTTGCAAGCCATTAGTTCTTTAATTTTATGGTCTACACTATTCAAAAATATTCCTCATTATCATGAGCAAGGGAAAATACGCATCAATAATACAAAGTGATTGACCTATACTTGAACATAAGGGAATGAACAGCAGTGTGTCACAGTGTCTTGGAAGAGTTTATGGGATCTGCAAACTCATCTTTTATGTTTGTTTGTTTTTTATTTTATTACTACAAGTATAACATAAGGCATTACTGTATTTATATGAGCAACAAATGAAAAACTTTGTAATCTCTTAGGAAAATTACAAATGCAATTTTATATGGAGATGAACAGAACTTGGCAAATTTAATTTGTACAGGCAACAAACAAGCAGCTGCAACAAACATCTCACTGCCTGTTCATTTTCCACTTGTCATTTTCATTTTGAATGTTGCATGTCATCTGCTTTCTATACTAAAAACAGGTGCTTTCTATACTAAAAACATAATCAACAAAATGGATGGACAGAGCACCTGAGTAATTACATACACTGTGGAACTAAAGACTGAAACAAGACTGAACAAAGGCCCCTCAGTGTGGTGATTTCAAAATCTTTACAGTTAGCAAAGACATTTTGTTCAAGTCTATTTACAGGAAATTTTATTTGTTAAAATTGAGAGATTGTTTTATTATCCCAGATTACATTCTAACTACTCTCTGGGAGTCTTTACATTAATGATGTTAACCAAAATAAGGGGAGTGGAAGGAGGGAAAGGGTTGTAAGTCTCTGCGAAAGAACTTAACAAACCTCTGACATTAGTGCAGGGAAAATATAAAATGCTACCTCCTTTCTGTTGACAGAAGCACATAACAAAAGCCTGAGCTGGCCACTGGAAGCTTTCATACGTTGGAATTCAGATAAAATCCTGACCCAAAAGCTACCCGATAGCCAACACATTTGTCCTGACCTTTCCATCTTAAATATCCAACATATGAAGCTCTATTAGATGAAGGTTGTTTTTTGCCATTTTTATTTTTACTTTTATTTTTGTTTTATTTTTATTTTTCTCTTGCTGATTTTGTTTTTATTTTTATTTGAACGTTCAGCATGCTCTAGCATCACAGAACTTCCATGTAGGTTCTCTTGCTAATTATTTAAAGAGCCTTCTTATTTTTATTTAGTAAACAGTGGCAAAACCAATAAACTGATTTAAAAAGATTGTAGCCACATTCTCTTAGATAGTTGGAGTGTTTCTAAATATAAAATCAAATTAAATTAAGTTTATGCCTAACTCACTCCTAACTTCTCTTAGAGAAGTTTCAGAGGAGGGGGAGGGAGCAGTCCTTACTTGTATGGCTGGAAAGAAGACAACCATCTTATTCATTTCACTAATCAATTGTACTAATCAATTGTGACCGTACTGCCCACATTAAATTTATCAGTGTTTTATATTTCTTTGAATAAAAAGAAAATAGGGAGGGAAAAATGAATCTCCAGATCAGCAAGGCTGGAAAGATGTATATGCTGCACCTTTGAAATGGTGTAACAGTGACCATTTTGCATGGAAGATTAGGCAAGAAATGTTGTTTACATGAAATGCATGCATTAAAAAAAAAAAATACAGTTGAAATGGCATTGTAGAAATCTGTTCTTACAGGAAATGATAGTATGCGATATGCCCTTCCAAAATAAATTTCATGATGTGGAAGGCGTTATCTTGCTATTATAGAATTATGGCATAACATCCTCATGACTGCTAATAAAAGGTACTGGCACTAATACATCTGACTGAATTGATAACTGCTTGGAGAAGAGATATTAGAATTTCACCTATATGTTTTATTTTTCACTTTTAGAATAAATAGGATGAAAACCTCTAAAATCTGAGAAAATTTTCAAATTGAGAGGATAAGATACTGTTCCTCATATCATTCTTCTGGACAAATTGTCAACAGTTAGATAAACAGGCTCATGCTACTGGTTCATCAGAGCTTTCAGTGCTGGATTTACATACTTATTCTTTGTCATTTATTCACTTTAATTTCATCTTAAAAGAATAAATACAAAAACTAGAATTGAAAAGCAAATAAAATCACAGCAAGACAGCAATTTGTCACTATACCATTATATCTAGAAGCACACTCACATCCCTACAGTTTTTGTTTACGTTCAAGGACTTTGCTAAAAAAGAATTAACTCAAGGTTAATAATGTCACTGCCAATCAAAAGTCTGCCAGTCTCACTTCAGTGCCTTGTAAAATTGTTCTGAGAGATACAGAAAAACAAAATTATCGGTCATGGTCACCATGGATTCACAAGGGGGAAGATCTTCTTAACTAATTTAATTATTTTTTAAGATAAAAAGTGGTTTTTTCCTTTCCTTTCCTTTTTTTTTTTTTTTTTTTTTTTTGCACTCAGTTTAGCAAGAGAAACCAGCTGATGTAACCTTTATGGATTTTATGAGAAGTTTCAATGCTGTTTCTCACAGCATCCTTCTGGACAAAAGATCACGATAAGTATGCAATAGAATGAGTGAACAACTGGGACCAGTCCCTAGTGGGATTCTGCAGGGCTCCATTTTAGAGCCACCTCTCTTCAGTGCTGTCATACATTATATGTGTTCACAGAATCACAGAATCACAGACTTGTAGGGGTTGGAAGGGACCTCCAGAGATCATCGAGTCCAACCCCCCTGCCAAAGCAGATTCCCTACACCAGGTAGCACAGGTAGGCATCCAGGCAGGTCTTGAACATCTCCAGAGAAGGAGACTCCACCACCTCCCTGGGCAGCCTGTTCCAGTGCTCCGTCACCTCACTGTAAAGAAGTTCTTGTGCATGTTTGTGTGGAACTTCCTATGCTGCAGTTTCCGGCCGTTTCCCCTTGTCCTGTCTCCACTCACCACTGAAAAGAGTCCGGCCTCACCATTCTGCCCCCCACACCTTAGATATTTATAGACCTGGATCAGGTCCCCTCTCAGTCTTCTTTTCTCAAGGCTAAATAGACCCAGTTCACTCAGCCTTTCTTCATACGAGAGATGCTCCAGGCCCTTCACCATCTTTGTGGCCCTCCGCTGGACTCTTTCCAAGAGATGCCTGTCTTTTTTGTACTGGGGAGCCCAGAACTGGACGCAGTACTCCAGATGAGGCCTTACCAGGGCAGAGTAGAGGGGGAGGATCACCTCCCTCGACCTGCTGGCCACGCTCTTTTTAATGCACCCCAGGATGCCATTGGCCTTTTTGGCCACCAGGGCACACTGCTGGCTCATGGCCAACCTGTCATCCACCAGGACACCAGGTCCCTCTCTGCAGAGCTCCTCTCCAGCAGGTCATCCCCCAACCTGTACTGGTGCATGCAATTATTCCTCCCCAGATGCAAGACTCTACACTTGCTTTTGTTAAACCTCATCCGTTTTTTTTCTGCCCAGCTCTCCAGCCTGTCCAGGTCTCGCTGAATGGCAGCATTCAAAGGTATAATTAAGTTTGCAGGTGACACTAAATTGGTAGGAGCTGTTCACTCTCTCAAAGGCAGAGAAGCCTCGCAGAGAGACTTGACTATTGGAGGGTTGGGCAATTAGGCAATTACCACCTACATGAAGTTCAGTGAGACAGATGTCAGATTCTGCACCTCAGAAGAGGCTAACTTGAGTGCATATACACAATGGAGGATGAAAGGCTGAAGAGCTGCTGCACAGAAAGTGATGTGTGGGTTCTGTCTGACAGTTGAACTTGAGGCAGCAGTGTTTCCTGGAGCCCAAAGGGCCAACCATACCCTTGGGGTGCAGCAGGCCCAGTGCTGCCACCAGGTGACAGGAAAGGTTGTTCCTTCTGCTCTGTGCTTTGTGGCCTCACATCCAGCACCACATGCAGTTTGGGTGCTGCAGTACTAGAAGTACATAAAGCTAGTAAGAAGGAAGAACATGCAGAGGGTGAAAGGGAACGGCACGGAGCTGTGTCATGGGAGGGCAGCTGGGGGTCAGGGAAAGGGTCTGCAGCAAAGGGCAGTGGGCATGGAATGGGCTGCAAAGGGCAGTGGGCATGGCCTGAAGTGCTGGAGTTCAAGGAGCACCTGGACACCACTTTCAAAAATATAGTTTAGATTTTGGGTAGTGCTCTGTGGAGCCAACAATTGGGCTTGATGGTCCTTAGAGGTCCCTTCCAACTCAGGATATTCCATGACACTATGCAGGGTTTTTTTGTTTTGTTTTGTTTTCTGAGGACCTCCCAGACTATACAGTACACAACAAGTGGATGGCAAACATTTGAACAACGGAATTTATTCTTTATCCTTTTTTACAGCTTCACATAGGCTGCTGCAGAAAATTGAGCAACAAAATACTAGCTGTAGAATAATAGCAATTTTTTTTTTATGCATACTTCCCTGATTTCAAGGCTAATCATTCTACTTGCAGTGCTCCTTTGTGTGATTCACAAACCTGTTCCACCTCCAGGCAATAAGAATGGAATCCTGATGGTCCTAAACCAGGAGACAGATATTACAGGTTTGATCTACATGTATTATTCTGGTTATCCAATCTAACGTTCTAAGTAGTTCAAAGGCACTGCATAGTTCAACATCTGAATAACTGAGCTTCTGCACAGTTGATCATCTGCATAATTCTCTGCTTATTCTCCTCCAAGGCAAACATAAATCTCTACCTGAATTAAGGAAATGAGTGTGGTATCTCATAAGTCATTTGTGGATAATGATGCATTTTCAGTGAACTTATTTCCATCCCATTTCTTTTCTTAGCTCATCAATATCTGATTGATGAACTTCTGTAACTTTTTCTCCACTTACCACTATTTTTTTTCTTAATTAAAGTTCCTTTTCTTTTTTTCTTCTCTTTTAAAAACATTTTACTGCATTATGAAGAACATCAACAATATTTGATTTGCTCTTGAAATAAGCCAGCAAATAACCATCAGATGGTAAGCAGTTTAGGACCAGAATCTCAGCTTTTTAATTAAATTCCTTTGGAATTTCTGATGTATCTTTCTTGGAGCCCTAATCTTTTTGAGAACTGCTTCTTTCTGAGAGCTTCTGGTATAACAGTTAGATATTGCTGGTTTCTGTGCAAGAATGAGGAAGAAAATGTTGAAGAAAACACAAAATTGGATCCAGAATTACCCATTCAGCTTGAGCAATAAAAACAGTTTTCTTTTTCAGATTCTTTTCTCAGTAATCAAATCCTTAACTAAAGTAACTCATGTGGAAACCAACCAAGACTTCTCCTGATTATAAGAATAGTAAGATTCTACTTCCGTAGGAGAGATTTGGCTTAAGGTATCCTGGAATGGACACTTGATTTTCACTTTCTTGATTTGGTCAAATATAAATTTGACAAGAACATCTGTGAGAAGGTTTTCTTCACAACATCCTCTGGAAAAGCCACTTCAATTTGGTTGGCAAATACAGTTTGAAAACCATGCTTAACTCATTTATTCCTGGCAGCATTCCCAAGGCTGATAGCTAGCCCTAGTGGTCTATCAGCAAATTTCCTGAGTCCCTTTAGTACAATCTGATTTTCAGTTTTCTGAGAAACACACGATTAGATTTTTGTACCTTTATTCCTCATAATCATACATCGTACTTCAGTAATACTGTGATTTAGCATTAGCTGATTACATTGTTCTCCCTAACTTCCCCTCTCTCAGTCCTCTTTGGAAAGCAGGTCCTCTTTCATTTTCACTGGAGACCTGGAGTTCAACATAAAGTCTATTTCCCAGCCTAAGCTACATGATTCTCATTTAACATATTCCATACTATTGTATTTTCATCATAATCAGAAAAATTTGTATATCATTAGCTACTGCTTCTGCATACTGATTTATGCATTTCTGACTTAGTTTTAAAGTACTAGCTCTTGAAGAAATGTATGGAGAACTTTTAATGCAGGTAATAATAATGAGGTTTGTGTTTTTCATATTTATCAAACACCAACTGTATCTCTTATCTACCTTTATAATATGTATAGGTTGCTCCGAAATAATGTCTCCTATTTATTTCCATGGAATCTACAACAGATGCAAAGAACACGACACTACTTGAGAAAATTTTCAGCTACAAAAAACTGTTTTGCAACATACTCACCACCATTAGCTGTGCATTTTCACCAGCAATAAAAAAGAGCCTGAATACCATGCTCATAAAAATCTGTACCAGCAGTGGTGGCAGCGTGGAGTGACTACTAACACTCGAGTCAATCTCAACTGAAATGCTCCACCCTCCACCTCACTGTGCTCACAGCCACTGATTGGTCACCATAAACGTTCAGCAAGTGTTCATGAATGTCAGTGAATGTCATTTTTTCCACATAGAGGAATTCAGTGACGCACCTTTGATTCATCTGCATTCCATGTCTGATGCTCTTTTGTCAGATTACCCCTCTGCTGCCATCTGTCATATGGCAACAAAATGTAACAGAATATTGGTGGTAAGGTTCAGCGTTTATTTCCGTATCACCAACATCTATCTCTGATGTTGTGGGCCAACACAGTAAGAAAAGGAGGCATTATTTTTGGAGCAGCCCTCGCATGTTACCGCCTTCTAGCAAGGTTAAACAGACATGCAATGTCATATTTTCTATGCTAATTTTATCCTATATTATGAAATATGTTATCATTCTTTGAAGTCCATCTGCAATGTCTACTTTTAAGAACATACTGTAGTGCCTTGGAGAGGAAAAAATGAGTCTTTTTTTCAGGTATAGGTGTTTGATCTTTTTTTCTCTTGGTTGATAAGCATAATTTATCCCGTTAGTCATGAAATGGCGTGTGAACTACTCAGTGATCTCCCCCACTATCTTATAAATAGGCAGTGTGGGACAGTTGCAAAGTCAGAAGACCTGGCTCTATGGATGCTAGCTCTGCTGTGGAAGCAGTACAATCCCCTAGATTTATCGCTTGAAAACATCATTTATCATTTTCAAGGCATCACTAACCCAGGTAGGGGACAACTGAACGAACCGCATTACTGTTTTGAATAGCTCCTAAGATCTGTATAAACAGTGCATCCATCTTCTGTATTCACAGGCATAGGTGGTTGGTGGCTGTCTGTTTTTTTGGAGTCAATGTAGTTCATGTATTGAAAACTTAGGGATAATTTTCATTGAGGTCTCTCCTTTTCCAGTTATTATTCGCATGGGTTTTACAGAGATGTTTGGAAAATGAATTGACTAAGATATAAACAAGGAGAAAAGACATTAACAAAATGCAAATGTTTCTTAATTCCCATTTCTTTGTCTTTTGCTAGCTCATTACAAAAAAATATTTACGGCAAGCATTATTGCTTTTCTTTTTTTAAGGACATTTGCTTGAAAAGTCTGCATTGTTAACTAATTTTAAGTCAACATATTTATTTCCATAATATTTCAAAAGATTTCCAGCTGTTTATTTCAGTAGCTTCGCAGTCTTTGCTGTGCATTTACATCAGCTGAGGGTCTAATCTGATAGACATGAAATTGAAGAAGCATTCATGCAAAATTCAAGTTGTACAATATAGACAGTACATGCTGTGGCATATCATTTAAAAATAAGGATAACATTTCTATTTTTTTTGTTTCTGTAATAAAAAACATAATTTGTTTTGTAAATCAAATATGAAATATCCAATATCCATCTGTTCAGAAATTCTAATCCAAAAATGAACGTGGTGAGTATTTTCTATTTACTAGACCAAAGTTTATATTCTCTGAACCTCACAGAAACCTCTCAGGGCTTATTGATTCAAAAAACTTTTACATTAGAAAAATCAATTTACATAAATCCTGCCATTATTTAATCACATTTAAATTGTGATGAATTACAGTGGAATTCTATATGTAAACAGTGCTCACCATATTTTGAAATCAGAAGAAAGAGGGTCTTGTTTTGAAAATCAATATAGAATACTCATTTAAATGGTTTTGGATACACTACTGATTGCATTCAATTTATACAAGGCAAAACACACTTGTAAACTTATTTTTTTTTATATTTACCATTGCCCTCATCTAGAAGTAACAATTCGCTATGCGTTTACATAGTATATTTATAGTACATTTTTCATAGGCATTGCTGATCCTGAAGTAAGTAAAATTTAGTTAGCTTACTAAAAAAAAAAAAAGTTATAGTAAAATTACTTTTTGAATTGAATATGTTGAAATTAACACACCAGAAAAAAAAAATAATCATGAAAACCTACTGTGGTTAGAAAATGATATTTGTTACATGGACTTAATGCGAACTACAGACTCATTGCATTTTAGCCAAAACATTCAATGAAAATCTGTACCTCCAGGTACCTTGCCATTTTTAGAAACAGTCTCATCCTCCAGTTACAGAAGATAAATATAATTGGGTTTTAGAGAGAACAGCAGATTTCACTTTCATCTGGCAGTGATTGTTTCTCAAAAGAATGATACATTTTGAAAATAAAGATACAAGAAACCTGCAGACTAAGTTGAACAGAAAATAATTTAAATGCAAATCAAAATCTGCATTTGCTAAGTATAATCAAGGATAAAATAACAGAGTGAAAATAGGAAGGAATTAGTAAATCAATCCCCTGCTCACAGATGAGAAAGATTCTATTGATCTAGATGCCCATTGATACCAAACAGAAGTCTGTCTTGTTCAATGGCCAATACACTGTGAAGCTGGATGAGTTCATTTTTTGCCAGCTGTCCCATTTCTGACTTCTAAATCTTCTATTTCCAATGACACAGAAGTTCTACACTAACTTTCAAATAAGGGCATTTTAGGCTTTCTCCCCTCCTAATCAATTTCAGAATTTTTCTGTTTTGCAGAAATATGTGATCCACCATATTGATCCATGCACAGCCTGCTTGCAAAAAGAGCAAGCATCCCTTCATTATGATTAATTAAAAAAAAACTTTTGCATTTTTTGAATTGATTGATATCACTATCTTTCCGTTGAAGTACATGCAAAATTTAACATGATTATTCCTAAATCACACATTCGTGTTTGTCATTGTTTTTTGTTGCTGCTGTAACTTACAATGCACAGTACAATGCAATAAACATGACACAACAAAGGTAATAATTTATAATTGCAATATTATTGCATGAAATTGAACTCTTGTAGAGTGATTTTGTTCAGTATTCACAGTATCTAAGTTCCTCTGTTCAGTGCATACTTGTCACAAATATTAAATTAATATGAATGCAAAGATAACATTTATCTCTATAGCTGAAGTGTTGCTTATTCACCGGTTAATCACACCAAGAGCCATGTCGCTATTTTCATGTCTTCTCAATCCAGCTCAGACTACATCTAATTCTGCTGGTAATGCATGTTATTTCAATCCATAACTACTGCCATAATCCCTGGACTTGGTAACTAAGAGTTTTATTTCTAAAATGAAAATTCATGTTGCAGTTCAGCAAATTGCACTGAGTTCATCTCACCTTTCAAGATCCAGTTCAAGCAGAAGGTTTCATACTCTGCCATATGGGGACTGTGTTACTGTGCCACAACCCCTATCAATATATGATCATATTCGTTTTCAAACAGGCATTTTCTTTTGATATTTATGTTACACTAAGCAGATCTATTTGATCATTAAATTATTTCTGCCAAATTTCACATTTTAGTGGCAATTGCTTGCAAATACACCCTGAACATATTTCAATACAAACATATTTTTAATGTATCTATATTTTACATATATTGTTCTTGAAATATTAAATCATTAGAACACCAAACCAAAAAAAACCAAAGCATGTTAACTCCATGCACATTAGAGAGAAGCTGAGATTTTGTCTAGCATATCTGTATTTCTGTTAAACAGTACAGAGACAGCCTGACAAATTTCAGAACTTGATGCTGCAATAGATTCAAAGATCTGAGCAGTACATTTACTTAGGGTGTATAAAGGTAAAAACATGAATAAAATCTCAATCAGAGCTTTAAGAAGGAAGATGTTAGGGCTTCGAGTACATTTAATATATCTTAAGTCCAGGTAATACCAACCCTCAGAGCTCCTAGTTTGGTCAAGTAGAAAGTGAAACAAGTCCTTTATCTGCATGGTTTTTTGCTTGTCTGTTTGTTTGTTTTTCTCAAATGCAGCAGGACAAGTCTGACACATGTATAAAAAAATATTAACAGCATAATTAAATGCCAGTCATTTGAAATACAAATATTTTTTACACCAGTATTATCAAAAAATACACTTTATCACGTTTGTAATTACAGTGCAAGCTGCCAGAGTGACACCAAGATGCAAAGAATCTCCATAAATAAAAATTTAAGAATTTAATGAACACAATAAACTGGCAGCAGTTCTAATTATAAACGTATATTTTGAAGGAAGTTAATTTCTGAGAGAATGAAGGCAACACCATGCATAGAAAAAATATACAGCTGTAGATAATTATCTTTTAACACTCTTTTTCTTAAACATTTCACCAGCAAGATAAATTTAGAATGACAAATGTCGTTTGTGAAACAGTGTGATACAGTGCTGTGAATTTTTTCCCAGTAAATCCTGGGAAATCTTCCCTTCCTTAAATCCATGGCTATGATGAAATAAGACAGATGGTCCCTAACAGTTTTGTGAAAGATTTAATATCTGAAAGAACTGAGATGGTATTTTGAGTGGAAAAGGTTTTTTAGAATACAATTTAGTTAAAGTGCAAGGCAATATCTATGTATATGCTGAATAGGACTGGATGGATTGAAATGAATTGAATAGTCACAGATATCAGTCACAGTGAAATGCTCCTAGATTTTCTTTTTTTAAAGGATATTTCTTTAAAAGTCACAGCCAGATTTAGTGATATAGAAGGCCACATAGGCTATCACAAATTTGCCAAGAATAAATGGAAACTGGCCATGGAGAATTAAACTGAAAGTTCAGTTACGGTTTATACAAAGATGTTTGCAGTATTTGGACAAGCTCCATCTGCAAGTAAAAAAGTGTAATTTCCAGGATGTACACACATATTGCCAAAACAACAGCAGTTGTTCTAAATACCGTTATGCCCACTCTGATAAATCCCCAAGCTTGCCTGTACCTCAGTACAATTTATCTACATTTTGAAGCAGCTCATGGTAAAAAAACACATGCCGAGTACCAGTGACAAGTCTATACATCTACTCTATAAGTCCAAAACTTTGGTCTTCAATAGCGCTTTCAGTGAAGTGACTCAAAACACAGAATTTTGAAGAGCCATGCTGCTGAGTTTGATCAACCTGAACTTTCAAGAACCTTCACTTTTCAAGAGAAAGTGCCTGAATCAATACATCCCCAAGATAACAGAGCAGTTCAATCAGAGGACGGAGTGCTTGTTGGTGGGTACCAGTCTTTTGAAGGTTTTGTTTGCCTTCCATGTAACTCACATATGCCTGCAGGTTTCCCTTGCTTTCCACAGTCTGGGAAGAATACACTGATAGTCCTCTATAATACTGATGAAAATCACTTCCTGCAGAATGCTGTGGAGGTTGGTAATTTCTTTCTTCTTGACAACACGCTTTCAAATCTTGTCAGTTTAAACTATTTTAACAAAACAGTTAATCGTAAGTGAACTTAAAAATAAATATAACTCTTTATGGTTTCACAGAACCATGCAAACGACCTCTAAGGACCATTAAGCCTAACTGCTGGCTCCACACAGCACCACTCAAAATCCAAACCATATTTCTGAGAGCAGTGTCCAGATGCTGAGGTCGGGGCCGTGCCCACTGCTCTGTGCAGCCAGTTCCACACCCACCACCCTGTGCTGCAGCCCCTTTCCCTGACCCCCAGCTGCCCTCCCCTGGCACAGCTCCATGCCGTTCCTTCGGGCCCTGTCGCTGTCACACAGAGCAGAGCTCAGCACTGCCCTCCGCTCCCTGTGAGGAGCTGCAGCCACCATGAGGGCTTCCCTCAACACCCCTGCACTGTGCTGAGTACATCAAGGGACTTGCAGCTGCTCCTTCAGACCCTTCACCATCTTTGTAGCTGTCCTTTGATCATTTGCTATTAGTTTGATGTTCTTATTGCACCCAGGTCTGCTCCCAGGATAGGAAGTGAGGATAGCACGGAGCTGGGTGGGACAGAACTCACCCAGTGTCAGTGCTGTGCAATGCAGATTCTGGGATCTACAAAAATCTCTTGTGCCACTGAGCCAGTGCAGCTCTGCATAGTTGTCATCCTGAATTGAGTGCATATCAAGGAATTAGGATTTTCCTTTATAGGGAAAAAGAAGTCTTGCCTACTTCAGTTTGATTTACACTTCGCACACAGCTGATTGGTGCCCTCTTCAGAGAGCTAACACACTTCAGAATTGTTTTCCTATATTTAAAAAAGTTTAAATAACACCATTTGCACATGCACAATAACTTATCCATAGAAATAAATAAACAAATTAATATTTTGTCTGTTTTGTATATGATTCAGTAGATACATTAAAAAAAAATTGCACAAAAATGTTTATACTGGTAAGCCTTTTATGTATTAAGCTCAACTTGGAATACATATACAGTGCAACCAGAGAAAAACACATACTGAGAAAAATAGAAGTTCAAAACCAAGATGTATTTTCACTTGATCCATGCCTTGCAGCAATTAGACAGACATGCAGACATTGCAGCAGAAGTATGATGCTTTTTCCTTATGGAAGAACACAGACTGTTGTGGTTTAACCCAGCAGGCTGCTCTGCTCTACACAGCCAGTGGGATAGGGGACTGAATGGGAAAAAAATAAGTAAAATTTAGTAAAAAATAAGTGTCTTGATGTAAAAACTATTTATTAAGTTTTGATTTGTCCTACCCTGAGGTATCCCCCAGCCCTGCTACCTGCTAGAGATAGAGCTCTTCTTTCCTTTTTTTTTTTTTTTTTCCCCATTCATGTATTACATGAGCTGGTTATGCAATGTTATTGCTGCAAGACCATACGTTGTGCCTCTAGAAAATCTGTACTATTGTTTTGAGTTTGCAAGGCAAATCATGGGAACAGCTACATAATTATTGCTGTACAAGATCTTTCAATCTATTATGTTACCCAAAAGTAGATAATTAGTGGTCACTTCTGTGTGTGGAATATAGGAAGAAATACAGCACAGTACACAATTCCAGTGGATGTGAATGTACACACAGACGTGCGCCGTGGTTTTCTAATCGCGATTCATATGTTTTCCTATGGATGCAATAATGAGGACAGGATATAAATGAACTTTCATACTCCATAAGAAATTATAAATACAGAAATACATTCACATTTATCCATCTGACATTCATATACATTCAACTTTTACACAGAAAATTTATATTAATTATCTTACTTGCATTGTTGAAAATTCTTCTTATCGTGTCTTTCTCACAGAATTTCATAACTACAGATTTTCTTTCACTGCTTATGGGTTAGACTTGTTTTAAAACAAGTAAAAGATACAAAATGATATGCTCCCTATTTCTCCCTTTGAAGATTTTAGCTGAGTACTGTTCTATAAAGACATATAGAGACACAATTGTAGTAAAGATATTTAAAATTCTCTTTAAAAAAAAAAAAGAAAGAAAGAAAGAAAGAAAAAAGCTCCATGCTAAACTGTTGCGTTTTTTTCTACGTATGTTCCTTTCACTCCTCAGTTCAACAAATGCTGATTCTAGAAGATTTGAAATGACGTGTTTCAATTTTGTAACCATCTGTTACCATTGTGCAGGAAAATAAGGGAGAAAACAAAACTTTCCAATGTTTGTAGAATGAAAAACAGCTGCAAAATGTTGCATCCAAGTTAACAAAATCATCCAAGGTGAAAAACAGATGTTTCTCAAACTTATTTCCTGTTTCCTGGTGACAATGAGGTAACTTTCAATTCTGGACACATTTTCAGTACAGATGGCCCACAACAGGGAGAAATATGGCCCAAAGCCTCTTTCAGGGGAAAAAAAAAACAACAAAACAAACAAATAAACAACAACAACAAAAAAAAACCCACAAAGAAAAGAATGGGAAAGAAACAACTCCATTATTTTTTGTGTAGATCTTCCAGAGAACAAGTCTAAAGTCAAGAAAATCCTCAAGGAAAGAATAAATTTCCTGGGACGTGTGCTAAAATATGGTTAGGTTTTGAGCAAAATGTAACCCTTAACATTAAAAAGAATAACAATTGAACAGAGGCAGGGAAAATATCGCATTTATTTCTTACTTAAATGGATTTTCATATGCCTTGTACTAAAAATATCAAATTAATAAGCTACATTTTGTTCTTTTCCATGTCGGTAAAATAAGAAGACAAATCACAGTGTAGCTTTCCTTTATGTTATTTCTTTTTTTTTGCCTTCCTCCTCATTTTTCACTCAAAATTAGTTTGGATTTGTATTCCAGGGACATGCAGGAAAGCTGAGAAGCAGGGGAACAACAACATGGTGCCTGCACATCAGACATCCCTTCCCGGGATTCACTATTTCTTTTTCACTTAAAGGCCTTACTCTATCTTTCTCTCTTTGCAGCTTATAACGTGAATACTCTTACCAAAGTACAATAGTCTTCTTTTCTTTTGTCCTTCTTTTAACCTGAGTGAAAGTTTGCTTAAAAGGAATGGACATAACTGGCTGGAATTATCAGCTCCATTGCTTTCACTAGAAAATGCCAAAACGTCGGAATTATATTGAAAATCTCATCCACGGTAAGATTTCTGGACAAATTAGAGTGAGATAGAAAGACACAAGTAATATTATTGGTAACTTCCGAGTCATGTATAACGCTCTGTTTGAGATCTGCCAAAAGAGGGACCAAAGCCAGTGTTTCACTTGTGCTCACAAGAGTACTCTCTCCTAAATTTTTGGTTTAATCCTGGAATACAATGGGAAGCTAACTGACTGAGATTCTTGAGTCTTACTGACTGGAAATTACTAATTATTGTAATAATAATATGGAAATTAATTACTATCGTCTGCTTTGTAATGAAATCTGTTCTTTCTCTGAATTATATAATCATTATAAACTCTTTCATTTTTCTTTTTCAAATAAGAATCTTTAAACAGTTCTTAAAAACAAATCCTCAACTCTCTCCATCCGTGTCGTGGGACTCAAACCACATCACTGACACCACACGTGATTTTGCAGTGATGAGGCAGATACAGCACTCACCAAACAACTGCCTATGTCAGAACAGCCCTCAAGGGTATTAGCGATTCTTGCACTGCTGCTGCACTGATGGTCTCACATCTGCTGGGGTTGGGTGTCCTCCATGCCTTGGAGACTATAATTTCTCAAGCACTATTGCATATTGTCCTCAGTTTGACTCCAGAATGCTAGAGAGTGAAGAAATAAGTGAGATGAAAATAATTAAGTTATGAGTGGTTTGCAGGCTGGTTCTCATGCAATCCAAAAACCAAGTCTTCCTTAATTACGAAGATGCAAAGTCATACTTTTTTTCACTTTGGCCAATAAATAATTCTGTATCATCAGAATTATGGTCTAAATATTTTTCTGATAGAATAATCTCAGAATTCACAATATAAATGCTGTTTAAAATGTGCAGATCACATTTATTTTACTTCAATTGGTATATTGAGAACAAAACACATTGTAAACAGAAAGCAATACTGTGACTTTTACTGTCAGTTAAAAAATCAAGAAACTATCGTTCTGCCTGTTCTGTTACAAGATGAAAGTTCTTTTGCATAACCACAAATGATCGAGGAGTGACAATGGCAGGAAGGGGAGCCCAAATAATACTTACTGCAGATCTACTCCCAGGCCCTTCAAAAGAGCCATCACCCCATCCTAAGCCTATCTACACAAACCCAGAGAAAGCCAGAGGCAAAAGGACAAAAAAGGGCAGGCAGGTGAGACCTAAATCATCAACAAGCAATACTTCATCAAGCCCCTCCCAGGCTGTCTCAGAGATGCATTACAGCTTCATGCCAGTATCTGAGCAAAAACACATCAGGAATGTAGAATCTGTTCTGACAGCCTAAGGGTATGAGTTACATTACAGGATACTGGGAAAGAGAACTGTGGGATTCAACAGTACTTTTTATGAGCTGTTTAGGAGAATAATCAAAAGTGAGAGCTGGAAGGGATCTCGGTGGTTCAGGGAGGCTGTGAAAATGGAGGAATAAGTGGATAAAAAAGGCTGATTGCACAGAAGCAGTTTGCTAGTTGTTTCTTCTTCCTGGCCATGCCATCCACCTGATCACTGCAGACTGTCCTGTCTTATTAAATTCCTCTCTACCTTCTCCTTGGGTGTGAGGGGACCTATTCTCGGCATACATGTATGGACAGAGGTCTGACTGCTAGCAATTGGAATTAGAGCACTGGCATCGGGACAGACCAGCATGAATAAACTGAAATGCATGCAACCACAGTGGGACTTCACTTTACAAAGGGCCTGCAAGCCCATGGTGCCAGCCACTGCAGTGAGTATGGGTACGTACATGAGTGAGTACGTAGATGATGCCAGTGAGCATCAAGCTGGATGCTGGTGAGCAAATGGATCAGCCCAGGAGCCAAGCATGACTGAGGGGAGCTGGCTACTGGGCAGACTGAGTGTCCAACCTGGCAGCTAGAGGGATCCACACTTTATGCATGTATGTACACATTCTTACTGGTGGGCCTCCGTCCTGCTCATGCTGTCTGTTTATTTGAATGCTCAGTGCATGCTGTGAGCTATGTGCAGCTTTCCTGCGTATCTTTTATGTGAACATAATAATGATGCACTGATCATTGTTGTGAACCCTGTTGGGTTCTCCAAGTATATACACCACTACATGATATGCCATGTATACATCTGTGTGGACTCACTATATAGGAACACATCAAAAAAAAAAAATTGAAAAAGGATTCGTTGATTCTAGATGTGAGTGCGAAATGCTGTTTTATGCTTCTGAACCTTTGGAAAGAAATTTAGGCTGCTTAATTTTTCACTAATAGAAACTGAGTTACAACAAGATTACTATATATGTAGGAGTTTGCAGTCTAATCTACAATACTGCATTATTCTTTTTCAGCTTTGTAGTCAATGCTTTACTGAGCACTGTCAGCAGATCAGTACAATTCTATATGCTAGCAGATCCTGATACACTGCATTCACAGACAGCTGGTGCTAATGAAATCATGCTGAATCCACTCTTCTTTATGTTCACAGAATCACAGCATCATAGGTGCTGGAAGGGACCTCTGGAGTTCATGCAGTCCTTGTTCCTTACATGTTCCTTACAGTAAGACACACTGGAAAAGATCCAGACAGGTTTTTAATATCTCCATTGAAGGAGACCACACAGCTTTTCTGGGCAGCCTGTTCTTGGCTTACTTGATCTCTTTCTTCTGAAGGTAAAAAGAACTGGCTACAAAAGGTGTGGAGAAGACTGAAGTACTCAACAAATTATTTCCTTCAATGTTCACTGGCAGTCAGGCTTCTTACATGTCTAATGTTCCTGAACCTTCCTGAACCTCTGGCAAGGATCAAGGGACAAAATCCCTCACACTGTAAGAGAGAAAGAAGTTCAGGACTTCCTTGGTAAGTCTTCAGCATGAAACTGAAGACATACATGCATTACATGCAGCCCATGATCCTGAAAAACCAGGCTGATGTGGTCATCAAGACACTGTCCATCGTATTTAAATACATGTCATGTAAAGTCCTAGGTGACTGTAAAAAAGGCAATACTACTCCCATTTTTAAGAAAGTGAGAAAGGAAGATGAGGTACAGTACAGGTCAGTGAGCCTCAGTCCTGTGCCTGAGAAGATCATGGAACAGATCCTCCTGGAGGCTGTGTTAGGGCACACGTGAGAAGAGAGGATGATTCAAGACAGCCAGTAAGATATCATCAATGGTAGATTATGCCTGACCAATTTGGTGGTCTTTAGTGATGGAGTGGCAGCATCAGTGGATAAAGTAAGAGGAACTGACACTATCTACATGGACTTCTGCAAGGCCTTGGACATGACCACAGCCTTATCTCTAAATTGAAGAGATATGGATTTGATTCCTGGACTATGCAGTCCATCAGGAATTAGTACGATGGTCACAGCCATAGCATTGTGGTCAAAGACTCTGAGCTTAGATGGAGGCCAGTCACAAGTTGTATTCCCCAGGTGTTCATCTTGGGACTGGTGCTCTTCAACGTCTTTAACAATGACAGAGATGATGGGATCAAGTACACACTCAGCAAGTTTGCTGATGACACCAAGCTCAGTGGTGCAGTTGATATAACAGAATGAAGAGATGTCATTCAGCAGAGCCTGAATGGGCTTGAAAAGTACATCCATATGAACTTAATGAGGTTCAAGGCAAAGTGCAAAATGTTGCACTTGGATCAGGGCAATCTTAGATAAGTCTGCAAACTAACAGAACTCCTTGAAAGCAGTTCTGTGGAGAAGGACTTCGGGGTTCTTGTGGATGGAAGACTGGACATGAGTCAGCTCTCAGCACTTTCAGAAAGACAACTGTATATTGGGCTGCATCAAAAGAGGAGTGGCCAACAGGAAGAGGGAAATAGTTTTCCTCCTCTGCTCTCATGAAGCCCAGTATGGAACACTGTTCAGGCCTAGGGCCCCAAGAACAAGATGTGGAGCTGTTGGAATGGGTCCAGAGGAGGCCACAGAGATTATCTGAGAGCTTTCTCCTATGAAGGCACACTGAGGGAGCTGGGCTTTTTCAGTCTTGAGAAGAGTAGGCACTTATGAGATCTCATTGCAGCCTTCCAAAATTTTTTACACATGCAGATAGTGATAGGACAAGGGGGAAGTCTTTAAACTAAAAGAGAGGATATTTAGGTTAGATGTCAGACAGAAATAATTTGCTCAGAGAGCAATGAGGCTCTGGCACAGCTGCCCAGAGAAGATACTGGTGCCCATCCCTGGAGGTGTTCAAAGCTGGGTGAGATGGAGCCTTGAGCAGCCCACAGCAGGGGTTTGGAACTGAGTGATCACAGCCATTCTGTGATTCTACAGTTCTATATCTGAAAATATTATATTTTGCTGTGTATTTATGCAACTGGCCTTCTTTTTACTTCTTTAAGCCATCTAGTTAAAAGACTTTGAGAAATCTTGAGAAAAGAAATTTTCTCAAGATTATTTTTTTTTTTTTTTGTAATTTCCTGTGACATTGGAGTAACACTGAGTCTTCAGAGTTTGTAAATGTTGTTTATCAGTAGCTGGCTAGAGGGAAGAGGCTTGTTCTGGTCACATATCATTTCTAGCAGCAAATAAATATAAAAAAAAGTCATGTTTGCTATTAAATAGGCAGATTTAGTCTATGAATATTGCAATAATAAACAATGAACAACACGTAGATGATAGAAATACGTGAGAGGCAATGAACAAGTAGAAACCAATCAATTTTGCATGTGTGTTTTTGGCAGCATTTATATTGTATACCCTAAACATTCAGAAAGTCAATGAGAAGATAATATATAAAAAACACCAGATGAAAAAGAATAAATTTAATAATTTATTTTGGCCGTTTTCAAAATTCCTTAATGGTGACTGGCATAATCACTGATCCACTACTGTATATTTTCTTTCATATTCATTTAGACCTTAATGTATCATGACAGCAGCTTAGCATATAAAACTAATATATATATATATATATATATATAAAATATACACATTATTTTTTGGTAGAGACTGCCTGCCCAGCATTCATAACTTTACTGTTTTATAAGCCCATGGAAGACAAGTCTTTGGAGAATTTAAATGCATATATCCTTTTAGGGAAGTAGAATTATTATGTCCTTTCTGTTGTACATTTGCTCCCACGGTAATCTAAAGGTAGATGGTATATGCTGAGAAGCTGCTCCTCTTCATGTTTGTAACAAAGAAAGAGATTTCAGGGTACATGGCAATGAGCTGAAGACTCACTCAGTGAGTGAACTTCAGTGAAGAAGAGATCTTAAAAAATGTAAGCAGAAAGGGAGGCATGGTCAAAACCCAAGTAAAAATAATTCTGATTAATCAAAGAGCAAAACTGATGACAAGAAAAAGATCTTATTATATTATGGTTAAAAATTTAATTTTTAAAACATCTTTCCACAGTGCAGTTTGATCAGTGTAGCTGAGCATTACATCAACAACGTTTAGCTGATTCAAATCAATCCCTTTCTGTTTTTAATCCATAGGCCTTTACCTGAATTTACTTGAGGGATTTATCTTACAGTGCCCACTAACTTATATAAAGTAGCCTTTCTCTAGAGTACTTTTAAAAATTTTATATATACATAAGCGTTTCAATAATGAAAATGTAAATCACTTATCTCTTTTCCCTGCTTCTTCATACACACTTCATTACAAGTCGCTTTATGAGAGCGTACCCTCAAGAAACACAGAAAGATGCAAGTGTCAGCTTTATGTCAGAACTGTGAGAGACCTCACAGGCAAGAACTCTTCTTGTTTCTCTAGCCTCTCTTTTCCCTGCTTTTCCTAGTAAAAAAAAGTATAATTACCACAACTGCAAAAGAGATTCACAAAATCTTATATTCGACTTCCTTAATCTTTTTTACTAAAAAGCAATGCTGAATTAAAGTAGTCTTCAGCTGAAGTCTCTCTCTTTCAAACTTCAAATATTTAAAAGAAAAGAGCAAAGAGCAAGCAATCAAAAAAAAAAAAAATTGGCAGTCCTCTGCAATTTTGCATCTGCTGTACTGAACTGATGTTCTCACATCAGTCTCTGAAGAGTAATCCTTTACAATTTGCTCATAAACTAACTTTAAAGATCGTGACGCATTCAGCTTGGCCCCAGGATTAATTTTATGGCACTTTAGACATGATGCATTATTTCTGCTGAGCCTCTTCCAATGAAGCTTCAGCTGGCAGCCAAACTGATCCTTGTGAGACATGCTGTGAGATGAGAAATGACACCTCTGACATAAAGGACAGCAGTGAAATTTATATTATCAACCTGAACAGATTTGTCTGAAAAGGACAAACAGTCCTGTTTTAAAACCAACCAGAATGTCATAGTGTTTGTTTCATTTGCAACACATTTTTAAGCTTACTGACAATACATTATGTTAATTGAATGGTGACTGCATCAGAAAAAACATCTTTATGATAAAATGACCGGCTTAAGACAGATTAAGAAAGCAATACATGAACACCTCCGTACATTATTTGACAGAAAAAAACATTAAAGATAATATTTAACTGGTCTATATATCCTACACATACTGTCTGCATGTCAGTTTATTGCTGACAACTTTTCACAGAACAAAAGCCAAAAGCCAGCACAGACAGCACTGGTCATGGGAGAAGGAAACTTTCCGCCCTTCTTTCATGCCTAATGGCAAAGAACTATCTCACCGAGTCAACAGTTTCACCGGGGGGAATCTGGGGAGAGCAAAGGGAGATACAGTCTTTGTGAGCTGTAAAATCTGGAAACAGCTTCATTTGATTTAACAAACTAACACCGCAGTCTGTCAGACTACCAGTGAAATATTGAGTCCCCCAAGATCTCGAGCTGAGAAGCAAGCACTGTCTGCTCTTGATGTATGCTAGAAAAAAATCATCAGATGCTACTGGAAAGAACACTTGAACATTTTAGAATATTTAATTACCTTAAGAAGTTAGAAGCACAGATGGTTACAGAGTGCCGTAGAAGCCAGCAGGGGGCAGGAAGGAAATGGAAATGGAAATGCTGTCCATTAACAGCAGTGGGAAATAATTGAGTAGGGAATGCCTCCATTATGAGCTACATTGTAGTATGTGAATGCAGTAGGATGAAGGGAATCTACGGTCTTTTGCTCTTGAAAAGCAAAAGGCTGCAGAGTAGCCTTTTCATTCAGCAACACCAACACTCATCAGCTACCTTGCCAGATAAAATGTTTTCCATCTTCTGGAGCATGTAATGTGCTACCTCTAGATATCTGCAGCAAGGTGATTTTGGACCAGCAGACTGTTGACTGAGGCAGATATACAGAATTGTTTTTAAAATACCAAAGAGCCTAAGCAAAGATTTAGAGGACAACTGCATTATTTCTGTCTTCATTCATTCTCCTTTTTGATTGCCAAGCAAGGTGTAAATATGAGATTTGTGTTTTCCATTGAATAGTACACTAGGTCTACAGAGTTTTTTGAATCTCCACAAGTTCTACTAGAGCATGTGCACTAAGTTATTTATCACCCAGCTTCAATAACTTACCTCATGTCACAGAAAGAAAAAAAAAAATTACAAAAGGAGGAAAATTTTCTATTCGAAAAAAAAAGTTACATGAAACTTTATGGTTCATGATTCATTGTGTTGTGTTTTATGTCTCAAAACTATTAAAGCGATTTACAGCTGTGGGCAGAAATATTCACTGGTCATTAATATACAAACTAATGCAAAAGTTGAAAGGAATTTGTATCAGTCAGCAGTATACAGACAGTGAAGGAGTTGAGCAAGGAAAGAAGGTATTTATGTTGTACAAACTGGCAAAACTTTGTTAGCTTTCTAGTAGAAACAATCATTAAAAGGATAATCTTTTTTCCCTTATGTATTAGTCTTGTTTAATGTTGATTCCTATGTTGTTTACAATATACTTTGCCATGCTGGTATTCTTAAAAAAAGTATTTTCTACAGTATCACCATAAAATAGGCAGTCCTTGTAATGGAAATGAAATGAATCCATCAAAGTTACAGATTTTTAGATAACAACTTACTTTTGAGCAAAAAGGATATAAAAATAGCATAAGAAGTGATAGTAGTGTGTTCACAGGTGTTTTACTTTCTGTGGTTATGATCAACAAACTTGAAAGTTAACTCTATCTGTTTATTAATATACTGTTGTGTCATCTGTAGGAAAACCTATATTCACATGAAATATTATACTACTTTAAATGCTTCCTGTTATGCTTATAAAGCTGTTAAAACGCTGGTTTTAATATGACTGGATTCACTGCAAATTACTAAACTGGCATTCTAAAGAACTTTCTCTTTTTGAACTCATGTTCAATTCATGTTGCGTGCAATAATCGCTGTGAACGTTTTAAGTTACTTTATCTTTAATTTCTAATTATCATAATTTTATCAAAACATATGTGAAACCATTTTAAATGCAAACTTTCTCAACTGTTCATAACTCCCTTATGAATTCTGTGGTAGAAGTCAAAGTAATTTAAAAAACTAAAATAGATGTGGAAAAGAAAGGGTATTTGGAAAAATGCTTAACGTGATTTACATATATTAAGATAAATCACGTTTTTCTCATAGATTTTTTTAGATGTAGATGTAGCTTTTCTGAAGTGGCTTGCTGTACCAGTTCTAACTCACTTCCTCCAGGCCTGAAATGGATTGCTAAACTTTGGGGAAAAAAAAAGAAAAAAGAAAAACAAAAAAAAAAAAAGCAAGATTGCCTTTTCTTCTTTTTTTTAACATAAGCTAACTTTTAAACTTGCACGGAGGACATTTTTGCAAGTAATCTAAATAAATGAATACGTGAGCACATATTTTACTACTCACAGATACAAAATCAATATGCTATATCCAGAAGGAAAACGTAGATCTTGAATACATTAAGTGATTTAGATTACAATTAAATAATTTCTGTGCCAGATACAGCATGTTTAAGTTCATTAAGTAACAAAAGTGTAATTTGAAACACAATGTAGTACTTGGAAATTCTTTTCATTTGTGTAGCCATTCTAATAAATAAAATATATCACTCCATATTGAAATATACAGGGCTGAAATATATTGTGTTATTCTTTAATGTTAGATTGTGTTGATTAGTGAGGAACACACCAAAAACATTTGAGGGGGTTAATTAAAAAAAAAAGGAGCCATGAAGGCATGTTGAAAAACAAACAAACCCAAACCTGGAATCAGTGACTTGTTTTGCTACTGCTTTTTCTCCTGAAGAAAGAATTTAATAAGGAAAAATGTCAATAGTATGAAAAGGTCAGTGAAATCTGCCAATCTGGAGTAGAACAAAATCTCTCGGTGATGCTCACTATGTAAACTGTATGTGATTGGAAATCTACAGGCTTGCTGTGAAATGCCTATGACATGTGCTAAAGGTTTTCACAGTTGCAGAAAAGGACACCAGTATTTGTAGACCCACATACTGAGAAATGGAATATGACTGCGGCTTATTCCAATTCACAGTTCTTCATCCTTGAAATACAGTTACATTTCTAAAACAGTGGCGTTTGTTTTTGTTTCTGATTTGCCTTCATTTTCTCACTGGACTTATGTTCCCTTCTTTCATCAATCAAAAATAGCTAAAGAAGAAAAGATCAAAGATCAGACAGATGGAATTTTCAATAACCAATAACAAACCTCTGTCCTCAAGACTCCAAAAAGCAGTCCTGGAAGTCTCAGAACTAATGATAGTGTTTTTCTCTCTATACATGTAAGCTCATTGTGATTTGCACCATACAGATATTCAGCAGCTCTCTGACCTTGTGAATGCATTTTCCTTTACTGTTCTCAGATGCTATACCTCTAACAGTTACTCTTCAGCCTTGAACATGAAAGCATCCTGTCCAGGCTGTGATGTAAATTTCTGAAAAAGTTTTTCATAACTCCATCAGCTTTCCTCTGATAGAAATTAAGTTTCACAGGAGGCTTTGTATTTCTGCAATGAGTGTTCCAGAAGGTCATATTGGCTTTCAGCTCTAGTGGAATTTTCTCAGGCTACCATTAAGTATTATGGTAGTTTTTCTTATCTAGCATTTTTATTTAATGGGGAACTGACCTGCACAGCTATCATATAAAATGTTACAACTGGAAACCCATGTCCCAACTCTGATAACATTAAATTTACCAATTGTAAATTTAGTTCAAGGATACCACCTATCAGAAGTCAAGTAAAATAAAGAATGCTCAAAGATATTAGAAAATAAAACAGTTTTTTAAAAAAAAAAAAAGAACACAACACACTACTATGGCTGTCAGTCTAGAAAATCAATCACTTTATTTCTTGAACTTCAAAGCAAACATGACAAGTAATTAAAATTCCTGCTACATAACACTTCTTTCTTCTCCACAAGAGAAAAAAATCTTGGGAGCTGGTGTTCTACTAAAGGCAATTTCAGAAAAAAAAGGTCAAGCACTGCAATAATGTCAGTAGAGTTAATTCTTAAAGGCCAGAAGTGTTTATATTTAATTAGGAGATCTCATTAGCAGACACATCTTGCAGTCTTACGCTCTGCTTTGTAGGTATGTACTGCAAATGAAGAACCATGCTCTTAAACTCAGTGGCACTCTCTCCGCTTGCCACACTGTGTCTTAGGTGTGAGACTTCTTCTTTGAAGTGTCCTTTTCCTATAGATCAGTGAGTCTTCATTCTGCTCTTAGATAAATGCTCATCTAATAATCCTCTTGCTAGTACCTCCAGTGAAGAAAACAGTGACATTTAGATGAGGTATAACTTTGAAAATCCAAGTAGGTATATAACAACAACAGCGTTAAATACTAAATGAATTCCACTCGAAAAAAAGAAATTTGATTTTATAGGCTGACCTATTAAATGAATAACTCTACAATTAAATTAATCGCTGTGGTCATATCCTCATCCTTTGGCATAAAAAAATATTTTTAAAACCTTGATCTTGGAGCATAAAAGATATACTACATGCATGCTCCCACATGCTGCACACTAAAACAGCGCAGCAAATTTTAAGTTTACTAATACAGAAATATAAGCATAATGTCTGATTTGCTTATGAAAGGATTGAACATACACTTTTTCCTTGTAATCTTTGATCACTTGGGATGATATGCTTAGATGTGGATCTAGATGAAAACAGGTTCATACATAGCACCCATCTGAGACCTACCTCAAGCACTGTTCTACTGCTATACGTGTTGACAAAAAATGATATAATAAATATAATAATGTAATATATTATAATTATATAATATAATAATAATAAAACAATAATGAATACATATATATTCAGAAATAATATTCAGAAGGCAAAGGATTTATTTCAGAACTCAGACTTCAATCTAATAAGCAACACAATTTCTCAAGACTATTTACCAAATTAATTTATCAATAACCCTACCACCAAGACTATGGATATGCAAGAAAAACTCAGCAGATGCTTTGAGATTTGCAGCACTAATTTTTAAAGTGATAGATATGTTATTCCAGCAATGTTTGAGAAATTCACATCAAATTGTAATTCTGAATATTGAAATTGTGGGCCTCACCATATTTCTTATTTAGAGCAGATAGGAAAATGTACTCAAAGCAGTTATGAAGGAACTTACTGTGCTTTATTTAGGAAAACCCTACTTAGAAATGTGCAATGAAGTAACTGTCAAAATTAATTGTTTTTGTATCCAAGGATAAACCATATGCCCTCCTGCACAGCAGTGAAATCAGATTAGTTACTGCAGAAAAAGAATAGGGATAATTTTTTTTCCCCAAATGCTGTCTTCTATGCAGAGCCAATTTGATGTGGCAGCACAGAAAACTATCTTTTCTATTCTATCTTTTCTCTGTTTTCTATCCTTCTGTAGAGTAAGCCATGAACGAAATAGCGGGGTGTAATTAATATATTCCAACAAACAGAAACTTCTTTCTGTCCCTCAGAGGTTAAAATCAAAATTTCAGTGACAGAAAGAGGGAGCTGCTATGATCCTCCAGAAATGCCTTTGAGAGGTGTACAGCTGTAACTTGTTAGGTAGGTACTGCTTCCAAACAGCTTGTATGAGACTCCAGCCATCAGACTTCAGGAAGACAGAAATCCTTCACTAATCCTGTTTTCACTCATTGTTGTTTGTTTGTTTGTTTGTTTGTTGCGGTGATTTTTTTGTTTTGTTTTTGTTTTTCTGATAACAAGTAAGGACAACAGGAACAGACGCAGCATTTGGAAGTGCACAGTCTGCACAGTCTGCACATTCAAAGTTGAGGAAGCCACTGTAGAGCCCATTCAACAGACAGAGAAAAATGATAGATTAAGCCTTGATTTCCCTACACATCACTCTTAAGGAAACACAGACTCTTTATATTTACATAGTAGATCTTAACAGGTATAAAATATGTGGCAGTTCCAAAGACAAATTCATTATTTGTCTGAAAAATCAAATTATACTCTGTTGCTGCAGCAGTGTGATAACTACCAGAACATTTCCTGGTTTTATGAGCTTCTTAAAACAAAGGCAGAACATTTGCCTACTGACATTTCTAATACTTTTTTTGAAGTCAATAAAGACAAATTTGTATGTAGTTTTGTTCCTTTTATTCCACTCCATTTTCAGCTCTTTAACTGGGTTGTATTGTTGTTATTTTCGCACTGATTTTGATCAGTTCTCCCATGTATAGTGTATCCTGAGTACACTCCTGATTTATAAAAATGAAGTCCAGTTCTACTAGAAGCTGTTCCTGTCAGTAATGCAATAAGTTACAGAACTGGCAGGGAAAACTGTATTAATATACAAATATAAACACCTATATCTAGAATTTTGGAGAATATCCACAATTTTTATCTTTTTATATTTTGCTCATTAACATGCGGGGTTTTCTTCGAATGCTGTAGACCATTCATTTGAAATTTTCACCAAATTTCAGTGTGGAGCGTGAGCTCATTTACTCTTAATTATTTATTACAATTTATAGCAATCTTTTCCGAGGGCAGGAAGTTCATCTTTTAAAGAATCCAATTTACATTTTCATTTGTATGTGCTGTTGGAATTTTTTCCCCTTAGGCTGAGTATATGAAAGAAAGTATATGAAAGACTGACTGGCAGTGAAGTTGCACATGAGACTAAGAAATTTGGACAACACTACTGGTAGAACTAGATTCTAGGAGGAATTATGATAAGATTACGAACTTTTTATGAGTTTATATTGTTCATCCTCTATTTCCACTTTATAGGTGTCCAGTCTTACTGGTCATTCTCTAAGAAAACTGCCTGAGTACCTGCAGAATCCGAGAAAGAGTTTAGTGATAAATGTTATGCTGTTGTGTTTGTTAGGCCTCGTTTACTTCATTAACTGATAATCATTATTTTAGTTCTTAAATAATGAGCCAGTCCCCACTTTTTAGAGAGTTTTGAAGAGTCTGATGATATTGCATGGAATGACAGAAAATCATGAGAATCTAATGGACTCCTAATATATATTTGCTTATTTTAATTTCAGTTATGGTTTCTTTCACTGAAGAGTTAGCAGTGTTTTAAGATTCCACACATTTGTACAGGTTTTTTTCAGGTCTGTGGGAAGGGTTTACAAAATTTTTCTGAAGTAACGCATTGCTTAATGTAGAAAAAAGAACATTTCACCAAATCTTGGCAATGCCATTTTACAGATATTTCTACAGTAATAAATTTAATCCAGTAAGAGAGAACAGCAAAATCTCCCCTGCACTGAAGTAACTTCATGCCTGTGGCTGAGTTTCAGCTTTGTTTTATTTTGATTTATACATGAATTTTATTTCTTTGATACAAGAATAAGCAAGGGAAAAATTTAAATCATGACATTGAATCTTCTGCTAGGAATTAATATAATATTTTTATAGGAAAAAAATCACTTTTATGAAGTGCTCCTGTTTGGTAGCAGTTTTGTTCTTTTGTTTGTGTTTTTAGTTTTATGAGAATGTCAAACAATCAGGTAGTTCAGTTACTCAGAAATTGTACTGGGTACATCTAAAAAATGGAAGGATAACTTTTAATTTTAGTTCTTCAGCTACAAAATTCATGATAGAAAAATCTGCCTACTTAATCAGTGTGCAAATATTGCTGACAGCTATGCTGACAGCTTCTTAAGTGCTTTTCCTGCTTCACTGAAGCAAATACAATGGTCCCAGATTGAAAGGAACTAGACTTGAAAAAGCAAATAATGAAGCTATATTGTGGTTTTTCACATACTGAGCATAAATCTCTGCTCGTCAGCTGCTGTAATTGAGAAATTTTTATGACAGAACAGTGAAAAGAGTTCCTATGACTTATTTTTTCAGATACCTGTTCAAAGTTACTTTGAACTTTCCGGGAAAAAAAAAAAAAAAAAGGAGTCCACATTGATAAAATGAACAAATTGGAAAATATCAGTGAGAAACCTGAAATAATTACAATCTTTTTTCACCATATTAACTTTCAACCTTTTCCCATTCTTGGAATCTGTTGACCTCACTGTACCTCCAAAGACATCTGCTCTGTTCACGCAGACACAACAGAATTTGTAGAAGTGGAAAGAAAAAGTCACCCGTACACATATTTTTCTGAAAATTTGAGGATATACCAAACTAATCAACAGCATTCACCAGCCTTTCTAAGAGGGGAATATGAAGTATTGCCCTGATAACCCCTGTCAGCAGCTGACAGATTTAGTTGTTCTGTTTCAGATGCTGCCATATGTGCATTTCACTGAAGCACAGACTGACAGTAACCAACTGAAATATGTCTCCACTACATACAGTTTCTTTCACTCATCCATTGTTAGTATTCATTCTGAGTTTTCAAAATAAAAACAGTCTCTGAACATCTTCCCAACATCTGCCAGCACAATTCCTAACATCTCATTACCTTTCAAGTCTTCTGAATGTGGTGTTACACCACACAGACTGCTCATATCAAGTCAAGCAGCACTCATCTCTCTCATTCATTTTTGCACACGTGGTCATTCCTGTAACGCCTATACAACAGTTCACCTTATTTTCAATACATATTAATGAGCGATCAAACCGAGACAGGCAGAATGAAAGTCCTTCTGACATTCTTTGATACAAACTTCTAAATTCTTCTCTATTCCCAGTTTTCTAAGACTTTGTGTTAATCTGTAGAATTTGGTTTGTTTATCTAGAAATCCATTGAAGATTATGAAAACTATTTTTAAGATTCCTGACTGTGTATGCTAGAAATCTATCCAAAGCAGACTAACCCTGAGCTTCACTGCATAAATCCTTGAGAAGTTCTGCATATTTCATTCCATGCTCGCAACAGAGCAATGTTAGTACACTACACAACTGCAGGAACCATAGCTTGGGGCTTGAAAATCTTGTTGTGCTCAGGATTGAACACTGCATTTGACAAAGTACCTCATGTTCTTGTCTAACAGTGTTAGTTTTAAGAAACAAATCAACAGGTCATGAAAAACACTAAAGAAAAGAAGTTGTTTGTGCCCATGAAGTTCCACACATACTCTTGAGCACAGTCTACTGTCACATTATGTGTGGAGATGCTCCCTCAGGAGAGTATTCCTATTCTCTCATGTCTGCATGGAAACATGAGGAGAGTAGTGTAGCACTTCTAGAGGCTGTATGGGAGAGAGTGATTCTTCATCTCTATATGCTACAGTTCTGGAGCTGCAAAACCCATACTAAATAATATTTTTACAAATAGTATTTGCTTAGTCTTCATTTGTAAATCTTGTATATATATTTTGCATGTATATATATTAGTAGGATCCAGTGATCTCCATGAAACCCTTACATACACTATAGAAATAAACCAGAATACCCGGGGGTAAATTTCACTAGTGATGTCATGAAATAGAGCAGTGCCAGTTACTCCTCAGCTGTGGAGTAAATAGTTGGAGGCATGTCACAGCTCTAGAGAGGGGAAACAGCAGTTTCGACACTTTGGTAGTCAGTCAGAGATGAGGATAATCCAACCATGGAGCAATCTGTTGGGATCACTATTAAACACCTCAACACCTGAAAAAATCCCAGTGCCATTACAGCTATTTTTTCCTAACTGAACCCATAAAATAAAGCTACTGATATGCTTTATCTCTGATGAATGAAAAAATGCTTGAGTTTTAGGGAGTCATACTGACAATATTTTGTTCTAGTGTGGAAACTTTGCACCTTTTTTAGAGCTATTTGCTTGTGGTTTGGCTTTGAAACACACTCTACAGAATCTCTATGGATATTCCCCATGTACTTCTTAGTCCCATGCAGTCTGCTACCCCACACTTGTCTGTTCACAAGTTTCTCTGAAAACAGAAGTAAATCAGAAATTGCAATGATCTTAACTTGCCCAGTGCATTGCACTGTCTCACTTTGCTTTTCTTCCATAACCAGGTATAAATGTCTACATAGTCTTGATACAGTAAAGAAGGACATTTGTTTTTAATTATTACTTGTGAAATCTTGGATTTTTTGTGCACTTTTTAATAATAAAAAAAGGAAAAACAAATACGGAGGCAGTTTCAAAACTAATCTCTCCAATTTTATTAGAGACCAGAGTGATAGCTGGTCCTGATGTCTGAGAGCATGTGATGAAAATTTTGCCTTTTTATTCATGTTAGAAAAACTTACATTAGAAATATTTACAAAATGAGCCCCTGATGAAAAATAACATTACTGAAATGATCATTTGTTTCAATTTTTTCCATTTCTGTTGCAAAGGTATTTAAGCCCATTCAGTATTGATGAGGCTACTCCATCACATTACAAATGAGAGCCAATACAAATACACACAGATTATCTTCTCTGATATCCAATATGAAGTGGCTTTGCATTGAGAAAAAAAAAAAAGAAAAAGGCAAAAATAAAACTATGGAATCTTTTTCAGGTCAAGGATTTGGGGAACTTTCAAGAAAAAACAGCTTGAAACTCAACTATAATTGGAGGTCTGAAAGAAGACAGACTTTAGGTATGTGGTAAGTTACAAGCAAGTTACATTAACATATGTGAGCTCTAATACTGCCTCTAGTAAAAGGCAGTGGATTTATATTTCCCTTGATTGCACTTTTTCACTTCCCTGACTGGAAAGTAGTTCACCATCAAGATGGTAATTTTCATATAAAACTTCTCTGAGAAAGTAGAAATAATCCTAAAAGCAAACAAGGAAATATCATTCCTAACAACAAAAAGGAGCTCTGCACAGTTACATTTCCAGTTTATTACTCTTGCAAATCGAAGTTCTCATTCTTTTAATGCAAACCACACCTAGTTTATGAGAGGCTAATTACAGTCTGCTTTCTGGTAACATATGGTCAACATCTGCCTTAGAAAATAGTGTCTAATTTTTTGGTGTCAATCTTTAAACAAGACTGTTCTCTCAATCCATGTCTGCCAAACAGAGAATTACCTTATCTAACTTGAAGATATGAAAAAAGTGATAGTGCCGGATATTAGTCCGTAATCTTCTAATGCAATTTTTCTTTGAACAAATCTACAAGATTTTCTCTGTACTCTGATAAAAAATAGATATTGTACATGCTCTAGCATGCAGACAAGACAGTGCATATTGAAATCATACAATGTCAATTCTTCATTAAATTGCAGAATTATATTTTGGAAATATTTAACACAAACAACATAGAGTCTTTAGTATGCAGAGTCACAAACCTTAATTCGAAAAAATCCCTTCATGTTTTATCAGTGATAGCACAGCACGTGTCAGTTAAATGATCTGTCATTAAATTTTAGAGAAGAATGAACATGGAAAGTTAAAAGCAGCAGTACACCTCAATAACTAAACTTCATGGATACAACTTTAAAAGGGTACATAATTTAAAAAATACTGATTAAGAGAGAAACAATTTCCCATTTTAAATTAAATTGCATGAAATGAAGGGGTGAGTTTGGGTGAGAAATGCTTCTGAGGTGGTGAACCTGCAAGAAATATTTCTAAGGAGTTATGAACACCTTCACTAACTGTGCATAGTGCAAGGCTACTGTTAGAACAGTCTTAATTTTTCATCTATAATGGACAGAAGCTATTACACACTTCTTGATCTCAAATTAACACATACTAACCACATTTCTTTCATGTCATCATTTGAAACTAAGCAGCATGGGGCTTTAGAAATAGGCTTCATGGAGCTTTTATTCAGTAGGACTTGTATTTCAGTCACCCATCAGTAGAATAAAAATTGTTTCTAAAAAGACCCATGGTCACAACCACTGAACTAAATTTGGTACTTTCCAAGTCAACAACAGATATTCTAGTGAATGTTCCCAAGGATGCATACCATGGAATGATGTGGTTTTCAAGTGGCTGAAATGACCACATCTCCTTCCAAAATACCCTGCATGTATTTCTTTTATGGCAATTGCCCTCCTCACGTGGTAGAGTATCATTGAAAAAGTGCACTCTGCCACCAAAATAATAATTTCAGAAAGAGAAGAGACGTCACATCAACCAAAACAAGAAAACAAACAAACAAAACCACCCTACAGTAAGAAGAATAAACTTCCCCACCTGACTTCAGAGTTCATTCAGATCCACAACACTGTTCAGTTGTGGAATGTGCTATAACACTAAGCTTAGGAAAAGCCTATGCTAGGCTATTTGGCTCAAACATGGCCAAAATCTGTGAGTTTCATCACAAATTTCATGGTTGGACTTGATGATCTTAGGGGTATTTTGCAACATTAATGATTCTATGATATTTTTTATCTCTTCACTGAATAGCTCATGAGACTGCATTGCAATCATCCTGACAGATCCCTTTCATCTCAAGCAGGGAAGATCCCACCCCTCCACACTTTCCAGGCAAACACTTGCAAGTTTCATCACAGAAGAATGAATCACTCAGGTTTTATGTAGTGCATGAATTTAATCTACTCTCTGCACATACACTCTTTAATCGGAGTAGTCTAATACTCCTCCAAGCCCTTGGTGTCTTCATAGCCTTAAGAATGCTGTACAAACAAAGCTAACATTCAGATGTATCAGGGGTGCAAAAAGGAACACACATAACTAGCATGATAAATAAACGCTGCTCAGAAAATAAATGTCCTTAGAATTTATAAGAATATATACAAAAAAGCCCTCCAAACGTGTTTGTAAAATGCCGTGTTTTGACACGACTGAATTTTCTGGATGTCTGACTATTCTGGTCACAACTGCTTCAGTATGCTATTGCAGTGATATATAATACCACTGTATTGAATACAGGCAAAAGGAATTTGTGTGATTTTTTTGCATTAAAAAACAAAACACAAAAAACTTCAGTGCAGTGTGGAAGATTGGAGACATGCCTCAACATGGATCTTTGAGATAAGTTTTTTGCTTTTGAAGTAAATTTGAGGGCATATGCAAAGTGTCTGTGTTCACAATATTAACGATGTAATATTCAGCCTCAGACTGGATACCTACTTTGCTTATTGGAAGGAAGACCAAGTCTTCAGTTCACGAAGAGAACATGTGCTCTGATGGACTAGGGACAACTAGAGGCTAGTACTTAGAATACAGAAACGTTGTTGATGCTTATAACTGACACCAAGCAAGGAGGAACACTGACTTTAAGTCTGTTTTAAAAATAATTCCAATACAAGACTCTGAACTCCAGAATAAAGCTACAACTTCTGAGTAAATGGAAGAAACAAGAAAAAATAAGAAACTGAGCAAAACAAAAATGCCCATTAAGTTAAAAAACATTATTTCATATAGATCTGCCTAGGAACTGTCCCTCACAGCTGGGTTAAAACAGGTTGGAAAGTCACAATTTTTCCCATCCATGAATCTGTCCTCATTGTTTACACATTTATATTTCTTGAAATAATACTTATCATAAAGCATTTAATCTTTCTGGAAAAAAAAAAGACTTTAATTGCATGGAATCAATATTGAATTTCACAATCACTACAGTCACTCAAGTACTTGGTGTGGCAGTTTTCTTGATAGGCATGTCCTTTAAGTGAAAAAGTTACTTTTCCCCAGAGCATATCACATTCACAAATCTTAACTCTCTGCATTCATTTAGCTTTTCTCCTAGCAACACATTTTCTTTCTCCTTCCACTCATTTTCATCCACTCATAGTTGCTTATAAACTGAAGACTGCACATAGCCTAAAGTTAAAGTAATTCATATAAAATATAAAATATTATTGAAAAACAAATGGTTCATTGACACACGAATGATTGAGAAAGAAAAAGCAAGAACATGACCAGTGTGTGTGAGACTGACTTAAGTTGATTTCACTAACATTACCAATTAATTACTTAAGTATCGTCAGATAGGCTGAGAAATCTTGCTGGAGTTTAGAATTTCTTGCTGATGAATATGTATCTCCACCTAAAAGTAAAATTTTGTACCGCAGTTCATCTCTGGAAAACAGGTGCTGTAGGAAAAAAAAAAAGATCAGTAAGAACAAGGTTTCTTGCATACTTCTGATAGCACACAATATTCGTCAATTTCCTAGTGCCAAAATGTTCTTATAATTAGAATTTGCTGCAAATTTTTATGAGAATATTTAATAGTAAAAATAATGCCTTTTGTTGGCCAAGTTTTCTCAAGAAGTTTTCTCACGATTTGCTAAAGACTGTTAGATAGTCACACTCAGAAGGTCCAGTTCTGCCAGGAGCCACTGCCTCCAAATATTTTCTCCACCCTTGTGGATTTAATTCTAAGATGAGTGGGGAACCAAAAACACAAGGTCTAAAATAAACATCTTTGCCTTACTATCTACAGAAATGTTCAACCAGTGAATAAATTCTATATTTTTGCTGTTAGGAAAAAACATATGCAAAATGATTCCTCTCCAGAAGGTAGTTCTAGTTAGCTTCTGCTAATTCTTACAGGGCACTGGGGACTGGAGAGGAATCTTTTTCAGTCTTACTGAAGACAAAGACTGGTAGATCCCTTTCAGACAACAATGCTGCTCAGCTTTCTGTGCATCTCCAGGTTTCATGGGCAGCACATGGCCGCCTTTCAGCAGCTTAGGTGAGCAGCAGACTCCTGTGGATGACTGAAGCACTTGCAGCTTCATTGAACTGAAGTGCAGAGGAAATGGCAGAAACCACATGAAGCACTGTGAGCTGAGCACAGCATGTGCAGATGGAGATCACCCTGTGTTTATGCAAACCAATAAACCAAGGTCATGAGACTAAAACATGAACAACAGGATGCCCAAATTTCAGCACTTAAAGTAAAAGGAAACACTGCCCACCTTATTAGTGAGTTTCCAGCTTTAGTTTCAACATATTTATATGCACAGTCATGGATTATCTCAGAGGGATACTACTTTTAAGAAGTAGACCATATTTTAAGGAGTAGTTTGGTACCTAGCAGTCATTTAGAAATTCAAACATTATAAGGAGGTTCCTCCAAATATCTGGTTCTGTAGCAAGTCATTCGGGAGAACACAGCCACAGCAAAGAAGCCTTCAGAAGGACTCAAAAATATCTGCACTCAGCTCTATAATGACAAAGCCTAAGAAAAAGAAACTTTTAAAATATGATTGCATTTTATTCCTTTCTTGCTGTGTTTAAGGTCACGGCCTGAAATGGTGATTGAGTGTTCAACAACCAGAGACCTTCATCACCAGCTGAGTGGGTAAACCTTTTTCTTGTAGGTAACTAGTGGTATTCCTAATAATATTTTGCCTGGTGTCGCAAATAACTTGTCAGAAGTTTCACTGCTTTGCAGGACAAACATTGGGAAATAATAAGCCTGCTCAGTGTGCTCTGTAACCAAGGTGAACCTAATTAGGGACATGGTTTCATAAATGTGGGCTGGGAAGGTGCTAGCTATTCTGAGAGGAAAATCATGATATAAGGTTGCAAAAAGTCTTTGGAAATTTCCTTATGAAGGCTTGGATCTGAAAGTATTTTAACTTTTTGTTGCATTTTAAAGTCTTTTGTTCATATCCATATTAAGTATGGATTTTCCTGCCATTGTGGAACTGTGCTTCCAATGCACAGACACCATACATAAGCAAACACTGCTATGAGCTTTGTTCTGCGCTAAGTAAAAGCCTGCTGAAGTCAGCTGCTAGCAGCTGGCTTGGCTCCAGTGCTCCTTCCCCATTCCACTTTCCTGCCATTGAATTATTGCCAAGTTCATCTTCTTAGCATGTCATCAATCCTTCATTCCACTGGCCTGTTCTGCCCTGAGAAGCAGTCAGCCCCAGCTTTTCCCACCAGCCTCCACACATTCCCAAATTTTTCCAGGCTTTTTCAGCTCCAAATAATATGCCAAAGAAGGATCCTGAAAACAGCTATCTCAAGAAATAAATAAGATGATGCTGAAAGAAAAACCAGCAACTAATGCTGCTGTTTATTAGATGTGTGAGCATAGTTAAAGACAGCAGTCAGAATTTGAGCAGCCCCTTACTTTCGCATATGTGCAGATTTAAAAAAAAATGTAAATCGACCAGATCAACATTAGTTGAATTCTGCCTACCACTCAACTGAGCCATAAGCTTGTGTACTAGCCATTGACATCCATGTCGTCCTAGAAGTACATATTCTACAACTTTCATAGACATGAGTAAGGAAGACTCCAGAGAAACGAATAGCTCATGCCCTTCCTATTTGTGGGGGCAAGGTTTTTGACCCATCCTCATCCAGTCATCCTGATAAAAATTAAAAAGAGGAAGCTGGTCTATTCATTTATTACAGTTGTGTTTTTTTTCATCCTTTACGAACAAAATATGTTGTGATTAGGATGTTGCCTAGCAATAGCAACAAAAAGAAAAATGAACCAGCAGTGCACTGCAGCAGGTACAGCCCTCTGAGGTGCTTACATTAGCATTTCAGAGAACATGACAATGTTCTACTGCCAGACAAACTACAAGGAAAAGAAAGACAGAAGCTGAGGGAGAGATCTGCCAAAATGGAGAAAATAAATAGAGGGAAGATAGTTTTTTTCCACAGAGACAAATGAGGTTCCTTGACAAATTCTACTCATTTGGTTATTAAAATCATAATTGTTAATTATTGTTACTGGAAAACAGAATGAAATGTTATTTTGTAAACACATTATTCCATCTATGATAAACACTCTTGACCAGAAGAGCCATGATGAGCATTTATTCTGCACAACAGTAGTTGCAAGTGAGCACTATAATTAAGATTATCAGCATTTCTAATGACAGTTTTCCCACATCCAGAACTCTCTTAGTGCCCTTCAAGACTGAAACTTTCCATGCTGAGCTTCTGCATGAAGAAATCTAATTGTAAAATTTGAATTTAATCAACTGAATCAATAGCGACCTACGAGAGAGCAATCTCTCCTTTAAAACTGCTTTTCCAGCTTGTCTGATGGACTTGGGACGAATTGGTGAGATTTTTTTTTTCCTCAGAATGCCATAGTGACAGTTTAGAAGTATGTGACAGTTACCTCCCACCCCGATCCCCGGTAATACAGAGAGCATAACCAGTGCCACTCTCTAAAGGAAGTAGCTATCATCTGTAAGTGAGCTGGTCACATCTCAACCCCTCTGTCCATGCACCAGCGCCGTGAGAGCCCCAAGTATTGTAACAGCCAGCATGCTGTGACACCAGCCATGGAAAGGAGAGGTGTAACAGCACATGAGACATTGCCTATAACATTAAGCAGCTGCAAGTCTCTGTGGGACTCGGATTAACACTGCTGCTGAATGACAGAGAGATCTCTGCTGCTGTCCACTGAGGTCTAAGCGACTCATTTTCCTTCACAGGTGTATCTAGATTACAATCATTGCATGACACACCAAGTGTTAAGATTTGACATGATCTGCAGAGTGTCCAGATGATGACAACAAAGTAGCCATAAATTACACTGATTACAAAAGCCTGTGCCGAGCTGGTTATAAAATCCTGTGCTATGTTAATTACAAAATTCTCTATAGTACATTAATTACAAAACACCACAAGCATAAAGCCTTGATCATATAACTGCAACTGAGTCGTGTCCTCATTCTGCTCCAGACACAAAAGAAGAATTGGTGATGCACTTTGCTAATACAGGTGGAGAATTTAACCCCTTAGCTGATATTCTAAAATGTTGAGGCTGTCTCCTGATGGCGCAAGGAGAATATGGGAATGAAGAAGTTCTTGGAACAAAGTCTTTCGCCTTGATATTTCATCTTAGCTACAGATACTGTAAGAGTTAGGAGCAATATAAGTGTTATCAATATAACATTTACCCTTGAAATTGATTCTGATCTTAGTGAAGAGCAGTCTTCACATGACAGGTCTAGGTGCTAAAAGAAAGGTGGCTGTTATGTAATTGCAGTAAACTTTCATATGTTCAGATGGCGTGTGATAGATCATGAACATGACTGAAAAATAAGTATTATTCCTCTGATGCCTTAAAAATATATTAAAAAATATTCAAAACAAACAAACAAAATAAAAAAACGTTTCAAAAGAAAAATCCAGTCCTTTTTATTTATTTTTTTTTTCCTGTGGAATGAATGCCGAGGTTTGCAAGAGAATGTCTTCAAAGAAAATACTTTCCATGTTTTGAAAGTCAATTTATTAATTGTGCTTTTAAAGTTTTATAAAGCAAATACTTAGTGATCAAACACACGTTTCCAGCATATGGCTTAATTACATCAAAATTATTTGTAATCTTACAGAGACACAAAGGAGTAAAACTAGCTCCTTAGCATTTAGAAAGGTCATTCTTTTTTCCTCTGATTAAAACTCATAATGAAATTACGGCAGCTATGTTTTTCATCAAGGAAGTGGTTAAATTACTAATTTTATATAAATATATTACATGCTAGTTCAATAAATTAGAAAGAACAAGAATAACCTAGTTAAAATGCAATTCAGAGGAAACTGCAGGCGGATGGCTATTTACATGAGAAAGCACAGAGTAAATTAAGCTCATAAATTATTCACAGCTAACCAGCAAAATTTAAGGGACCAAATATTTTTAGAAATTAAATGAGGTCTGCTGGTAGAGTGATTGAATTTCTCCATTCAGAAGGAATAGAAAAATTCATTTCCAATCTCCTAATGAATCTCATTTCTGCATCTTGTCAAAATTAGATTTAAAAGGAATCAGTGACAAATCACAACATCACCATTACCAACATTCACTGTTCTGCTACAGTTCCCACATTCCAAGGCAGAAAATACAAGATTTTTTTATTTTTTTTTTACTCCACCTTTTATTTCATTTTGTAGCTACCCCATTTTCTGTGTAAATGAATCTAATCAAGTGGATTTGGGCCATTTCAAAACCAAAATTCTTTTCTTATACCCTTGAAAAACTTCTGACTGTGAAGTAAGTCAGAAGAGCTTTCAGAAGAGCAGTCTGTCTGGTGCATCAGGACACCATCCCTCTTCAGTAACAAGCAGTTTCTTTGGTCTTTCTCTGTTCTGGAACTGGCACTGCTACTGCTATGCTGTTGAAATGTTCCTAATTTAGGAATTATTTTAAAGCACAGTAGGGCTTTTCACCTCCAGAATTCTTCTTTCTCGTCTCACTATGAGATTGGTTTTTTGCTTCCAAAAGTAGAAAGGCAAGAAATTGTTCCTGCTCCCTTCAGCTAGGCTAGGGTTCTTTTTTCTTCTGCCCCAACAAAAGCAGTGATGTAATCCTTATTTTTCCATATTTACTATCAAGGCCTTATTGAATTGAATCCAATGGTTAGCATTGTAGTTGCATACAAGGAATCATCACCAGAACCTTTATTCTCTTCCTCCCCACCTTGTTTCCTTTAAACCATTTCCTCCTTTGTGCATGCACTGTTTACAAAATCTCAGTTTTTAACAGCTGTTTAAAACTGAGAAATCACAGAATGGCCAGGGTTGGAAGGGACCTCAAAGATCATGAATCTCCAAACCCCTGCCACAGGCAGGGAACCAACCTCCCCATTTAATACCAGACCAGGCTGCCCAGGGCCCCAAACAATTTGGCCTTGAACACCTCCAGGGACGGGGCATCCACAGCCTCTCTGGGCAACCCATTCCAGCACCTCACCACTCTCATAGTAAAGAATTTCCCCCTGACATCCAACCTAAATCTTCCCTCCCTCAACTTAAAACCATTTCCCCTTGTCTTGCAGTTATCTGCCCTTTCAAAGAGTTGATTCCCCTCCTGTTTGTAGGCTCCCTTTAGGTACTGAAAGGCTGCAATGAGGTCACCCTGCACCTTCTTTTCTCCAGGCTGAACAAGCCCAGCTCCCTCAGCCTGTCCTGTGCTCCAGTCCCCTGATTATCTTCGTGGCCCTCCTCTGGACCCTCTACAACAGCTCTCTGTCTTTCTTGTACTGGGAGCTCCAGACCTGGACACAGTACTCCAGATGAGGCCTCACAAGGGCAGAGCAGAGGGGGACAATCATTTCCCTGTCACTGATGGCCACCCCTCTTCTGATGGAGCCCAGGATATCATTTATTTTCTCAGAAATATCTAAAACGGAGAAGATTCTACCTGCTTCTTTGATGCCTGGCCTCTGTAGGTGGAGAGTTTCATGAAATCAGTGAAGTGTTATATATATGAAGGCACATGAAGCATATAATCCATCATGGAAGTGAAACATGGACTCAAAAGTCTTCATCATTTTGAGTTATCTCACAGGACTAGTCGCTTAGTCCTGTGCAGACACAATTTTATTTGAGTATAACATAGTAATATACCATTCACAACTGCCTCATTTCATATTGTTCTTCTCTTTTTCCTAGTAGTTAAAGAATGGACAGAAAAATGATTTCCCATTTCCCACATCAGATGAGTCTGGGCACCCTACAACAAAACCAACAAAAAATTTTAGACGCTTCAGAAGTTTTGAGGGAAAATATCTTTTCAATGCATGTGTTGTATCTGCACATACAGACTTTATTTACTTACTTGCAAAGTGTTCAGATTTAAAATGGTAATTCTAATCTATTCCAATGGAAAATTTAAGTGTACAAGTTAAATGTTAAATTGGAAAAGGGTGGGTTTCGGCTTTGTTTGACTGTTTTCAAAAAGCATTTTAAACGAGGTTCCTTGACAGCATCTCCCCTTACTCTTACCCACAATTTAAGAGGCTTCTGTATCTGTCAGTGTTTGCTTCACTCAAACAAGATGGTACCTGGAGTTTCTAAGGGAGAAAACATAGGATACATACCAAGACACTGAAGTCACCCTGATTGTGCAAAGCCTTCGAAAAATAACCCACCTGACTGCATGATTCATGAACGATTAGTGATCAACAATTATTATGTAACAGAACAAGTTCAATCTCATAAAGATGTAAAGTATGACAACGAAATGATGCAGATTGTCTTCTGCTAATGTATGGCAATAAGTGCTTTGGAGCCAACATCTATTCTTGATCTCCCATGCAGGATAGGAATAGCAAATTTGGTAAACACACAATCCTGCAACACCAGGTTTCTACAGGACTGTGCAGAACATAAGAGGTATTGTATGCTACAGGATTATCATAGAAAAATGTGATGTTTCAGTAGATATTATTTCAACTTTTCGTTTTTAAAAATACAGTATTTTTCTCTACTCCTGCACAGAAATTGATAAAAGGTTAATTTTAAATGACTATTTGCTATATCTCCAAAATAAATGATTTTATTCTCTTCCATGGTTGAAGAAAGAGTGATGATGCTGCCTTAAAGCACTTGACTGTGCCCTGTACTGTCCATTCTTTCAAAATATGGTTGGGAATTTTTCTTCAGATGGCATCATTTTGTCATTAATGGTCTCAGCCTTGGATGGATCACAGCATCTATTTTCAGTTCTCAAAATGTTCATATAACCTCTGTGGAGAGATGAAATCTGGGCTACAACACAGGACTGGATACAAAAATTCTTTCGGGTTCTGCTCACTGTGTTCAAAATATTATAAGCAATGTTTCACTAAGCCGTCTTCACCTCACTTTTATTATGCCCATCTCTAGCCTACAGTAAATCACACTTCTCCCCCTTCTCACTTGACAATCCCCATGCTCAGCTTAGTCCACCTGACTCCATACGATGATCATTGGCTTTGATACCACTCTCAGCTTAGCACACTGAGAAGCCTAGTTCACACAATGTGAGCACAATAGAATCTGTTGAAGAATGACTACCAATTGCAGTGATGCCTCTTGAATTGAACTCACAGTAAAAGATGAAGGATTTGCAGTTCCCAAGATGTAGGAAAATATTAGCACTGTGGTCCTCAACCCTTTCTGCTCTGACAAGAGAAAGCTAACTGAATCTGCTGAAGATGTGACTCAGCTTGATCTTCCAGTGGCAGAAAATACAACCAGTTACAGTAACAACCAGTTACAGTACATTGCAAAGAGGTCACCATAATAATGAGAAAGCAAAATAAAATCAAATACTGCATGTACATTAAAAAAAAAAAAAAAAAAAAAAAAAGAACACTGATGCTGTCAGAAAGGAACAGTGACAAGCACAGCTGATTCTTTTCTTCCTTGCCTCTACAAGATGCACTGGTATCTAGCATCTACAGTATGAGCTTCCAATTCCTGCAATAGTCTGAATAGAGAAGAGGAAGATTCTCCACAACTGGATTCACCTACGAAAACATATCAAAATACTACAGAAAACAGAAAACAGAAAACACATGCAGATTATTCTGAAACAAAAAGGTGATGCCCTGGCTCAGTATCCCTTCAAGCTTGATGGATTATTCACCTGGTTTAAAAGAGGGTTTGGCTGGGTTTTGTGCCACTGATGTCCCTCCCCCTCAACCCAACAAATCTTCTTCAGCAAAGGCTAGCACTCAAGTTCAGGTTGGATAAAAAAACCATCCTGTCTTTTCTCCCTTTCTTAGCTCCACCTGAGTCTGTGCTCAGACTATAAAAAATCCAGTCAAGATAGCTATTTTACTGTAGGTTTTCAAACCTTCATAAATATTCTGGACATCAAGGATACAAACTGTATTTGAAATTGCATTTTGCAAAGACTTAACCAAATTTTTGGAAGGGTCCTTAGTCCTCAAAGCAGCTGCTCAGGTAGATAACTATGAAAAAAAGAAAAAAAAGGCACTTGGAAGGTGAAAATCACACAACATATAAGTAGGTTGCTCCAAAAATAATGTCTCCTGCTTTTTTCCATGGAAACGCCAACAGTTACAAAGAGCACAATAACACTATTTGACAGAACAAATTCTCAGCTGCAGCACACACTTTCTCAACGTAGTCCCCGACATTAGCTGTGCATTTTTGCCAGCAATGAACAGAATTCTGCATGCCATGTTCCTAAAAATCTGCACTAGCAGAGGTGACCTACTGTTTCACAATTGCTGTGACAACATCATTGCTAGGAAAAATATTGCTCATACAGCATCTTTCATCAGCCTGAACACATGGAAGTCAGAAGGCACCAAATCCAGACTATACGGTGGGTACACCATGACAGTTCAGACAAGATTGTCTGTACTCCATGGTCTTCAAACTGGTATGGGGCCTGGTGTTATTGCATTGGAAGACAAAAGGTTGTCTTCAGATTAGTCAGTATCATGATGTAGCACTCAGAGCTGATGGTTTGTCCAAATTCCAGGAAATCCAGAAGGATCAATCCTTTCACATCCCAAAGGACAATGCACATCACTGTACCCACTGAGGGCTGTGTCTTGAAGCTTTTCTTTGGTGAGGAATTTACATCTCATCACTCCAAGGACTGCTATTTTGACTCCAGTAGTGGTGACACCACATTTAATCTCTGGAAATTCATGTGATCCAGAAAACTGTCACCTTCATCCTCACATTGGTTCAATAGGTACTGATAAGCTGGCATATGGTATTCCTTCTGTTCCTGTGTGAGCATTTGTGGGATTCACCTGGAGCAAATTTTGCAACATTCCAATATTGTTGCCATTATTTCCAACAAATTGAAGCCACTATTCAGCTCCAAAAACAGTTCCCTGTTCCTAATCCATTGATTCATACAGATGTGCTTTCTGAGGCACTCTTCATCTCAAGGTGTGATTGTGCATGGCCATCCCAAACATGGCTCGTCTTTCACATCACTGTCACCACCGATGAAATACACCATCCACCACCTCACTGTCTGGAGCACCTCCCTATGAAGACAGGCTGAGGGAGCTGGGCTTGTTCAGCCTGGAGAAAAGAAGATGCAAGGTGACCTCACTGCAGCATTTCAGTACCTAAAGAAGCCTACAAACAGGAGGAGAATCAATTCCTTGAAGGGGTAGATAACTGCAGGACAAGGGGAAATGGTTTTAAGTTGAGGGAGGGAAGATTTAGGTTGGATGTCAGGGGGAAATTCTTTACTATGAGAGTGGTGAAGTGCTGGAATGAGTTGCCCAGAGAGGCTGTGGATGCTCTGTCCCTGGAGGTGTTCAAGGCCAGGTTGGATGGGGCTCTGGGCAGCCTGGTCTGGTATTAAATGGGGAGGTTGGTTCCCTGCCTGTGGCAGGGGTTTGGAGATTCATGATCCTTGAGGTCCCTTCCAACCCTGGCCATTCTGTGATTCTGTAATTGTGCTCACATCCACTGCTTAGTCTCCACAGTTGTTCAGCAATGACATGAGCCTTCCTCTTTACTTAGCACTGTTTAGGCAACACCTTGACTGCTAAGTTCATTTCTGGGCTTCTCAGAAACCAATAATAACTTGCTAAGATCATACACAAAGGAACTAAATGACAGATGGTTTTCATTTTTAAGTAGCACAGAGTGCTCTGGAGTACTATTAACAAAAGGCCTGGCTGTTCATACTAATTTCAGTCCCATAGATGAGCATTCATCTGTTATGTTGCTCATAGTTTTAAAGCAGCTCTGTTTCAGTGTCAAAGAAGGACATCGCAGAAGTTCAATACCCTTTACACAGAGTTTATTTTGCACTGTTAGAATTAATTATGTGTCACCTGTACATAAGCCCAACTGGTTCTAATCACATTATCCGTACCTATTCCAGGTACTGTAGATTTTGAATTTCTGCAGATAAGAAACTAATAAACAACATTTCTCTCAAATTTAATGGATTTTATTTCTTTTCAAAGTCTAAGTAGAAGTCTACCTGTTGAGAAGCACAGACTCCAAATTCCATTTTTTTCCAGTTTGCTATTGCAGAGGTGGAACTAAGCTGCATGTTGCTTCCAACCTTACCAAGCTGGTCCCATCCGTTTTCAAGACTTTTATTTTTTTTTCTCCTGGATGAAAAGCAAGATTATATTTATAATGGAATTGTGTAAGCTGTCTGCAATGCTCCTTCAGAGCAGCAGGAGTGATTTAATTTCCCTTCACCACTGCTGCAAGTCTTGTATGAACTTAAGGCTGCTTCCATTTATAATTCATGAAGGACTGACCCCAGTTTTCCAGAGAATAATATCTGCTGAAATGGTGGCACAGAGTTTTTGAAGGCTATGATTTTGCCTTAGCATATACTGGTTCAAGTTATGGTTTAGGCTATGCTACTGGGAGTTCAAAACAATTTAAATACTTTCAATTAATACAAAAAAAATTCTACCTCTCAAATGCTGTTAGCACTTATGTAAGCTATCCTTTAAACAGCATAAGCATTTTGAGAAGTAGATTTCTCATTTAGTTGAAACAAGTCTTGGGGAACCTCAGTAAAACAGATCAAAACTAAAGATGTGGATTTGTGAAGCTGCTTTATGGTTTCTCATTTCAGCTACTGGAATTCAAAACAAGTAATATCTGACATCTACCAAAATAAAGTTGAGGGACCTTATGGCATACTGGGAAAATATCTATTTATTATTTCATTTATTCCACAAAACATCTCTGCTTGTTTTCATAACTGCATTTCACATATTTAATATAAACAGTAGAGAATCAAGAGGAAAGTATCCATATTAAATATTCAGGCAAGTCTCTTTAAATAAAACCAATTACCCTTGATAATAATTTTTTTCTGTTGGATATGAAATGTTGACCAGGATAATGGATGTCATTCCTCTGTGAACCATTACATTTAGAAAGGAACAAGTCCCTTTATTCTGAAGAGATAAGGAATACTATACGTGGTTGGAGCATTTGCCAGCAATTGATGTTAATCAGAAAGTTTCATCTGAAAATTCCAGATTTTTAGAACAAATGTGGTTGAGTAATAACACAAAATAGAACACACACAAAAACAAAACAAAACAACAAAAACAACAGTTTGTAAGATTACTAGTATAATAAACAAAACAAAAGGCATAAATATAACTTAAGTACGGACAAATAGATGTTACTCTGAGTGAACTTACACATCTGTGCATCAGCTTTTGCTCTGATCAGCTCAAAACATCTCCTAACTTGTAGAGGTACAGGTAAACGAGCTTGATTTAATTTGCAGACTGAGTACCAAAGATTCTCATTTCTGAAATCATTTCTAGGGGGAAAAATAATATTCTGCTTATTGATTGATATAGCATTTTCAAACTGTATATATTAATGCAGGAAAAGCATTAAGTTTTGCTGAGGTTTTATACTAAATATGTATATGAAGAAGAATTAGCAGGTGGCTTTTGCGACACAAATACTCAGCTAAACTATAAATAAATAAACAAAAATCTGCACACACAATTCGTACACACAATTTGCACCTGTGCTTTAACGCCACCATCACAGCCTTCAGACTGTTATCAACAGAACAAAGTTTTGATATGGACATTTACTGACTTGCTTCATGGAGACAATTCCTTTTCATCTACCTACACTCATGCGTGAAGAGGAGGCAACTGCAGTATGCTATCTGGTGCCTCTATCAGTAGCACTTTGGCACAAATATAAGAAGCACTGACAAAAGCTGAAAAGAAAAATTCACAGAAGTTAATACATGCAACCAGTATTCAACATGAATATTTATTTTTGAGGTCACAGTAGTTGATAAAAGGTTAAAAACCTTTTATTTTTAGAGCTTGGTGAAACAGCTTGTTGAGGGATCCGGACAAGGATAACCACAGTGCTTTATGACACCTCCCTCTTCAGCCCTGGAACATAGGGTTATCCAAAAAAAAGTAGTAGGAGATGTCTTTGAATTTCCTCTCTGTCGTGGTGGCAGTCACAAGGTAATAATAAATATTTCATCACAGACACCCACTATCAGTGTAACTATAACCCATGGCAACATATGTCCCTGTCTAACACCATAAATAACCAACTATGGCACTCTAGGGAGGGTGGGTGTTTGTTTTCAGTTATAAGTAGGATCCATGTTCAAAGCGTAGATTACAGACAATTATCTGTGCATTTATCTTTATTAATTATTCATTAATAATTATTCATTTTTCTGTTCCCTGACTCTTTTGCCAGCAAATCACTATTGTTTTGAAGTCAGCCTCATCAGAAGATAGCCAACAGTGTCAAAAATGCATATACTCAAGCTTTTAATAAACAGAAAACAAACGTTTGTAGAATGAAAATACCTCCTAAATCAAAATGCATTCTACCTCACCACAATTTCAATATAACCTTATAAAAACACAAAGGGCTGAAACAGGAAAATGACTAGAATGCATATATTTTTCTGAGATTTAATAAAATAAAACAGCATCATACATGTATATGCACAAGAATTACCAGGAGTCAAAAAGGTGATAGTAACAGTCTGTAATTACTTTGCTGCAGAGAACTGAGTTTCTTTTCAGAAACAGGAGGCATTACTTTCTGAGCAATCTATGTAGATTGGTCCATATCTAAAAATGAAGTTAACAAACTATATGTTTCTTGTCACACAAAAGCTTACCTGCACTCCGCAGTATCTAAATCTTTTATTTTTATTTTCTTAGGGATTAACTTCTAAAAATTCTGCTCTCTACTTTTCACAGAGCAGAATTTTTCACTCTGTCATTATTCTCACAGAGCATGTTTCTGAATTTCTTGAAGTCACCTGTAAGCTCCGATGACTCTCATAAACAGGTACAATTGAGTACAATAAGCCAAGTATTAAAATACATACACTCACGGGCAACAAGTTAAGAGAAGCCCACTTAACAACTGAACCTTGAAATCTGGAAGGGCAGCAGCATAATCCACATTTTCCAGGATGCATACCTTACTAGGATCACCTGATGCTGTTGGGTAAATGGCTTGAAATTTCAGGCTAACTAACCAAGCATTTAATTTCACTATTTAGCAAATCCATTACCAACACACAAAGAGTTTGGTGTGGGGTCACACACGATCTCTTACTTGAGTATTTCTGTTTTAAATTCTATTTTCCCTAGTGAGACTTTACAAAGAGTTTTGAGACATTGCACATTCTGATGGACAGCTGCTTTGAAACCGCATCAACATCTACACAGCTGACAAAAATATCCATGAGATGGTAAGACCTAGCCATTGTATTATGAGGCTGCCTTTGAGTCAGTCACTAGGAAGACAGAAAGTTTCATGAGAGTTTGATTAATCCTGAATTAGAAGTGATCTTAGAGTTAGCATCTTGCCATTTAATCTTCCTCCACTGAACAAATTCACAAACCATCACTGATCAGTAGAATTATTTTATATACATTGGGACATCTGGAAAAAAAAAGAAACACAAATGCACCATACTTTATAATGACAAAGACTTTAAATTACAAAGAAACTTTGGTTAACTTATCCATAGCACTGAAAAACATATCCAGAAACAAACAAAACAACTTTGTCAAGCATAATTTAAGTGATTTAAAATATAAGTATTCAAACCTTATAAAAGTCCTTCCAAAACTCTGTAAAATTTACTATTACTTTTCAGAAAGGGTGGTCAGGCACTGGAATGGACTGTCCAGGGAGGTGGTGGAGTCACCGAGCCTGGGGGTGTTCAAGGAAAGGCTGAATGTTGTGCTGAGGGACATGGTTTAGTGGGAGCTACTGGGAATAGGTGAACGGTTGGACTGGATGATCTTGAAGGTCTTTTCCAACCTTGGTGATTCTATGATTCTATGATTCTATGAAAATTCAGTTTTATTATTCATGGAACTTCATAATAGAGTGTTTAGGCTGCACTGCCACAGTGCAGATGACGTGTGACATGCCAAAGAAAGCAAGTCATTGTCACATTCCCCCAGAGACTGATGACGTCTAGTTTCATGACGAAAGTGCCTTTGGGAGGCTATCCTGAAACAAACATGAAGATCAGCGACTGTTTGCCTTGTGTCAAGCAGGTGTTTGAACAATTCCAAAAGTTTTCCTTCAAGAGCACTGTTAAAACAGTAAGGCTAGGCAATGAAATGGTAAACATTGTGCAATAAAAGGCAGCTGATAGTGCTGGGTGAAAGGCCAGGAGTCTTGTTTGAGCACCTGCAAGACAACTGCAAGTATGATGATGTTTATAAAGTAGCCTCCCAGGAATTTGTTTAGATGTCAAAACTTCAGGCAGGCAGCATTTGTTTTCGTCCTTAAACCATCTGTGAGCGTGTGTGAAGGGGGAAAAATCTGGCAAAGCATGCAATAACAAATTTCTTTTCTTTTAGCATCTTACAACAAATACAAAAATAAAGATCAAAGTCACCATGTAGACTCTGCTGATTACTGGGACTTCTGAAGAACAGCCCAGAGTTCGCATTAGTAATATTCAAAATTCTAAACATTCGTATCAAAAAGGCTAAATAAGATTATGTTTATCTCTTAACTATCACAAAGTCTTTTCATGTGCATTTCCTATGTATAAATCTTTGGCCAGCTGGACATCCAATTTAGTGAAAGCACGTCTTCATTTACTAAGAACATTATTGGAAATATATTTGGATGTAACCCATATGGAGAGAACATAAAGTGTACATAGAATCGCTGAATTGCTAAGGCTAGATCATTTAGTGCCATGGCTGCTAAGCCCTAAATGAGACACTAGATACGAAATGAGGCAAATGAGTGAGCAAGTATATACTCACTCAGACACCATATCACAAATTATATCACAAATCAAAGAAAGAGCAGCCAATTCTTCTTTGTTTTTCCTGACCAGAAACTCTTTTTATTACAACTTATATGTTAAATATGCATGTTGATGTAAAGTCTTGTATTTCCTGCTGGAATGCAAGTAGCCTACTTTTAAAACTGACAGTTAGAATTGCGTTTTCATGGAAGCTTAAATGTTATCACTGTTCTTGGATTTAAGTGCTCACAATTATATGTAAGATAGCATGCCATATGAACACGTGGATGTCTACTTTAAGAGACAGAGTTTTCAGTCCTTTGGGATCCTGTTTCTCTGCAAATCTTCCAGTGCTTTTGCTAGACACAGCCTGATTTTGTACGCTTTGTGATTAAAACAAAAACCAACCCCAAAACCACAGATTTCCTGTAGCAGACACGGAGGTTTAACTCTCAGTGTATCATTAATCAAATGTTCTAAAAGGAAAATATAGTTTACAGACTTTTCTGTCCTTATCTGTTGTAGGCTGAAAAAATCAGTTTTTGGCATCAAAAAATGAAGCAGCTATTGACATGCTGCCCTTCAATAGATATAAGCCAATACCGTATCACGAAAGGTATTGCTTTATATTATTACACTTATAATACATATAATATTATAATACTATACACTTAAACTTCAGAGAACCATTTTGTTGTATGACTGAAGTAAATGTTTGGCTAAATGAATATTTAATATCTTTTAACTGATGATTCAAGCATTATTACAGTTACATTACTGCTCATGACCAATTAAACTACTCACATAAATTTTAGCCATTTTTTCCAAAACTGCATTTGATTTGACATTGCCTATGTATCCTCAGTCTAAACAATGCAATGTAAAAAAATCTTGCTCTGCCAACCTGTGTTAGTTATTCATGCACTAATAATTATGTACTTAAATAACAAAGCATCACTCAGCATAACTCATTAACAAAAGGCCATTCAGATATAGGCAGGGTTGTACTCTGCACAAGATATGAAGATCTATTCCCTACACCATTACTCTCCACAGTGGCTGAACATAAATGGGACATAGGTTCACAATACATTTTCTTCAACAGCGAAGCTTACTTCAGACAGTCCTTTAGGTCATTCTCAATATAACACAACTCCCCATCATGGAAATGATCGAGAGCACAAAAATTAAGAAGTACTTTTGTAGGATGATGGGCTTTTCAAGTTTTAAAGTCTTCAAACAGGGTGATACTGTGGTCCTTGTTACTGCAGAGCCTCACAACTGCTGACTGTACACATCCCATGGGACATCCAACTGCACGACAGAACCCCACTCAGCAGCCTGGTAGGGCACACTCTTCTCTTGGATTGGCAGCCAAATAAATGCATGTTTAACAAGAAACTGCAAGAAGAGAAAGGCTTTATAAACATATTTTAAGGATGAAAAAAAAGTCTTTAGGATTACAGGAGAAATGACACTAATGCCGTAATTAGTGGTTGTTTCCTATTGAGATTTCTTACTGTTATAAGTGACTGAGAAAGAGCATATTACAGGAGAAGACAACTGACTGTCTCACTATTGTTTCTGTGCCTTACTGTAGTACAAATATTCTACAAGGATAGTCATTCTCCAGATGCCAGTACAACATGAACAGTGAATAACAATAGCAGAAAGAACAAGGATAGCTGTTTTTCCAAACAGTAGCATTGTTTAGTTTTGTTGGTTGGTTGTTTTTGTTTTTTTTTTTTTTTAAGAATTAGAATTATTGATTAATTATAAAAAGGATGAGAATAAAACCTGTAGTTGAAATTGACCACAGCTGTAAGAAACAACACAATTTTCAGGGAAAAAAAATATTCTCATATAAAATATTTGTATTTTTTTCACACAATGGGAGAATTTTAGCTATGCTTGCTTGCATAAAAGAACTAACTGTGTGTTATTAAGCAAAACATTATTTGGCAGGTCTACCTGATGCTGTTTTCTTAACATGCAGCTTCATGAGAAGATTTGTGATGTTTAAAATTAACAAGATTCACATTAAAACCCCAGTACGTACTGATCAAGATAAAGCAGAAGTTCATCACTAGCTGGATCTCAGCAAGCAGCCCACAACTCTGTACAGTTCCATAGCTTATCCTTTGCCAGTGTTAATTAATATATTAAAATACCTCTGAAACGAAAATGTATGTTTATCACTCTCTTTAATATAGTGCATGAGGCATTAAGAAAAAATTTGATATTGAAAATTTAATTGCAAGACTTGTTGCCTGTACATTTATCTGCACAGTGCAAAAGCTCAGCAGGTGCTCTGTCTCATGAAGTTATTTTCATAAATAATTCATCATGAAAATCACTCTGACTGAAATTCAATTTGCGAGAGACCAGGGAAAAGTTGTCATTTAGAATTTGTTTCAGTTTACATTCAAAAACATCTTTGACAGACAAAGAAAGTTTAGAAACACCCTTTTCTTCTACATGTTGGCATCTCATATCTTGCACACATATTTTCGCATTGTAAAAATACAATGTCTATGCTGTCATCTAGTGAGTATTTCAGAATTTTATTAGAGTTCAGAAATGAAATATTTTTCTGTTTTTACATAAAAGCCAATAAATGCATTTGCTGTTTCTGTAAATCCTGGACATTCTAGAACTTCAAAATAGATATATTTAGTACTGTGACATCAACATCTTTTGGAAAGATTCTTGTTCTGAATAATTCAGATCTTACACTTAATTAGTAACATTCAGCTAATTAATAAGTACTTGTATTACTTTACTATTTATCAGTCTGATTCACAGATCCAAAATCTTCTCTCTGTAAATGTTTGAGTTAAATAACCCCCAATATTTTGAGACACTGAAAAGCAATACTTTCAACAACCTGTTCCTTCCAATGCAGAACTGTCTGTATCCTGCTTCAGTTTCCTGTAATCCAGTTTGCACAGGATGGCCAGGCAAAGCAGCACTGCAATATTACTTTTCTCAGCTTGTAACTTTGCCGGTGTCTATGTCTTTTCTTTTCTTACCAAGATCTTTGTATCAGTTGATCTTTGTACCATGCTATCTACCTATTCTGGAGAAAGCAGAATAATACCAGCTTATCCTAAAAAAGACAATATACTTACTTGTCTACCTTGTCAGACAAATCATGGAACATTTGAATTTTGAAGTTAATTTTTTTCTGGAACATCTTAAAATAATGAGATTTTGAATTATTGTAAAAGTTGCCATGATTAATACAACCAAAATCTTTCATTTCCAGCCGACTTCTTTCCAGTTTTTCATTTCAGGACTCTTTCTAACTGTGGGATGAAAAGGGTGCAATAAAATTAAAAAGAAAGAGTAGACAGACAATAAATCAGCACTACTGAGGATATGCTTGTATTAACATGCTGCTAAATCTTTCTATTTTCTAATTAGAATTTGCCACAAAGAACAGGAATAGCTTTACAGCCTTTAAATATGTGCTGGACAAAAAGATAATTAAAGCTGAGAATTAAAATACATACAATTCAAGTGCATTTTCTTTTCTTTATGTAAAGGATTGGCATTAGATATTTTCTGCAGGAAATAAGATTGACAATTGTACCACACTTTACTAGAAGCAATTAAACATCATGCCAAATACAAAGCTATTAATGATGATGGCCACATTGCAATTTTATCATTTAAATATTAGCACCTGACACATCAATTAATTTCGTGTCCACTGGCTACATTAAAAAAAAAAAAAAAAAAAAAAAAAAAAAAAAAAAAAAGCTGATATGAAACACTACATGCATCTGTACAATTCTTAACAAACAGCAGATTTATTTCAAATGAGTAGATTTGAAGTTAGCTTCATTGTGTGTTTGTGTTTCTTGGTGTCTTCCCTTGTTGAGTTACAACAAGGAATTACCAAACATCTAACCTGCTCTATGTCCACACAGATAAGGAAATCAAGCTGAACTGCTTGCAATTTTAATCTTTGTTAAACAGGAGAATGCAGTATGCAACAAGGATAAAGCAGGTCTCATTCCCATTTTCCAGACATATAGCAGTCCTTCCTCTAGTAGAATTTACACTTGGTTTAGAACTTAGCTTAGACAAGTGTGTCTTAGAGAATTTTAAAAACTGGCCATACAGTGTTAGCAAAAGATGTTCTCAAAATTATCAACTACGTGTATCCACAGAAACAAAGAGAAAAAAAAAAAAAAAAGAAAAGGAGACCACAATCACTTTACCTCTCCTGCTGCAGCCAGAATTCCAAATGGGTCTGCAAATGTTAGGGAGAGCATTTCTGAAATCAATTCTAATAGCTTTGAATACATCTATAATCACATTTTCTTAAAAACTCTTTATTTGTTCTTTGCACACTATGGCTATGGGGCATGTGTAATTGAACATTATATAATAATTAAAAAAAAATGCATAGGCTTTTTGTTCTACTCTCTAGACTCCAAGGCTTACTTCTCATCGTATATTGCTGTTTTCATAAAAGCAGCAGCTCCAAACTGTTGCCAAGACTTATTTTAGTCTTTTTTAAACAAAGCCCACAAGTGCTAACACTTCAGCTGTTCAGAACAACTGTTACTGGCCTATGCCCCTTTCCCAGCACAGGTAACAAGGGCATGAAAAGTAATTTATTTTCCTGTTTACTACTATCCTCAAACAATAGCTCAATTTAACCTACACCTGAGTGTGCAGCAAATCATCAAACTTCAAGAAGTACTGGAAACAGCTAAAATTCACACAAAACCATGTTTAGCAAGCTTATGGTCAATTTTCAACCTGAAATATCATATGAAATCCATGGAGAGGTAGCTATTAAATACTTGTCTATTATAAAATCGACAATTACTAATCAAATTAGGAAAGTAACAGATTAAGCAAGAAGTAGTGAAAAAGTTTTAGGGAAGGAAGTCATATATACACTGTTTAGCATGTGTACAAACAGAAAACCATTCCATTTCACATAAACAATTCTATCTGTATAGACAATTTAAGAATTATTATACAACTCAGCAATTTCATGCAAGCACTTCAATGCAGTTCTCACCAAGTTGTCTCTGACATTGTCTGTTTTAAAATATCCATTAACTCCATCTCCAGAAATAATAAATCAGGACAACTCACTTCCGTTTTGAACAATTTCTCCACCTATTTCCAACAATTGCTTAGAAATAGCTATAGTTAGAAGAGACGATTTACCACATACACTTTTCATTAGAAGGCGAGAAGGCAAAGCATAAGTTTACTGCAATTTTAAATTCATTAGTAATATTAATAAACAGGAAGAAGTAACAAAACGTGTTGTATAAAATTTCTGACGTACAACTAAGTTACTTTAGGTAAAATAATATTTATCTAACATAAACATGTACTTGCTTGTCAGATTACCTCAACGAGACAGACATGAGCAGAGCAGCTGCAATAAAAAAAAGTTGTGCACATCCACTACAGGGATGCACCACAGCAGTTGGAGACATAGACAACTGAGAGACATTTTATTCATTTTCAAACTGAGGTCAATAAAATAAACAAAAAATGGAGGGTGGAGGGGGGGAGACACACAATGACCAAAACCAGCACAATCTTGTGCAAGAATAAAGACTATTCTGATGAAACAGACAACATGGAAAAGGAAACAGACCAGAAGTAACTACCTCTTCAACAAGTATGTGAACAAAGACCACAGGTCAACCTTCCAGTTTCTTGTTTTATAGAAAACCTAAAATACTGTCATGGAGTTTGGATTAGATGGGACTTTAAAGATCATTTAGTTCCAACTCCCCGCCAGACCACGATATTCTCATATGAAGCCTTAATCCTGCAGTTTTATATCACAATTTACAACAATTTGCATTTTCTGCCATCCACTAAAGAATGTGTAGTCAGCCCAAGACCAGCTTCTTTGCAAAGCAGGCACTAATTATCATCCTCTAGCTCTCCCGTTTCATTTCCCATTTTGCAATATCTTTACCAATATATTAATTATTCTTGTAAAAGATCTTCTCCAATTAAAGGACTGATCAACTCTTAGGCATTGCATTCTTCATGAATAGATGTATCACAGCTGGGTGCAACCCCATGGGCTAGAAATAAGAAGTGTGAATGAAGCATGTAACCATGTTGGTTGGTTGCTTGTTTCAAGGTACATAATGCACATTATTTCAAGTGTTATGTAAGGAGAAGATAGGAATTTTTCTTAAAAAATCTGCTCAGAAAAAAAAGACAAAAACTTCCATCTGTCAATTCATATTAATAAACTTCTTTCTAATCATTTATTCTATTTTGTGTCTATAACAGGTACAGACAAGTTATCCAGTAATCATATGATGCTACTTCTCAATTACATGTATCCATTCAGATTTTAATACATCTCCAAACCTTCAATTTCTTCAGAAGACTGGAATAATATAACACCAATAATAGCATGAGTTACTGGGTATTAGAATTTGGTTCTTATTTTTAAGTCATCACTAGCCCCTTCCTTGAAACTGAGACAAAGTACTTAATTCTTGAGTACTATCTTGACTATCCCTTATCTGCATTAGATATTCTTTGAATGCAGCACATTTTTCCTTACTCTTTTTAAAACTGTGTGGTTAAAAAAGTCTTTACTATTTACCTTAATTTTCACTGCACTACATTTGGCAATTATCATTTTATGCCAACATTGAATTCTTTCATTGGTGATTGGCCTCTTCCTTCCTTCTTTTCTAATACAATTTTGTAGAACAGTATCCTTACAGTCAGATGCAATCTTTCAGCTAACCTTTCTGGGAGCAAAAACAAATTTCCATGTGGAAATTTAAGTCTTATCTTTACTTGAGTATTTGGACTCTTTGGGCTCTACACTGTCACTGTAATTCTGAATCTTTCATTTTTCTGCGTTTGCCCTTTTGAAATTAAGAGAATTAATTCCTGCATCTATTCCTGCTTATCCATTTAAGTCAAAACAAATCAATGCTGAACTATAGGATCTAAATTTATTTTCCTTTTTGTAATATCTCTCTTTATCCTGCAAATCGAGTTACTCAAAGAAAAGCAATCAATTAATGAAGCATTGTTCAAATGTCAATACCTATGCTAGCATTTTTTCCTATAATCCCTATGTAGGAAGTTGAAATGTTGCATACTTCTAGAGTGAACACTGATTGTTCTTTTTTTTTTTTTTTCCTTTAGTGCTGCTATATTCACAGTTTCCAAAAACTGCCTTAACAGAACTTACTATCTCTTTTAGACTTGACTGAACCCAGGACACAGTATTATGACCACACACCTTAGCTTTATTTGGGTTTTTGTTTGTTGGTTCGCTTGTTTGTTTGTTGTTGGGTTTTTTTTTTGTTTGTTTGTTTGTTTGTTTTCTGTGAATATCATCTTAATTCCTGAAATTATTTATGTTAGTTAACCCATGGAGCTAGAGTTCCAGCAGTTCAATTTCCTCCATCTTGTTATCAGATTTCGCGCATTACCACAGAAACACCTCAGTAGTGGTGATTTCAGACCACAACTAATTAATAATCAAATCCATTCTTCAATGCAATTACTTATACTAATTTATATATATATATAGCTTATATATATAGCAAATGGTTATCTCTATTATCACTATTTCTAACTTCATTTTCTATTGCTCTTTCTCCTATTATTCTTCTGTTACTTTATTATTTGGCATTTTCTCATTTCTTTTATTTTTCTCTTCTTAAGCTCTCAGTTAAAAGAAGTGATGACTTCTTGAAAACTCCTTTTTTTTTTTTTTTTTTACTTTTTCGTTTACTGTCTTCAACACTAAGATTGCAATATTTCCAGAGAAATCTACTCATCAAGAACTTCTTTTTTCTTGAACACTTAGTAATCCCAAATGCATCTTGAAATGTTTCTATGTCAAAACAATTCCCCCTTCTTACTACATTACTACAATTCTTACTAAATTAAGCATCTTTCCTTTCCTAATCCTGGGAAATCCTAATCTCATTAGTGCAGGTAATTGTCATTTGTTCTAAGCACCAGTCTGAGTGAAAAAGAGGTGCATGAGTACTACCATAGTTAACACCTTACCATTATCCTTCACACACCTCAGTACAAGATGTTCTTTTTAAATAAAAGGATAACTTCCTTCTAGCGAAGAAAACTTTTTACTTTGAAGAAATCTTCAAGATACTAATGCTTCATTTCTGTCTTATACAATTACTATTTACATCCAGTCATCTTTCCTAGGGAAGTGGTTGTGTTTCGTGTTTGCTTTTTTAAATGTATCTTGCAAACTGCTTTCAGCAAAGCATTAAGAATAACGGAGTTTCATTAATTTAAAATTAGTCAAGGTGATTCTCATTGACATTTTTTCTTGTTCTTATGAACAAATTGAAAAACACAAACATTATAAGCCTGATGTTGAAATACTTAATTACAAGATGAAATTATACTTAGTAATAACATCTAAGGCACTTAGTCTTGTTAGAGAATGGAGAGGAAGTCATTTAGATTCTTGTAAGTGGGTTCTCAGAGTTCATATATATATTTTAAAGTTCTTTTTGTAACATACAAATGAATTATTATACTGCTTGACAATCCACAGTAGGAGGAAATCAGGATCTTCATCCAGTATGGCATTGTTTTCCATAAAACAGAAGGTCTAACACACTGCTGGGTTGATGAGGGAAGGCTTTGGCAGCAGGAATTCCCAGACGTGTGAGAGGTCCAGGGCTGCCCCATGCTGGACACAACTGGCGCCACCACTGGCCAAAGCTGAGCCCATGGGTTAAGATGAAAGTGGCACTATGAAAATGTAATTTAAAAAGTGTAAAAACACTGTGCAGAGGAACGTGAGAGAGAAGAGGGAGGGGAAGATACATGTGAGAAACAACCCTGTCAAAGCTGAGAGCGAGGAAGGAGCTTCAGGTACCAGAGCAGAGGTTTCCTGCATACTGCGGAGATCAGTGAAGTTAGTTCTACTGTAGCTCAAAGGAGGACACTGCAGAAAGTGGTTACAAACTAAAGAGAACTACTACTGTCTACATTTTTTTTTGGCAGGAACTGTGGTCTATGGGGGATCCACACTGTTCAGGAAAGACTGCACCCCACTGAAAGGCTGGGAAGGTACCACAGTGGTGCATGTGGAAAGTGTGAAGAGAAAGGAGCTGTAGAGACAAACTGTCGTGGTGACTACTGCCTCCATTGCCTTCCCCTTACATGCTCAAGTACAGATTGTGTGGGAGTGAAGTTGAGCAAGGAAGAAAGAACAAGGCAAGGGGGAGCTGGTTTTAGTTTTGTTTTGCTGCTAACCACCCTACTTAATTTTTAATTTTTATTAGGCAATAAGCTAAATTAATTTTCCTGCAGTTGAGTCTGTTTTGCCCATGCTGGAGATTGGTACAATCCCTGTATCCTTATGCTAGCCCAGCAGATTTTCCATTCTGTGTTCTGCACCACCCGGCCAGCTAAGGAGAGGGAATAAGAGCTGGGTGGGCACTTAGTAATTGCCATGGTACACCCACCAAATCCATTCAGCTTTAAAATGCCCTAAATAAGTACATTCACATTATTGACTATGTGCAGTAAAAGAAAGGAGAGAGAGAGAGAAAGAAAGAAGAAAAAAAAGGTTGAAAAAGGAGCAATTATTTTAACTGCTTTATTGGTAAGAAGTATCGATAGTATATTTGTGATTCCCTCCAGCTTAAGCCATTTTATAATTCTGTGATTTGGGTAATCCCTAGAGTCACTTCAGTATACAGACCCAAGTCTAATTCCATGAAAACCACATGACAAAACAAGCTAATTTTAAAAATCTTACTCTGTACATAGAAACATACCTGTCCCCAAAGGGAAGGAGGAAAAAAAAAATAAAATTAAGTGACTAAACCAATAGTAATTATTTATTAATGGCAGCACCTCACACATACCCTGAATTAATCATATTGATCACAGTTTGCATTTATAGCAAGGGTACCTTTTTATAGATCATTAAAATAAAAATGTATCCTAAATTCTAAAAGAATTGCCAGACCAGAAGAGTAACTACTCTAAATTTCTTTATGAGCATTTCATGAGTAGAAAAACATGTCATGGGTTTGAACTCTTGTTAGGGAGAACAGGTCAGTTGATTTTTTGAGCATAATAATCCATGTGTATTCCTATAGCTTCCTTTCTACCTATACAATTACTTTAACATTTTGTGAAGACTCAAATCTACTTCTCAGCAGAAGCTAAATAGGCAATTCTTTGCCAAGATCCCTGTCCATTGTGCATTCATGAAAGCAAACATGAATGCCATTGATCCCAGCAGGAAGGCTTGCAGGCCTGACACTTTCTGTGCCAAAGCAAGAGCTCTAATTAGTGATCGTTCCGGTTGGGCAGTAAAGGCCTTAACCTTCCTTGGGGAATAATGAGCCAGGCAATGTCTAAAGCCCCAAAGTAAGCTTTGGAGAACAGGGAGGGTGCAAAGAACTATGTTAAATGCACTAAACTGACAGACACAGGTGACCGAACAGTGAACTGTGCACTTGGCAATGAACAACCAAATGTCTACTACACACAAGAATCATCCGGTCTTTGGTTCCTCCTCTTTGCCTGATTTACTACAAGAATTCTAAGGATTGTATTGGACAGTGCAGTTATTTAAAAGATAGCAAAAGATTTTTTGCAATAGCATTTGTTTTGAGTATCTTCAAACCTTACTGATTGTTTTTATAGAAAAGTCAATGCCTGATGACAATATACAATACTGAATTCTATCCTGCAGAATAATGATAAAAAAAAAAACTCAACAGTGGTAACAGACTGAAAAATGGACACCAGGTGTAATTTTGATGTTTTGAAACTGTTATCAAGTCACTTATATTAATATCTAAAAGGAATCTATCCAAAAGATAAACCTAAATAGAAAATCCTTTAATATAATAGAGATTACTGGGACTACACTGCAAAAACTCTGAACAGACAAAATCACTTATACATACATTAAAGATATCAAGATTTTTTATACAAGTTATCTTACATAGCTTTACTTCTTTCATCACATTGCTTCTTCTGCATTCTGGAAACCACAACAATATTCAAAATCAGAGTTTAAATGCAAAAGCAGAGTCTACTGAAAATAGTGCTTAATTTAAAAATACTTGACATATAATCTCATTAAGTACATAAGGAAGCTTAGATTTTTTAGAAGTTTACATTATCAAGAAAAATGATGCTGAATCAAAACTGAACCTGAATCAAGTAATCACAGCTGCAAATGAGGGATTTTTAGTGATCCTATTTTTAAAAGAACAAGTAAGTAATCGATTCAAATACTACCTTCTACACACGTGTTGGCTATTTCACTTTATTGATCCAACTGCAAGACATACACACACATTCACACATTGTCTCTCTACTGAAAAGAAGTGCAGAGATACAAAGTACCTAAGTTCAGCAAACCTCAGTATTTTTGTTAAACGTAGACTTGGTCTGGCCAAGGAAGCCAAAACATACTCCATAGAAAAGGAATTCTGATAAGGAATAGTGATCCAGTGCTCACTTATGGAGAGGTTTTATGAAACAAATGATCATATCCACTTATCTATTCTTCTCTCTCCCACATTCCCTGCTAGGCTGCACGGCCTTAACTCTCCTTCATGGTGGCTGTTGTTTCCTGGTGCTAAACAGCACAGAAAGAGATCCTATTCCTCCTGTTGACTCAGTTTTGCACCAAAAGTGAGGGTCGAACTGACTCACCATGGGGACAGAAATAACTGGCAAAACCATGTTGTCAAGAGGAACTACATTACCAGTGACAGTGAATCATCTGATCAGTATTATTGCATTTTGAATCTTCACTCCCTTTAAAACATTAAATAACAGGATAAATTAATAAACAACAGTAATGCACCAGAGTTGAGAATCACAAACTATGACAAGTGGGAACATAATAGCCATCAAGTCCCAAAAGCTACACAGAACCTTCCTGTTCCTCTGTACTGTGCATATATCTGCAAATCCTATGAAGCTCTATGACTCTTTAGTTAAGAAAAGCACAAAAAATTGGTGCAATACAAAAGAGAGAAAGAGCCTGCAAGCACAGAAATCAATTTTAACATGCAACAATGGTCCGTATCATTTTAAATAGGTAACTTGCTTATCAGTGCCAGTCCCAAACCAAATCCCAGCAAAATTTATGAAAAATTTTCCTAAATATGAATTACAAAGTGTAGTATGACTATGCTACTTTACATGTAATAAGACGCAGAAAACAAAAGACAGCATTTTCAGGATCATTTCTACTCCAGTCCATCATAACACTAATCTATAATCTAGCATTATTTGCAAAAATCTGTCCTTTGACAAGAATAGACACTTCGGTCATATGAAATTTTTGAAGTAAAAATTCAGAAGTAAAGATACAGAGAGATGTAATCCCTTACAAAGGAACATTTCATTGGTTCATTTTCTTCCACTTGATTGCCAAATGCTTTCTTTTGTCAACAACTATTTTTTTTTAAGTGCTAAATATCTGGAGAAAAAGGAAGAAAAGAAATATCAGCAATAATCGAGAACATGAATATTTCTGATAACTTGCAACTCCACTATCTTCTTCTCGGGCAGGGCAGAGAGGAGGGGAAGGGGGAAGGGGGAAGGGGGAAGGGGGAAGGGGGAAGGGGAAGGGGAAGGGGGAAGGGGAAGGGGAGGGGAGGGGAGGGGAGGGGAGGGGAGGGGAGGGGAGGGGAGGGGAGAAGAGAAGAGAAGAGAAGAGAAGAGAAGAGAAGAGAAGAGAAGAGAAGAGAAGAGAAGAGAAGAGAAGAGAAGAGAAGAGAAGAGAAGAGAAGAGAAGAGAAGAGAAGAGAAGAGAAGAGAAGAGAAGAGAAGAGAAGAGAAGAGAAGAGAAGAGAAGAGAAGAGAAGAATGTATGTCTTCCCTTGTTTGAAATATCATCCAAATTACAGTTGGATTTGTACATATCAAGAAATGTAGCTAAATGTGACTGAATTTCCTGTTGCACCTCAAAATAGGCCCAATTTAGAAGTATGACCAATAGAGTGCAGAAAACTTGTGCTCTTGATTTAAACAGTATCAGAAAAGTGCCATAACTACCTCCAGCCTTCAAGTGAACCCAAGTGTACAGATCTCTACATGTTCCCATTTCTTCAAGACCAAGAGACTGGAGCAAGGAGGAGTGATCAGATAAAGGCCATGACCAACACATGCTTACAGTTTCTCCTTGAACTATTTCAGAAGAAGTTTATATTGAATATTAGAAATAATTTCTTCACAGAAAGGGTGGTCATTCATTGAAACAGGCTGCCCAATGAAACAGTAGAGTCCCCATCCTTGAAAATACAGAAAAGACGTGTAGACATGGCTCTAAGGAATCATGGTTTAGTGGTGGAACTCAGTTGTTTGATGGTTGGACTAGGTGGTCTTGAATTCTTTCCAATCTAGATGATTCCCTGATTCTGTTTACTTACAGCTGTGAGCAGCAGGTATCTAAAAACAGTAAATTAGCACAGGCAGACGTAGACTTATGATAATGTCTAATTACTACAAATGTTGGCTTTAGGAAGTTTGTAGGCATCTGGCTTTTTAAAAGCTCTCTCATGTAGTAAGTGCAGGTACCACAAAAGCACTACTGAAGAAAGACAATACTGAAAAAAATTAATTCCGAAAAATCCTATTTTCCAATTTTCTTTCAAGAGAAAGGAGAAGCACTGCCCTCTAGAGGAAATTTCTTATTTTCTGAAACTGTTAGAGCAAAATCAGGTTTTGAATTTTTTTTCTCAATTTCTTCTTCAGTTAATTATTATAATAATGAATACAAAATCGCTATTCAAGACCTTCCCATTTCCACATTTCTCTGTCACACAAAAAGAAGTGGAATGTACAAATGAAAGGCTATTCTATCAAAAAATGCTAACTTTTCAAGTACACCATGTTGTTTTATTGAATTGCTTTACAGGCTCTTTTGACAAGCTTTAACATACTTAATGTGCCATCCATAACAAAGTTGAAAGGCTCCTGAGAACTGGAGAGAGGTAACAATTTCTTTCTGCATAAAATCTGAGAAGTTATTTAGATAGACAAAGAGGAAATATGCAACACTGCAGTGCTTCATCACAATAATGCTGTTACAGAATGAATCCAGATCTTAACCTAGAATGAAAAAATCACCTGTCAGGCCAGTAGACTGTCAGAAGTGAAAGGAAGCAACATGGTTTCTAAAAAAAAAAAAAAAAAAGCAGACCAATATTAAAAAAGGCTCAAACTTAGTCCAGATAAAGAGAAATCATGTTAGATAGTTTTGATAATTAAAACCAGCAGCTGCAATTAGCGCTCTGATGCACTGCATCTTTCTGTTTCAGTGCCTCTGTGTTTCTAACAGGGCTTTTCTGAATAGAAAATAGAACGTGGAACAATTTTTTTCCTTATGATCTTTTTGACCCAAGGACCTCAAGTCCCTGTGATACTAAGGCACAAAGTTGTTAATGTTTTTGTAACACGCTGCATGAGTACACCGAGATAAAGTAGTTTTCAGACCTCTGTATCATATTCTCACTGGTAAAAGCTGTTCTGACCTTCTACATAAATACAGGAAGAACACAGGTGTGTATGTAACCAAGCATCGACGCAATGGTACAAGATGGGTCAGAAACAGATCAGGTCAACAAGACCAGTTATCCTACTGAAATATATTTTAAAAACAAACAAATTAACAACCACACCTCTCCCATTTGAAGAAAGAAATACAGTCTGTTCCAAATTCAGTTTTGTTTTCAGAACAACATAAAAAGTAACATAAATCTAAACAACTGACTAACACAAAATTCACCACAGCTTTTCTCAGCCTGGTAGCTACTATTACAGGATGGTTCTAGAACTGCTTCCCATTAGACTATTTCTGCCTCACATAAAACCTTTGACATACAGGTTTAAAATATACAGGGGGAAAAAAAGTGCATGAAGCTATGATTCCAATTACAGATGTGTCTGTAAAATACACTTGCATTTTCTACTAAACTTAGCAGTTCAGTAAGTAAACAGTAAGAGATTTGCAGTTTGTTGAATAACTTTTTTATTTCTCTTCCAAGAAAATGAGAAGAGACACAAACCTGATCTGTAACCTGATCTCTTCTCCAATTAAGCAGTGAAGAATACCACTTCTCTATTTCAAGAAGACAGACAGCTACTAACTCATATTGCAATCTTAGTCAGGAATCTGCTTAGATAGAGTTACAGTAAATTAAAAAAAAAGGCAAAATAATTAAAAATTATATTGATATAAAAAATAATCATTTTCTCAGAAGTGAGAAGTTTTCAATCTTGAAAATTCAGCCAATTTTTTTTAATATGAAAATCATTCTGCACATAAGCTCACTACTATTGTCAGTTTAATCATCTGCATATGGCTGTACACTTTGGACAGAACCATGAGTAACTGGTAATTCAAAATGTGGCATTTATTTACCATGCTGCTCCTGGTGTGGTTAAAGGAAGCCCTTTATGCCAGCAATCAAGCTCAAGTATGTTGAATGTATTAAAGTGCTCCCATACTAGTTTGCTCAAATACCTTGAAATAGAGAGAAACTAGTAGTCTGAAATAAAATGTTTGCTATTTTAAACAAAAGTCCTTGCTGTCTGCATTATAGTTTAAACAAACAAACAAACAAAAAAGTACTGTTCAAACTGTGCAACCGTAACCTTTAGTGGGAAATTCATAACAAAACTCGCTATTCTGGAAAACATACTGCCCTCTACTGATCCGTGTAAAATACAACTAGTATTAGTGAATCATCAACGATTAGAGGAATATTGCACCATCTACTGTTGAACGAGTTACGCAACTCCTTTCTCTACATGAACTTATTTTTCTGAAGGTCAGAGAAAATTGTCAGTGGCCACAATCCTTCCAAAGTAGAAGACTAACTGTAAATAAATCAGAAGCCACTTGAAGGAACCATTTGCAGCTAAATTAATCTCCCTAGCTTCTACCTGCGATTTGTTCTAGTTTTTTTGCCCCTTCATAATAAAAAGGATTATGGCCAGTCAACAGCACTAATCAAAAGTCAGTCACCTGCAAACTAGGGTGCAGTCTTAATTCTCTCTCTTTTTTTTTTTTTTTTTTTTTTTTCTCAAATAAACTAAGCAAGGTCATTTTGATCAGTAAGAGAAGTCATTCTCTGAAGAGTTCTTTGAACCAATGGCCAAGATGGATAAAGAGCTCTCTATAAAGAATTCAAGAATACTTTCAGCACAACTTTCTGGTTAAAATAATACCAGACCTCAATGGTAGCTGATCAACTGAATTTACAAACTAACATGGAAAGCCATTCTATCCATCTGAACGTAACTTACACAGACACTAAGTTAAAACCAAAAAGCAGCTTTGTGCATAGTGACTTAAGTATGTGTACCTTGTTAAAGATGTAACATAATTTCAAACAGACTCTGAGTCAGGAAAGCCCTCCACATAGAAGAAGCTAAAAAAAAAAAAAAAAAGATAGTTTTCCATTTTTGTTAAAAAATCATAGGCAAATTGTTTCCAAATTATTTGCGCCTTAAACCAGAATAGTTTTAATTAACAACATTGTTTAAGAAGGTAATTAATCACTGAACCACTTGCTGCCAGAAAAAAGATTAGTCAACAGTGACCACTATCTCCATCTAAGCGAAGAACATCACACAGCACAGGAACATGCTACTGACAGAAATTTAAAACTAAATGGTGTCATCACAAATTATATTCATAGATCTTAAACAGTAAATCTAATCAACTGCGTCTGAAATAAGCATTATCATGGGCTCCAACAGAAGCATCTAATTTCTTTCTTAACTCCTTACAAAATTCCCTTGTCCACAGCTTGCTCCAAGAACCTAAACTGCTGCTGTCTTTGTTAGCAGGACAGAACTGAACTGGAAGGGCAGAGACTAGGGCTGGAGAAGATCAAGTAAATGCATATTTTGAATAGGAATTACCCCCAAAATATTAACTTTGCCAATGTCCTAGTTCTGCAATCAGAAAAACACAAATTCATATTTGGTTAGTATAATGAAAATTTTCACTGTAAAGTGCTAGAAGGAAAACAAATAAATTCATCCTTAGACTCAAGTAGGAGAGAGCTCTGAATCAGTTGTAATGAAAAGTTCCATCTCATTGAAAAACAACAACAACAACAACAACAACAAACAGTAGATAATGTTCAAGGACAAGGTCTCGGTCTGCTGCCCCAGTACAGTCAGCAGTCCTGAATTCACAAAGCCACAAACGCACGGCCAAGGACAACTTTGCAACAGCACAAAGTTTTAGCATTTGCTTTACTGCTACCTAGCAAAGAGCCTTCAATTTGCTGTCTTCCCCACTAACCCACCTTACACAAAAGTACAACAGTTTAAAAAACAGCTGAAATAAATAAACCATATTTTTTAAGTCCCAAAAGCAACACTATTCAAGCAAGAAGAGAAATAAGAACTCTGAAACAGAAGTGATTTCTTCCAGCACTTCTGTGCACCCAGCAAAAAGCATTGTCCCCTGCTCTGCAGTCTCTATCGCTATCCTAAAACAAACAGAGCAGAGAACAAGTAGTGAAGAAAATGAAGTTGAAAAAACAGAGCAAAAAGGCACGCCATGGGTGTGAATTTCAGAAACTACCTGAAGAACTGAAGTAGGGCAAAGGCAATGTCTGGAAATCTAAGGAGTAAACTCATAATTTGGAGACTAGTAGTGGCACACACTTCAAGATGTAATATTTGACCTTTACTTTTCCAGTTTCATGGAAAGATCTCACCCTTGATATCTGGATATTTAAGGACTGCAAGATTCTAGCTGTCTCCCATTATGCATAGTTCTTTATACTTCCTCAACTAAGGACAAAATAGAAAGGGAGAAAAAAACCTACAAAAGCAAAACATCCATTAAGCACTCACAAGAAAACAGGACTGAGAAGTAACATTTAGTGATTTATAAGAGACTGAAACATATGCCTGGAATTATCACATTTCCTTTGAAAACATGTATATTTCACCATAGCACTTCTACAAACTGCACGTGATAAGATTGTAAATAAATACAATAAGAACATCATCCTCTAATATCTCCAAAATATACTTTAATATTTTGGCTACAAGTTTATGTTTACCTAATATCAACTACTGTTCCAATAACCTGCTTGCTGCTAACATGCCTTATACAAAACTATTCTTCTATTACATCAGAGGACTGTGCTCAGTAAATTCCTTCCAGTGAAAGGATTAATACATGACTAGCTGGCCAGAAGCTGGCCAGAACACAGAATACACCAGAGCCAGAGAAAATATTCCCGTATTTATGCTCTGCACCACCAGGATGTCTCATCTGTACTGTGCCCAGATTCACAAAATTTATTAAATATATTTCCAGTCTCCCCCAGTGAAGACTACATTTCTACTTTGTTTGTATCTGTTCTTCATTCAATTATCATGAACCTGTAATTCTTTTAGATAGTTACATGGCTCAACTTCCCTCAGAGTGCAAGGATACTTAACTTCTGATCCAAACAGATACAAAAACTAGGCCAAAAATTATCTACTCCTGCTTCTAATGAAGCAGATTTAAAGAACAGTAAAATATGAAGACATTAAATGAAAAAGTATATAGCTTGTAAACTGTCCAAAAATCATATGCCTAACTATTAAAAAAGAAAAAAAAAAAAAAAACCAAAAACCTCCCTCTTACGTCTAACAAGCAAGCTCTTATATTCTTAATTTCCAGTAGTTGGACAAATTGAGGTACAGTAAAAAATTAGTTGCTTATGCATTACTCACATTCAGTAGATTTCTGAAATTAATTTTTAAAATATATATAGTTAGTATTTAGCCCCACAGTTGCAATATCTGTGGACTCAGGAAAACCTCATGACATTCAGTAAAGCCAAGGGCTTAGTTTGCACCAGGGTCATGGTGACCTCTGCTATCAGTACAAGCTAAATAAGGATATAGAACAGCCCTGCTGAAAAGGACCCAGGGGTACTGGTGGATGGCAGCTGGACACACAGCAGTGTGCCCACAGAGTCCAGAAAGCCAACCGTAGCCTGGGCTGCATCAAAAGGATGTGGCCACCAGGTCGAGGGAGGTGATCCTGCCCCTTGGTGGCAACATTGGAATATTGCAAAGTTTGTACAAAATTTTTCCTTGATGTCTGGAGCTGTCATGAACCCACCAAGATAAAAATAATTCACCCTTATCTAATAATCCATCCAAATCTACCTGAACCACTTCAATCCGAATGTCCTGATCCACTTGTTGATTGTTTTGATGTTCGTTAGTGGCTCGACTCTTGTGGATAGAAGCATCGTCAAGACGTATTTGTACAACTGAAATTTTCCCTCCAGGCAGCAATATCTTTCCATAATGCACCTGCCAAGATGTGTTTACCTCTGTGCTGCCAATTGTTCTGCCTCCTTGTGAAATAAACGGAGCCTCCAGATCATTGAAATCTTCCATGCCAGAATCTTCTCAAATTAATTTTTGTTTTTCAGCTAATATAACTCAGATATTTTCATGGATGTGATTAGCAGAAAATACAGTCTTGCTAGTCTTTAAAGACTATTAACAGCAATCCAACAACCCACAGCCACCTCCATGTTTTGAAGACAGTTTATATATTGGGAGAATGGGAAGGAAAAATGGATTGGATTGAAACTCTATGTAAATTTCACATCTGGATACATTCGAATCAATCAGGGCAGAGTGGTACTAACTAGTTTTTTTTTAAAAAAGTCTATTTCTACATTTTTAGCACGAGCTCCTTACAAAGTAAGATTCTGTAAGTACTCTACCTACAGTGAGTATCCTCCATATAGACTTCTGTATGGCTGAATTGCTCATCAGTCATTATCAGACACAGAGAAACTAATAGCATTTGGGATGAAGATAACAAAAGAAAGAACCAAGGCTTAAGTCTGGGTGAGAGAAGGATAAAAGCAGAATAGGATGAAATACATATAGGACTGGAGGAGACAGTAATGGGAGAAGGAAGACATATATATATATATATATATATATATATATATATATATATATATATATATATATATATATATATGGATTGTCCACAAAGGCTGTCAGTCCCTACCAGGCCTGGACCTATACTGCCCACTTCTGGCACACTTTCCTTGTTTGCCACACAGAACTGAGACCTCCCTGCAACCTGTTTGTCCCTGTGCCACTCTGCTTTATAATTCTATAAGAATCCCTGGACTCCATTATGAATAAAATCTCCCTTTTTACTTTTTTTATTATTTAAATTACACTACAGTAAATAATGCAAAGCTAAAAACTGACATAAATTTGGACTGCTTTAGCAACCTGAATTCAGCCTGTGTGTGTATTTTTATCACAACAAGTTTTTTACCTGACCTCACTTTATTCTCACAGTGGGCAAGACAAGGCATGGAGATGAAACCCTCTGGGTCTGTACCTCAACCAAACTGCAATGTCTAATTGCTAGAGCAGCCAGAAGGCGTGCAGGAAAAAGCAAAACTACAAGAGAAAGTAGAATGATTTTGATATCATTAGCCTAGTTCTGACACTGTTCACAGCTCTGCAGCATTAGTATAAACTCAGTGTTTCCAGGACACTGTGGATTCTTCTTTATTTTTAAGGTCCACAAAACTTGTTTCCAACTAATTGTGATGGTAGATATTCACTACTACATCAGCATTCAGTGGAAGTTCTATTTTAAACGTGAGAAAGTGAAAAGAACTCAGGAGAGGAAAAAGAAAGAAAAAAGATAGAATTAAGCACAATAACTCACATTTTGAATACTGTGATTTCTGATGTCTAACATTTTCACAATCTCACACTAAGTGTTTCTAAAGGATTAATACCAAAGAGCAGAAATGAAAAACAACTGAAGGCCCACATTATTCGTTTATTACAAGTCAAAGAAAGATGAGTATACAATAGAAATAATATGAAATAAACCATGTAATCAAAAGGAATTAAAAAAATCCAAATACTTTCATGCAAACCATAAACTCCTAAAATTGGATTAAGACAAAGGGAAAGAAGGACAAACTATTCTAGCCAGCCATGACTTTAGGGCTGCAAGCAAGCAATGCCCTGACTCCTGTACAAAAGCCATCAGTGCAAGCAATCTCAAAAGGTATTTGAGAAGCATTAGAACAGAACTGTACTCCAAACCAGGGTTTAAATTCTTAACCAAGCATCAGCTTACTTGAATACTACAACTAGAAGTTACAGTTTGGGCCTTGTACCTCGATGCAGCATAATGTTCAGCTGTACAAACACTTTCCACTTTGAAATAATTTGTATAGTAACTCCGATAGATGCACACAGTTTGGGAATATGTTACTAAGGTATCACTGAAAATATTCATAGAACAAAAACTTCCACGGACAGTATTTTGAGGGAAAATAGCAAAAAGAATCAATTGAGCTAATGACAACAATTATGGGGAAAATTAAATATGTCTGAGCCATTAAATCAAGCTTGAAATATTTGTCTTTCATTTTTTCTTCTACTACAAGGCCTTCTAGCATTGTGAACATTCTGTACATCATGGAAAGTGGCGAAAATGAGAATGGTGGGTGCTTTTTAAAAAACAAAGGCAAAACAAAAAAAGAATACTGTTAGCAAAACACTGATGTAAGCAAGAAGATGCAGAACACCAACAAGGTTAAAGTTGGGATCACAGCTCCACAAAAAAAATTATTCTGTGACCACAGTCAGAATCCATTTTGCCTCAAAGTTGGAGAAACAGTAATACTAACAAACCTTTGGTCTCTGAATACAACACAGTATTATTGCAAAGCAATGTCAAGACTGTCTTTGCACTTGGTAGAAAAAAAAAAAAATTAAAGATTTATCTTACACAATAAATTCTACACTATTGAATGGAAGTTCCTATATTATCAACTCTGAAAGTATCCGTTATCCTGATTCAACAGCCTTTCAGGAAGCTGTGTTCAGTCAAAGGAGGGAACAGGCCGCAGGTAGACCTCACACATATTGGACAGGCTACAACTCTAATGGAAAGACCTGTTTGACCACCAACTGTTTGACCACCAACTAAGGTTCATGATGTGACCAAACATTTCCTTGAGAAGTGCCAAATGTTGGTCTGAAATTCCAGGTATCAGCATGTAGGTAGCATACAGCCACCACTGTGGGCTCCTTCTGCATACAGCAGTCACTTTTTCTACAAATTCAGACACCTTAGCAGTATCCTAAACTAGAAACTGTAACATTACCACAGCCTAATCCCTAAGGAGCTCTTACTAATTTTTATTTGTAATAAGATACCTGCAGCAACAAAATCGCTAAGCATTCATATTTATCTTGAGAACAGTAGTTTCCTAAAACTGCAATGAAAGAGCCCACTGTATGAACTGCACTGCTCAAACCTTACCTTCAAGTAAAGCTTTGGGGGATTTATAAGACTATCCTTAGAAGGGAAGGTGCAGCATTTGTACACTGGGCATATACTCTACTATTCATTACGAGAGTTTTACAAACACCCAGCTCTTTCTGTTCCCACGCTGATCATTCCCATACACACACACACATAAAATAGGTGAAAGCTGTAGTGCTTAAAAATATAAAAAATATAATGTTCCCGTATATATTCTTTTTAATGTCAACCAAGACCTTAAAAGTATACTTTCCAGTCAAATGTAATCCTATTTTTTTTTAATTTATTTTAATTTTTACAGCCCTTTTTAACAGTTACTTAAGTTTAAGTAAAAGTTTACTTTGAAACTCCTTCCAGAGAAGTTTCATGGTTAATCTTCTGACTTTATGGTCAGAAGGAGCTTAATGAACATTATGAAAGATTCATTTTTTAACTGTTCTGCTGAAAAATTAACATACTAGTTTACAAGTTCAATTTTCAAGGTGCATGCATGCAAGTTCCTAATACTTGTATTAATATTGTATTCCTAATACTTGTATTATTATTATTAAAGCTGTATTATACTTTTTATTGAGAGTATTATTATTAATAGCACTTATTATTAAGAGTAAACTGAAGATCTGCTGCAGTTAGAATCCTATACAAGGCTGCAGTAGCTCATATCTGAGAAAGACTCATACTCTTACTAAGAGTCAATAATTTCATACTCAGACTTACTGTGAGTAAGAGTATACTCAAACAGCCACTCTCCTAATTAGCTATCTGTACAATAGGTTAAACGTCCTCTTTTTTTCACTGAGAAATACCTCACTTGGATACTCACATGGTCATGTGTTCCCAGTGTTTCAAGTAGATTTTATTAAACTACCTCATCTTTCAAGGCTGCATGCTCAAGATACACCAGAGAGCAATTAAGGATGCACTATTCTTCATCATGAGATGTGAGAACATGGAGAAACTAAAAACAAAATCTAGCTAAAACAAACACGTCAAATCTATGCATTTAAGTCAAGAGCATTACTCACACAAATTAATGGGCAAACAACATTTCACATCTTTTGCATCTCTTTTAATGCTTTCTTGAAAATGTACTGCAAATATTGAGGAAATAAATGCAGCTAAATGACTCCTGATTACATTTTGTTTTTCACAAAGCAATAGTTCAGAGCACTGAGACTGATTAGAACGATTAGATGTTCCACACATACATTATATTACTTTTCTCTATTTCTCCAAAGAATCCTTATAGCAGGAGAACCTACATGAACAATCAGAAGATAATCTCTTTGCCATGCCATCTTGCAGGAGTGGATAAGGGGTGGGAGAGAAGGAAAGTCAAGCAAACAAACAAAAAAACAACTTTAATTTAGTCTACACTTTTCAAAAACAGAACTGCCCCCCACAAAGGCAGTAGATCACACACTACAGCCACCAGTCCATGTAGCACATGGACTACCAGTTACCAACTAGTTTTGACTATCTGAGCACTATAAGGTACAAAAAACCTTTTAGTTGGCAGTTCTGTCCATCTTCATGCTAGTCAACATTTGCAGCAAGGCAGCTCAATGACAGACAGTAACAAACAACATGTATTCAGCAAGGAACAAGGAGCAAAAAGTCTGTGAGAAAAGATGTAGAATGAATCAAGCAGAACTACCTTAAATAAATTGTTCTATACCAGTCAACACAGGTACAGAACATAAGCTGACCAACTACAATTATTTCATAGAATCATAGAATGGATTGAGTTAGAAGGGACCCTTTAAGTTCATCTAGTCCAATCCCTATGCTGTGGGAAAGGACATCTTTACATCAGTTTGCTCAAAACCCTGCCAAACCTGACTTCCAAATGTGAGGCTGCCACAGCTTCCCTGGGCAACCTATTCCAGTGTCTCACCACCCTCACTGTGAAAAAGATCCTACTTATATCCAGTCTCAACATACTCTATTTCAGCTTAAAGCCATTGCTTCTTACTCAGACACATTCCTATTAATAGACATTTTTATATTTTGAAAGGCAGAAATAACTTCATCAAACACTCACCAATGTCCTACTACAAAAACAATGACAGGATAACTAATTTTTCATCATTTTTACAGAGTAAACTGAACTCTCATAATTGCAAGGTAATATACAATACAGAACAGTGCTACAAGAGCAGTAAAAACATTTCCTGTTTAGCAGTGTCCCCCAGGGGTCTGTCAGGGGACTGGTGCTCTTTAACACCTTTATCAGTGACATCGATGATGGAATCGAGTGCACCCCCAGCAAGTTCGCTGATGACACCAAGCTGAGTGGTGCAGTTCACATGGTTGAAGGAAGGGATGCCATTCAGAGGGACCTCAACAGGCTTGAAAGGTGGGCCTGGGTGAACCTGATGAGGTTTGACACGGAAAAGTGCAAGGTTTTGCACTTGGGCTGGAGGAATCCCAGGCATCAGTACGACTGGAAAGAGCGGTCCTTGAAAGCAGCCCTGTGGAGAAGGACTTGGGGGTCCTGATGGATGAAAAACTGAACATGAGCCAGCAGTGTGCCCTTGCAGCTCAGAAAGCAAATGGTATCCTGGGCTCCATCAGAAGAGGAGTGGCCAGCAGGGACAGGGAGGTGATTGTCCCCTCTACTCTGCTCTTGTGAGGCCCAATTTGGAGTACTGAGTGCAGGTCTGGAGCACCCAGTACAAGAAAGAGAGAGAGCTGTTGGAGAAGGTCCAGAAGAGAGCCACAAAGATAATCAGGGGGCTGGAGCACCTCTCACTACACAGACAGGCTGAGGGAGGTGACCTTGTTCAGCATGGAGAAAAGAAGGCTGTGGGGTGTCCGCATTGCAGCCTTTCAGTACTTAAAGGGAGCCTACAGACAGGAGGGGAGTCAGCTCTTTGAAAGGATAGATAACAGCAGGATAAGGGGAAATGGTTTTAAATTGAGGGAGGGAAGATTTAGATTGGATGTCAGGAAAAAGTTCTTTACAGAGAGAGTGGTGAGGCTGCCAGAGAGGTTGTGGATGCCCTGACCTGGGAGGTGAACAAGGTTGGGTGGGGCCTCGGGCAGCCTGGCCTGGTGTTACCTGTGGAGGTTGGTGACCACAGGTGTGGGGGTTGGAGATTCATGATCCTTCATGATCCAACCCAGGCCATTCTGTTATTCTGTGATTATGTGAAATGTGAGTTTAGGCTACCAGTTCTCCTTTGAAGTATTTGGAGGGGAAAAAAATATTCCAACATTGCCAGGAAACAGTTTTCTGTCATTTTGATGTAAAGAAGCTTGATGAAATAACCTATGGTGACTGCTACCTACAGACTGATTGATTTCCAGGACAATTAAGCATTCACAAACACTTTAATGTACCAATGCCCACTTAAACAGATTTTAAGGGATCATACATCACCGTGTTTGCAACATCTAGGTTGGTTTTGGTCACTCCTATGTAATGGCAGATCTAGCATTTCTTGCAGCATTCTCCAGTGACTCCTTACTATTACATGAAAACACATGCAACACTTCAAACTGTAAGCCTTCTGGTGCAATGGCAGGTCAAACTGTCCTCTGCTAAGTATGGAGGCCACAAGTGCCCTCCACCTCCCCCGAGAAAGCTGGGGAGCAGTGACAAGGCCCAGGCCAGCAGCTGCAGACGCACCTTCAAGGGAACACAAAGGATCAGACGCTGCTTATAGAAGTGCAGGTGCTTTAGTTCCAAGTACTGCCCCCTAGCAGCACGCGGCAGGAATCGTGTCCTTGTGCGCTTCCATCTCCTGTAGCCCAAGTCCTGCTTAGGGCAATCAAAGGAACCCGCAGGAAAAGCTGCCCTTCACCACCACAGCGGCCGCCCCAAGGTTCGAACCCGCGAAAGTCACAGCCTCTCGGGCGCAGGCGCTCAGGGGAAGCCTCCCTCGACTTCCGGTTCATGGGCAGTCCCCCTACGCATCGCCTCACGCGGCCTGCGCGCAGCTGCGGTTGTAGCCGGAAGTGTGTTTCCGCTAGAGAGTCGGTCTGGGCAGATACACGTGCTGTCGGATTAACTCATTTACAGCGTGGGAAGTGGTCGAACCAGTTTCGGACAGGAGACTTTTTCTGTTTTGATTTTGAGCTGATCACGACTCAGCGGCCAGCTGAGCGCACAACGATTCGGCTGAGGACACGAGCGTCTATGCAGCTGCCAGGACCCAGACAAGCCGCATCCCTGAGCAGGCGGCGCTCCGTGCTCTGCTCATGCGCAGGAGCGGCCGAGGCGTGCTGCTGTGCGGGCCGGGGGTTGAGCAGCTGCCGCCATGGGGAAGCTGAACGTGGTCATGCTGCGATACCTGTCCAAGGAGCACTTCCGAGTCCTGATAGCGGTGAGTGGGCAGGCGGGCGGCGGGCGGGGAAGTCTTGTCGTCCTGGCATGGCCGCGCAGGCTGCCCGCTGGCGCCTTGCCCACCCAAGGAGTGCGGGAGGGAGCGCTCCGAGCGGGCAGAACTGCTCCTCCACCCGTCCCTGAGACAGCAGCCAGGCTGCCGATCTGTGGTTGGCACTCTACGAGTTTAGAGCACCCAATACAAGAAAGGCAGAGAGATGTTGGAGAGGGTCCAGAGAAGAACCGCAGAGATTATCAGGGGGCTGGAGCACCTCCTCCCTACAGAGGCAGGCTGAGGGAGCTGGGCTTGTTCAGCATGGAGAAAAGAAGGTTGCGGGGTGACCTTACTGCAGCCTTTCAGTACCTAAAGGGAGCCTACAGACAGCAGGGAAGTCAGCTCTTTGAAAGGGTTGATAAGTGCAGGATAAGGGGAAATGGTTTTAAGTTGCGGGAGGGAAGATGTAGGTTGGATGTCAGAGGGAAGTTCTTTACAGGGAGAGCAGTGAGGCTGCACAGAGAAGCTGTGGATGCCCCGTCCCGGGAGGTGTTCAAGGCCAGGTTGGATGGGGCCTCGGGCAGCCTGGTCCGGTGGTGTTACGTGTGGAGGTTGGTGGCCCTGCCTGTTTGGGGGGGGGGGGAGGGGGGTTGAGATTCGTGATCTTTGAGGTTCCTTCCTGGCCATTGTGTGATTTTGTGAAGACGTTAGAATTAAGTTACTCATCTGAGAAAAGTGGTTTTACACTTGGGGAGGATCTGATCTATTCAGCTGCTGAACATTGGCTAACAGACCCGTTTTTCATTTGCTCTTTTAGGTGGAAATGGGAATGAAGAATCATGAAATAGTTCCTGCCAGCTTAATTGCTTCTATCGCAAGCCTGAAGCATGGTGGTTGTAACAAAATTTTGAGAGAGCTGGGGAAACACAGGCTCCTGGCTTATGAACGAACTAGAAGTGAGTTTGGTTTATGTGTTGGGCTCCTCTCACCCCTTCTTATGCTATAGTACCATTGCTTGGCACACACAGACATCTGGAGCATTTTCTCATTTTCTCTGCTGTCTAGCCTGGGAACGTGGATTTGTTTAACAACAAATGATGATGCTGTCTGTTTAGCTGCTGATTCCAGTAGATCTCATAGACAGGAAAGAGACAAAAGGAGAGCAGTTAAATCTCCTTCACTCCATTACAAAATTCATGGAAATATGAAATAACTATTGGATAAGGTAATATAAAAGTGCATGCAGAAATCAACCCAAATGTGCTACAGCCTGCACTTCAGCAGGAACAGTTACTAAAGTATTTTTTTTTCCTTTCCAAGTAGTAGTAGTCAAGTAGTACTTGTAGTAGTAGTACTTAATCAAGTAGTAGTGTAGCAGGCCCTTGCCCATTTCCTTCAACCTTGTAGTTTCATCTCACTTTTGAGTCTACATGAAATTCCTTCCATTTTGGTCTCCATTCTTCAGAGTTTTAAGGATTGGTTTAGAGCCTCACAACAATCCTATATCCCTGCTAGATCTCCTAGGTAATTATCTTTGAAAGTAATGCCACTTCCATGCCATTTGGAGTATCATAATTGCTTGTGCTGTTGAGGTGCTGATAACATTTCTATCTTTTATCCAGTTAATTTTTCTAAGACTTGCAGGAATTGAAACATTTCATCAAATTTGGCTGATACTAGCCAAGAGGAAATGTAGTACTTGAGTGTTTTGTATCATAAGCAGGAACAAGAAACTTGACTAAAACTAGGCTTTTTTTTTTTGAAGCTAACGTGTCTGTAGTAAGGAGTAAAATGTTTTATAATTTATTTTTATTTAGTGGTCCAGGGCTATCGGTTAACAAATGCAGGATATGATTACCTTGCCTTGAAAACTCTGTCTTCCCGGCAAGTCATCAGTTCTGTTGGAAATCAGATGGGTGTTGGCAAAGAATCAGGTAATTCAAAAAAACATTTCAATTTTTTTTTTTTTTTTGAAGGAAACGTATCAGTATTTTTTGCTTGTATTTTGCTAGAAACTTGGTAAATGTATCTCTAGATAGTCATCTCAGTTAAACACCAAGATCTGTGGCTCACTTCATGATGCTTTTGACTGCATTTGGTTGGTGTTTTTTTTTTTTTTGTAAGAGTGTTGTTCCAGTTTGACCATTTTGTCCAAATTTTGATTCATCTCTTAAAAGGTATTTTGCTGACAGATGCAAAATGTCACATGCTTCATGAAGAATTCTGAAATATTTTATCAAAAATATAACTTCAGTTTTTTTGTTCCACCTGTAAAATAAAATAATGTAAAATACCATCAAAATTATTGGAGTGTCTTGGTGTCTTGGTTTCTCTTACGTATAGGTTGTAATTTGGCATAGCATGTCTCTCTCATCATTAAAGAAAGAGACTTGTCGTAGGCAAATGGTAGAAATGAAATTAAGAGGTTGGTTCCTTGGGATTTGTCTCCAGTCAGTAGAAAGAAGGCAGCTTTTCCAGCGTGTTATTAGGAACACTGGAGTTTGGCATCTGACCTGTATTTCCCTGTTTGGAAGTTTATAATTCCACGCTGTACAGATGGCCTGAGGAAATACCAGTCTGTTGTGATTGTAGGAACCTGAAGCCAGAGAGCTTGAATTGTCTCAGTTCTATTTCAGTTACTTTTACCTCCTGGTATGAAAGATGTTTCAGATAACATCAGTATTTCTGCTAATGGAGAACCATAATCTCTTCAACAATAATTTCTTCCATCTCAGATCACTAATAGACAGTATATAAATATAGCTTTCTTTAATGTTGGACTAAGTGTCGTAGACCTTTCTATGCCAGAAATACTTTTTCATTATAGACTTGTCAGGTATTTATTTCGTATTGCTGTTTCTCTTCTAGATATTTATATCGTTGCAAATGAAGATGAGCAACAGTTTGCAATGAAATTGCACAGGCTTGGTAGAACTTCTTTTCGCAGTCTGAAAAACAAGCGTGATTACCATAAGCACAGGCATAAAATGTCATGGCTTTATTTGTCCCGGCTAGCAGCAATGAAGGAGTTTGCCTACATGAAGGTAGGAGGCCATTTGCAAAGTATCAACAATGGTGGAATAGACTGGAAGATACTTCTCATGCTGTCTTCTCATCACTTTGTATTTGCAGTACTAGTAGAATTTATGCTTGTTTTCCTAGTGGACTTAAATTATGCATTTCAGAGAACATCAGTTTTGTATTCTTATATAGTGTCCGGTAATATAATGAAGCCTTGCAACAAAAGTCGTACAAAACTGAAGCAAGTTTTCCTCCTGAAATCCAAGAGGATTTCAGTTGAATGTTATTATTACTGTACAACTTTATGTTGTCTGTCTGAAAATCTCAATGAAGGCATCTGAGTAACCTGCAGAATGCTGCTTCCACCCTAAGATTTTGTGTTTATCTTAGATTGGAGTTTGTAGTACACACACTGTTTTCTTAACAGTTTTCTTTTTATTTTTTAATGTGTTAACTCTTTCAGGCTTTGTATGACAGAAAATTTCCTGTTCCAAAGCCTGTAGACTACAACAGACATGCAGTTATTATGGAGCTCCTTGATGGCTATCCTTTGTAAGTACTGAAGCTTGACTTCTCTGTTTCACAGAAACCTAACAATTGTAAGTTCAGTAAGGCAGCAGGGATTGCATTTTTCCTTATCATGTGAGTGAATTCTGACCATAGTAAAGCTGCTTGGCCTGCAGTATTATTTGTTCAAAGAAACTAGTGAAGTAGACTTAGTTTATTTAAAGTATGCAATACACTGAAAGAGCAATGTGATGCAGATGTTAGTGTTGCAACTGATTTCTGTGCAGAAATAGCATATTCTATTATGTTCATATTGAGTTATATTTCCTCTGCATTCTGAGATCAAGTTCATGATGCATGCTGTGTCAATTTAGAAAGATTACAGTTTTCAAATCCAGAGCTTGTGTTTAAAAATATAAGGGGGAAGGGAGAGTGAGGAGAGGTTGCTCTGTTTACACGTATACCTATTGCTGTGTCGTGTATACTCTTTTTTTATAAGAGGAATACTTTTCTTGAATTGTGCAAAATCTTTCAGTGATTTTTAAAAAAATTGTGTGTGAATGAATGGTTTGGTTGCATAGCTGAATGTATTTGATACTTTATAAAATGTAGAATAGCCTAAGTGCTTACCCAGAGATTTAAAGCATCACGTGCTAGAACAAAAAGTCTATGTTTTGATATGGTATTGAATATCAAAAATAGGAAGCTTAATCAAAAAGTGATTATCCCAAAGTATAACAGTTGAAGAGAAACATGGAATAAGTGCCTTTTAAGTAAGTGCCTTCAATGTATTCTGAATCCCCTTTTTTTGTTAAATAATTCCTTGTCCATCCTTTAAAATGGTTTCATGTGGGCATCTGCAGTGGAGTTTTACCATGCTCAGCCTGTTCTGCAGTTTTAATCTGAAGGAGATGCTGGATGAAAATTATTTCAAATGAACAACAATCTCAGAAGATACCAGTTAACACGATTTCCAGATTCAAAGAACAAGGAGTATATTTTATGATATAAGACCTGACCATATGAGAAATGTTACCAATTAATTTTTTCTACCTGTACAAAAATGTTCAGCAGCAGCAGCATGTTTGAAAGCTGCTGGACTTTCCTTGTGCTTTCTTTCAGTGTTGTGCAGCTGATAAGCTCTTCTAACACTAATGTTGAATTCAGGCCAACATGCATCACAAGAAAATTTTAAGTTCTGGCTTCTCCTTAACAGTTTTTGTATAATAAAACAACTGCCTCTTCATGCTGTTTAAAAGAAGGTGATGTGTATTTTGCCCATTTCCAGTACTTTGTTTTCACTGCTGTGTATTTTAGAGTGTCCTAAGCTTTTTATGTTTTGGATCCTCACCTTACCTTCCAACCTAGTCTTGAAAATATGTTTTTGTGAATGAAATTATGAGGCATTTGAATATGAGATCACCTCCTGTTTCAGTACAGGACTTCCTGTTGTGAAGTTAGGCTTATCTTAAAAAAAAATCCATACATAAAAATTTGCCGATGCATTATTTAAATACTGCAGTACAACAGAAGAACTGGTGAGAGGACAAGGGGCAATTGGTATAAGTTGAAAAGCTTATAAGGAGAAACTTTCTCCCTGTGAGGGCAGTGTGACAGTGTGTCACAGGGCAGCTAGAGAGGCTTGCACAGTCTTTCTCCATTCCTGGAAGCTTTTCACCCCCATCATGGGAATTCCTGATAACTTTATGTCTGTTTTCAGAGCTCAGCCAGGTTTGAGGTGGTTATCAGAATAGACACCTCTGGAACTCCTTTGTAACTTCAATTACTCTCTCCTTCCGTGAGATTTAATTGGTATATCTTACCTATATTTATTAAGTCCTTCAGGGTTCAGGATATTTTATTTGAAATTTCCAGGTGCCAGGTGCGCCACATGGAAGATCCTGCTTCTGTCTACAGTGAATTAATGGAGTTAATTGTAAAACTTGCCAATCACGGTTTGATTCATGGGGATTTCAATGAATTCAATCTCATACTGGATAATGATGACCATGTCACTATGATTGATTTTCCACAGATGATATCAACATCACATCCAAATGCTGAATGGTAGGTAAAAAGTTTATGGTATTTTCAAAACAGGTAAGTTAAGTTCTGATAAAAGCAGTCAGACATGCTTTATGCTTATAACCTGCTACTACTTCTACCATTTTTATCATGTGTCCCAAATAATAAGTATAGTTTGATTTGTGAATGAGTGGAAATGTCTAGGATATATTTATAATTAATTGCTCCTCAAAGAGAATGATTTATTTTGGTTAAGGAATACTTAGAAATAAACTGTATACTATTTAGATAATTAGCTTTTTTTTCTAGATGCCAAATAAGTCATTAACTTGCAAATAAAATGAGTAATAAAAAAGTACACAATAAAATCTTGTCATTGCAATAGATCTTATTACTTTGGTTTTTGGTTTTGTGCATTTCTGTGTTTTTTACAGGTATTTTGACAGAGATGTTAACTGTATTAAGGAGTTCTTTAAGAAACGCTTCAACTATGAGAGTGAGCTCTTCCCAGAATTCAAAGACATCAGGTAGAAGATGCCAGCTAAATCTGGGTTCCCTCATCTTTGGTTTTCTGTAGGCTTTATGGAAAGAGCTGATGCCTGTTTGAGATGTTTATAGGAGACCTGTGGAGGGGAGAAAAGCCAAATTAAGCAATTTGAAATGTTTTTGTTGTTCTTACAGTAAGAAGGCTCCCTGTTTTCTTCACTGTCAGTTAGTGAAATGGTATCCAAAAGCTAATGAATGCCTTAAAATGGTCTGCTTTCTCCTCTGCCTTTCTGCTTTCTGCTGAGGGAAAAAGATCAATGCAAAACATTAATACAAACGGTAAATACACAGGAAATGTTACAGTGATGCAAAATCAGCTTCTTCCACTCTTAAAAGCCTTAACAGTTCTGGCATATTGAGTATTAATGTAGGTTTTAATTTTAAATTTATTTTACAGAATGGTAGTAAACATGGTGACTATATCTTCAAATATTATCTTCAAAGTTTAGACATAAGGAAAAAATATTTACAGTTAGGGTGGTGAGGCAGTGGCACAGGTTGCCCAATGTGATTGATGCCCCATCCCTGGAGACTTTCAATGGGAGGCTGGATAAAGCCCTGGGCAACCTGATGTAGCTGTGGTGTCCCCATTCATTGCAAGGGAGTTGGACAAGATGGACCTCAGACGTCCCTTCCAACTCAAAGGATTCTGTGAAGTTTTATTTATAATATTGTTTGGTTTTTTTTTGAAAAGTAAAATAATTTTTCATGTACTTTGGGAGAGAAGCTGTTGCAATTAGTAGGTTTTTATGTCTTTCTTAGCTCTTGCTCAAGGGACAATTGCACTTTCATCAGTGCGTGTCAGTGCACCCTTTATTTTTCTGTTTGAACAAGTATTATTTAAAACCAGATTATGTTTATGTTAAAATGAAATTATTGAAGTAAATAAATACTTATAAATACTTACTATCTTAGAGATGGAGTCATCTTCTGTGGCAGTTTGCTTCTGCTAAGCCACATTCTGCTAAGTACCAAAGCCCAACATTGTCTTGTATGTTTCAACAAAGTAACACTTTTTTTAATACTATGGTAATTACAATTTATGGTATTTTATGGCACATCCATAGCAGGATGATTTAACATATTGAAAGAAAACCTTCTTTTATTGCTCTTTTTCAGAAGAGAAAGTTCTCTTGACATAGAGATTGCTGCCAGTGGATATACGAAAGAAATGCAGGAAGATGATGAACTGCTTCGCCCATCGGGCTCTGACAAGGATGATCATGCAGCAGAGGTATCAGAATTTGAAGAATTTGATGAGAGTAACCTCAAATTCTTCAGAAGTAATCAGGAAGATAATGCAGAATTAATACAGGAAGAGGATTCTGAAAGCAGCACCTCTGAAGATGCAATGTATCACAATGAAGAGTCTGATACCACTGAAACTAGTGAAAATCTACAAAAACTGAGTTTGTCAGAGTTGAGCTCTGCCATAACTAAGGTTGAAGGGCAACCTGTGCATTGTAAATCCAGTGAAGATGCAGAGAGTTGTGTAACTGTGTTTTCTGAGCATGAAAAGATGCTCCAAGGTACCTCAGAAAATCAGACAGCTCAAGGAGAGTGCTGCATTGACAAGGAAAATGAAGATGATGAATGTCCTGATCTGGTTGACTTGTCAACTTTAAACAAGAAGTTGAAGCCTTACAGGTAAATATTTTTACTGTATAACCATGTATTTCCTGCACTGCCTCCCAGTAAATGAAAATCTTACAAGTAGTTCAAAAGCAACTGCTCTTCACCACCATAGTTCAAAGTGCCAGCTAAGAATTAAATTTATTCTTAAAACAGTGCATTAATATATTTCCTGATGAGGCATTACATGTACAGTACCAGTCATAAGTATGATGCAACAGTTGTCCTGTCCTGTAGTAATAACAGGCTGCTTTTCATGTGTGCAGTATACAAGTGCCTGTTGTGCAGTACTTCTTCCTGTCATAAATGCCTGTGTTGAGCTGTTAGTGTTAATGTTTCCAATGGAAATGTTCTGTAGTACTTAGATGTTCTGCTAGCAGTTCAAATTATGTCTCAAAAATGTTATGACTAAAATGTGATTATTGTGAACACAAAGGGTGTTAATTTTGCTAGGTGGAATAAAACACAACTTTACATATTTCAGAAATGAAGATAACATACCTCATATTGCTGAGAACAAGGCAAGAACAAGGACCACATCAGTCAGCAGTCTTGGGAGCTGTTCAACCATTCCACCGGTAATTATTACTGTTGTTACTGCATTATTATCATCTAGTTCACTCTGAGACCGTCTTAAATTTCACATAGATGTTAGTAGAATTCTTCTAGAATTATTTGGTTTTCAGTGATTACTAACCATGTACCTCTCTGGTTTGCAGTTACATGGTCATAGACAAATGGTACTGATAATTTTCTAATTGCTGACTTGTGAATTATATCCAGCACTTTACTCTATTGGTTGCTCTTTTTCCTGTTACTATGCTTGTGTAATTTTGTGTAATTTGTAATTTGTGGCAGGTATAGGTCATACAATCTGTTCTTTCATTTCTCTTACTAGAAATGAATTCTGTTCCACAATTAATGTTTTTGTATTTTAGAAGTGAATATTTATGTGAAAATTTAACCTGCTCCGTTTAAAGATTTCTTCATGCTTTGTTGAAACACTTATATCTGCTCATTTTAGTAATGGTTTCTCCAATAATTTGAATTTAACTTTCAGCATTATACAAATCAGGAGATTTTGCAGCAGAATTTAATGTCTTTTTTTCAACCACAGTCTATACATTAGTCAGTACGACGTCTTCCATTACGTTTTAAGAAGTACATTCTAGTTTCAAAGGGAAAAAAGGACTGTTATATGTGTAAATAAATGTATCAAGAAACGGCATGTCTGGAAGTTGTCTCAAGACATTTGTACAGGGCTTCATGTTTGTTAGTCATTCGAGTTCTTACTGTATAGAGTGGCTTTGTATCTTCTTAAGGAGACAAAGAATTAGATTTGATTTGTGGAATGGGGTAAAGAAGAGCCAGAATGACCTGCCAGGAGTTCTTTAATCTCTGGTGCATGAAGTCTGATGTGGTTTTTTTTTTTTTTTCAGCTGTTGGATTTTTGTGTATGGTTTTTGTTTTTTTTTCCTCAGTTTGCTAACTAAAGTTTGCAGGATTGGTTTAAATTTCAATTATTATACTTCTATTCACCATTAGGTGGTAGCAGTGGTCATGCTGTAATTCTAGAAACCTTTCTGAGTGTTTAGAGGGTGTGTGTTTATTCTGTAAGCAGACACATAGAACTTTGTTAGAAAATATTCAAATGGCATGTAAGTACCTAATATTCTCTTCTAAAAGAAACATAAGAGCACTTCGGCAGAAGAGGCTTCCTAGAGATGCAGCTACATAAAAATCCTGTTTATCCAGTTTACCTTACGTAATCATTCCATTTGCATGCTCATACACTGAGTAAAATGATGTTTCTGTCCGTTGATAAATCTTATTTGAAAGTTTGAATGCTAGAAGTAAATGGCAAAACTAAGAGGAGGATATGTAGATGAGTGAGCTATTTCTAACATGAGGACATGATTACAAAACTAAAACAAACAAAGGTACTGCAGTAGGATCCACTGTGACTGATGCTAGTACTTCTCTGTTGTTCGTATAGCTTTCTCCATGGAGAAACATATTAAACCAGATTTTCAGATTGAACACAGAGAAGAAATTCTTACGGACATAAATAAGCAATATGGTAATAGCAGTAGGTACAGTCATAACTGGGAGAATGCCAAAGCAAAAGCAGCAAAACAGCAAAATGTAAATTTGTTTACTCTGAAATTTTTCTGTTTTTGCTTATAGTGAAGTTTAAGATGGTGGTTACACAAATGAGATTTGCACGCTGTGGTTGAACAGTAGAATTTTGCAAATTTACTCTATGATTACAGATCATAGTGTAATATACCTGGTATACCTTGTGTTTTAAGATTTCTTGCTTGAACTGTGAATAAAATCATCTGCTCACTACAGCAGGAGAAGTAGAGAAGCCACCTTTAAGGGCTCTACCCATACAAAGCAGAGAATGACATCTTTTTTGCTGACAGAACGAGAACATTAGTGGACCAGTTTTAACTAATTCTGTTAACTTTTCTTCAGGAATTTTTGAGGAATATTTTCCAAAGTCCTTGTTGGTAAATTGTGAGGTGAAACAGATAGATCATAAACAAGATTAATGCAACATATTGCCTGTTGACTGAGAGAGGTCAGTCCCTCTGTGCCCCTGCCTCACATGGGTACCCCTGAGCAGTCCCACTGGCTGCAGCTCTCCCAGCACCACTCTGAGACAGCTCTGTGCCTTCATGTTCCAAATGACAAATCTACAGCTGTAACTATTAAATTATGGATTGATTTTTTTATTATGGATACTTTTAGCCATATGCAATACATAGTAGAACTCAGAATGAAAACAAAAGGGTAAAATAGCATGACATTTCTTAAAACTACTGTAGTCATGTTTTGTTTTTTTTTAACTGATCCATTGTAGTTCAGGCACTTATCACTGTGCAAGATACCATTTAAAATGCTACTTACTAGAGCTAACACGAAAAGAAAATAATAGCACAGATAATCTTATACCCCTTTAGATGCTGGAGCCTTGAACAGTGAGTGTAGCATCAAAGTGGAGTTCCAAGCCACACAACCACCACGTGGACATTTTCTGTAACAAAAGTTCTCCCCTTTCAGTCAATCAAACCATATATGACTGCCTCACAGGGAAACACCTCTGTTCATCATTTCTGCTATCAAAGACAATGATGTTTTTGTGAGGACTTCTTGCCACTCTATTGAAATAAAAGTGTATAAGTGAAAATAAAAGTGATAAAACTGAAATTACACAGCAGTCATAATCACTGGTACCAACCAGGGGCTGCCTGCTAGCTTCTCTGTTACAAACAGCTGGCTGAGATTGCCGTGAAGCCCAGGGATCTGTGCAGAACAGCACATGGCTGAGGGTTGCAAGGAGCAGTTTTGGATACACTGGGGTTAGCCCTGGCATGGATCACCAGCTTGTTGTCATGCAGCGGTTTCCAGTTAGGATCCCCACTGCATGTCCTGGTTAGTAGTGAAAATACAGGATCATTGTACTGTGTCTTTGTATTAAATGATTTTCAGAGAAGTTCTGATACTGAATTCTTTCTTTGCAGGAAATGGTGAAAAAGAAGATAAAGCGTCAGCTGACAAAACAACAAAAGTCTGCTCTGAGACAACGACTGCAGAAAGGAGAGGCAAATATTTATACCAAACAGCGTCGAGAAAATATGTACAACATTAAGTCAAGCTTGGACGCAGCTAGTTTCTGGGGATAATTTATTGAAACTACTGTAAACATCAGGAAACAAATAGTACATACAGTTGAAAGAATGTTATTAATAACAGATATTCATTTTATACAATGGAGCAGCAGCTCTTCTATACAACACTGTTCTTTTGAAAGCTAATAAATATCATTCTTGTTCCTATGGTCTTGTTTGGAAAATTTTCTTTTGTGTTTCTAGTTAAAAACCACTGACTGTAATTTAAGCTAAATCTAGATGTGATCCTTTAACTGTAGAAATTGCCAACAGTACCTTGTTTTAAATTGATTTTACTGTGTTTATATAGATTAAAAATCTTCCACTGTGCAGAGGATTTCTTTTTAAAATATCCCTTCCTTCAAGGTTAGAGCTAGTTTTTGCAATGACATGAAGTTTCAGTGCAAAATGCTGCCCAGTTATAAACGTTTGGCTTAATTAAAAATCACAAGGAAATATTAACAAATGGCCTTTCTTTTCTACCCCATTAGATTTTTCTATTCCATAAGATTTCTTGTGACCTTGAGCAAACACCATCAAACAATATAACGCTATTCATTCTTTGAATTCTTTATCAACTCTTTTTTTAACTTTCATTCTAAGCAGTCTCACATAAAAAATCTTGCCCAGAAAGAAGTGTAACAAGTGCTTTATGGATATGGCAGTCACTTGGGTTTCAGATGTACCTGTGCAGTTACCAGTAAATTTAATTTCTTTAGTAACTCACATATAGCAATGAGAACCGTGAACTTCTCTTTTCAAAAATATTACCATATCTTTTATGTTATATCCTGGGGCTCTGAAGGCCTAAAAGATCAAATGCTTTGATGTATCTGCACTTAAGATATGAGTTGTAGCCTTTCTGCAGAAGGATAACTTGGTGAAGTTTAAGTTATCAGTCTGTAGTTTCCAACATCATACATCTTCTATTTGCCAGGGGGAAATCAGGAATTTGAATGATACTTTAGATGTTACGTGCACACATCTGATGTTATCTGTTCTACCCCTTCTACCTGATATTCAGCTTGTAGTTAATTGAAGAACCATAAGCTTTGTTCTGTCTTGAAGCATGCTCTTGATTTGAAAGCTACTAGCTTTGGTCTTGCTGTTACAATACAAAAGCTAGTATTGCCAGCATCTGTACATGTCCTTAAAGCCATGGCAGGCCAGTGACAAGATGCAAGAGATAAATGCTACCTGAAGCATCGCAGCTGTGGGAAAGCCTGGTGACAGAAGGAAGCCCAATTAAGTCATAGATATAAGTGATTGCAATCAAGATACACAATCCTATTTTCTGATCCAGATAGAACTCATTTTATCTGGAGCAGAAATGTGACCTAAGTTAATTTAATTACATTTCTATTTCAAACATCCAGAGGAAAAAACATCCTTGTATGTTTCTAGGCTGTTATCTATTAAGAGGTTGTTTCAGTGACAACAGTATTTCAGTTGCAGTTCTTTGCCTAAGATGTGTGTGCGCTTCTTGGCTTCTAAGTCTGAACTTTTCACAGCGAATGAGTTCTTTCTGATGCATGACCTTAAGTCTGTGTTGGTAATGGGTTCCAAAAATACACAAAGGCTGTCCCGCTTGATTCAGCTCCACAGAACAGAAGCGGTGATGGAAATCTTTGCTGTTTATTTTCACAGTGTTCCTTTAAAACATCCATTAACTGTTTTAAAAGTACTCTAATGGATGGCTGTAAGTTATCATTTCCTTTTACTGGAGTTAGTGAGGGAAGAACAGCCTCATGGTTACCACTTAATATATCTTTATTAAGCTTTTTTTTTTTTTTTTCTTTTTTCTTTTTTTTTTAAAGCAGCAGAATTCCTGAAATATCTGAAGTCACTGAAGGTCACAGCAACGTTTGCACACAGTAAACTTCGGAGTGCTATTTAGAGTGGACTTAAGGAAACGCAGTGGTTAGGACAGCAGCGTTGCAGCTCAGCAGCAAGGAACGTGGGTTGTAACAAAACCTGTTCAATGTATTTTAGTAGTCATAATGGTGGTTCATTATCTTGTAGGCAAAATTTGAAGATAGGGAGTGGATACACACTGTACAATGCACTTGTTATATGCAATGGTAGGTGTTAGAAGAGATACAAGTTTGTGTTGCAGTTTTCCATCCTAAAAAAAGATAAAAGTTGTTTGGAAACATGGAAGGAAGGACTATAGTAATTAAAGAACACTCTCGTGTGTCTTTTTTCCAAACCAGGAAGACTTTACAGGAACTGAAATAAGAGCGCTTTGTACTGGCAGCGCAGCCCTGATTGGTGCAGCTTGTGGCTGTTACACAGATGTGCTTGGCAGCACCGTATGTACGTTTGTACTTCAAGTTTTCACCATTGCATCTGTGTCTGTCCTGACTGGAGCGCTCGTTGAGGCCACTGCACTTTTCTCTTACATGTTAGTAGTTTAACATACTGTCATTTTAATACACACTGTGTAGGGAGTGAGGAAAAAAGATTCAAATTCAGTTAACACACCACAAGTTTAATTTTGCTATTTCAATCTATTTTCCTCTTGCTGTTAATATCAAAGTCCCATCCCTGCTACAGGACTAAAGGAAAAAGAACATACTTCCAGTTTGCTGCTGTTATTTCTCAGCAAAAATCTGCTTCTTCCACAGTACTGCGTGTGGAGAAGCTTTACAACTTAATGAAGCGTCGTATCTTCAATCTTCTACAATTTGAGAGTCTGGGGGAAGCGAAGAGGTTTTCTCCTTCACTTGAAATAAACCTGAGCGGTCTTAGCTCCAACACACGGTCCCCATCCAGGCGAAACGCAGGTCTCTCCCCCCTGCCCGCTGACGGGTGTGCTTCGCAGGAGGAAACCGCGCACTGAGCGTGCCAGCCTGCTTTGCAGCTCCTCAGCGCTGCGCACGGGGAGGTGGGCCCTTGGAGCGCCTTGGAGTTTGAGGCAGTGCCTGATTGGGAGACGAGGGGAGACTCCTCAGGAGCCCGGTGCATCAATGAGCTGCTGCAGGAAGGCTGAGCTCGGCTCACTCGGGCATGAGGACAGTTGGTGGCCGCTGTCTGGCAAAGCAGGACGGAGATGGACAGAACCCTGGAGTCTTTGCAGCTGGTGATTGCCCGAGTCCTGCCTCACAGAGACCCTACCCTGGTGTTTAAGGACTGTAAGTACCACAAAACTGTCCGGCTTCTCTCACAGCGTGTTTCTTATAGCTGAGATAGTAAGAGAGAGAAGTAATAAGTAATCTGCTTGCATCTGTGTGTGAATCACAAGCTGTAGTTGTTTTAACTCTGCCTATCGCAGGCAGTGTTGCTGGTTGCGTTTGGAGTTTGCATTTGACAGACTTGATTCAGAGCCTTTTCATAGGATACTTACTTGCATCCCAGAAACTACTCCTGGTGAAATTTTTACTAATGACAATCCTGGAAAGCTTTCTGTCAGCTCCCTTCCTCCAGCAATTAGTTTGGACTATGAAACTACATTTCTTTTTAACTACTGATTCTGTAAAACTAATAAATAAATATCACAATCTTTATGCACAGATGCAATGTGAGAAGATGTTTTCCTGCAGGCATGGGGAATGTGAACTGTTTTCCAGTTTCCAACTTGCCAACAGCTGCACCTTTCCAAAGCACGCCACAACTGCTTGCCTCGCTGTCCTTTCTCGCTCTCTTGGTTTACAAACTGTGTAAATGGGTTCTGAAGTGCTTTGCAGTGAGTGCTGCACAGGAAACTGCTCTCTTAACACACTTTGAAACAAACAGAGTGGAATGTGGTTCACGTCGTGGAAATGTGACTATTTAAATTGTGCTTTATGATGAGCACAGGGCTGTACGTGGAATGAAGTGCTGTTTAATTGGCAAATTTTTACAGAGCACATTCACATTGCCATAGATTTCACACAGTAGTGGGGTAGAAACCTCCAATAAATTGAACAAACAATAGCTAAATCTCATTGTTTTTACAGTTTCCTCCAGAGGTGAGGAAGATCTCCCACAAATCCTTCCCTATGTTAGCTTTGTGACTGCTAAATTAGGAGTTTGCTGGGTGCTGTTTCAATCAAGTTGGTGAATTGTATACTCAATGAATATACAGATGTTATAATTGTGAAATAAACAGGCAAGTTTGGCTAAGCAGGTTATTATACCAAAAAGAAAAGAGAGTGCTTACCCTTGTCCTAGGCTTGCTGGAAAACTCCCAAGGAGGGATCTCCAGAAAGAGATCCTTCCCCACTGCTAGTCAGCTCTTAAATGGGTCAAGGAGATATGGAGCCAGGCTTCACCCCTTCCAGCAGCAAAGGTGAATTGCCCTCACCTGTGCTCCCAGGGCTGACTCATTGCTTGTCTCAGGTGATCAACCAGAGATTCAAGCTGTGATTCAGCAGTTCCCAGACAGGAATCAACTTTTTACTTGAGTAGAAAGTGATAGGACAAAGTGGAATGCTTTTAAGCTCAAGGAGGGAAGGTTTAGATTGGATGTTGGGGAAAGTTCCTCACAGAGAGAGTGGTGAGGTGCTGGAACAGCTGCCCAGAGAGGCTGTGGATGCTCCATCCCTGGAGGAGTTCAAGAACAGGTTGGATAGGGCCTTGGGCAGTCTGGTCTAGTGCCAGATCTGGAAGTTGGTGGCCTTGCCTGTGTCATCAGGGTTGGAACCTGGTGATCTTTGAAGTCCCTTCCATTCTGTGATTCTATGATCTACATCAGTCAATCATGTAATGCACAGCCAATGCTGGGATAATGTTTGATTTTTAAGAGTTTTTTTCTTAACATTGAAATCTAATTGTCATTTGCCTGACCTAAGATATACTGCAGAGGTATTTATTTCATCTCCAATTCATTTGTGAACAACCATGTTAGAGTTATTAAAATCAGCCTCATACAATTGGCTGTTATCTACTCCCTTGCTATGGAAGAGTTGAAGACATCAAGCGCATGGCCAGCAACGGACCTGGGAGAAAAGCTGGTGTACTTCTACATTAAATGTCTCTACTTGCTAGATTCCATGTTCAGATACACAGAAGAGTGAAGCTGTTCTGTAGTTCTGCGACTCTCTGGGAAAAGTAGTAGGACATCGCTCTCCTACAAATGTGGCGTAAGGATCCATCCCCAAACCTAAACATTCATGTCAGTGCTTCAGCCCCCTCCCAGAGGAGGTTTATGTGCTGCTGGGTAGGACTGCATTACGGCTGCAGCTTCAGCACCTCACAGTACAGTCTGTGAGAGCACACATGTCACAGGAACAAAGAATTGGGTGGAGGGGTGGGCTGCAGGAAAAAGGGCATTCCCTTTCATGAGTTACCACGGGTAACCAGTTCCAGCAGATCTACGCACACGGCTTTTATTGAAAGTGTGTGTAGGAGCTGCTTGGACAGCACACTGTGACCACCCACAGATCGAAGGCACGGGGAGATGATTAAAGCAAAACAAAAGTGCAAGTGGTTCAGAGTGCTGTTTTTCTTTAGATTTTCTGAGGTATGGAAAGAATTCTGGGGGTGTTCAAATACAGGTTTGATCTATGAGATTTGCTCCAAAAGTAATGCTTCCTATTTTATTGTTTTGGCCACCAACTTCAGGGGCAGATGTTGGTGCTATGGCAGTAGAGGTGGAACCTTCCCACCAGTTTCCCAATACATGTTGTTACCAGGTGACTGATGGCAGCAGAGGGGCACTCTGACAGAATGGAAGCATGTATCAAGCAAAAATGTATCACAGATTACCTCCACATGGAAAAAATGACGCCCACCAATATTCATTAACATTTGCTGAACATTTCTGAAGACCAAACAGTGAGGCAAAGGGTGATGAATTTCAGTTGTGGCAACAGTGACAGTGGGTCACCTTTGCTAGTGCAGATCTTATGCAGAGCTTATGGTGGTACCTATGTTGGGAAAAAAAGTGTTTTGTAACTGAGAATTTGCTCTATCAAACAATGTTATTGTGCTCTTTGTACCTGTTGTATTTTCCATGGAAATAAAAAGGAGGCATTACTTTCAGAACACCCTACTTAAATAGATAGGTTTGAAGTTGCTGTGAGTGCATGCTGCCAGTTCTAACTGGTAACAGAGTGTTTTGCATGTTATTTGGATGAGAATTTACATGTGTTCTCTATCTTGTCAAATGTAAAAAGTAAGTAGTGTCCATCTCTGATTTTTAATGGGATTTAAAGCAATATAATGATGTCTCATGCTTTCCCCATGAAAGCATGCTCTTACAAACATGCTGCTTTCAACTTTTACTGGACCAGGTAAGAATGAACAATCCAGCACCCACTTTGCTACAGCGGCACCTGCCTTTTTCACAACCTGGGCTAGCTCAGTATGTAGAGGAGACTGAGTTTTGCTGATAGAGGAAGAATATGCATCCCAGAGCAAGTCTGCTGCTGCCTGCTCTTGCAGCCCAGGAACTTTCCTTATGCTGGCCAAAGGGTAGAGTGTGAGGGATGTCCTGCAGAAAGCTTGTCCCAGCTGCAAAAGGCACAGGTGCAGAGTACGCACTGCTGGGTGCTGTTGGCAGGAGTGAGCACAGCTCCTTCTGGGGCAGCCTCTGCCTGCAGTAGCAGGGATGAGATTTAAGGGAGATGCATGATCACAGCTGGGTGCACTGGCAGCAGGACAGCCTGTACTTCACCTGCATCAGCACAGGCAGTCCTGCAAAAAACCTGAAGTGAGAAAGATGAGCGGTCCTTCTTACTTTGTCCTGTTGGAATATAAACCAGAGAGGTGTGCATGTATCTGAAAAGGTGCTGGCCCTGGCTGCTGGGGAGGAATGAGGAAGTGTTAGTATGTAATAAACTACTGTGTAATTAAATTCACTCTCATGTTCATACTCCTTCTCCATATATACTATGGATGTATTAGAATACATTGGTGTAATCTAACTTTCAGTTTTCATGTTTCTTTTGTTGCAAGCCAAAGCAGCTTGCAGTTCATTATGTTAATCCTAGTCCCTCTGAATTTGGACTCAGAATGGAGTCAATATGTTGATTAAACAAGGAAGTACTTTTATTTATTAAAAGAGAGGCAAGCAAGAGAGGGAAAACAAGAGAGAAGAGAAGGAAGGAGAGAAGGAAGGGGAAAGGATGGGAGAGAAAGGGAAGGAAAGCTTAAGGGGAAGTGGAGCGGAGGGAAGAAGAGGTCTTCTCCTCCTGGGATGGTTGAGGATGTGGTGGGATGAGCACAGCTGGCTGTGGGTTTGGCAATGCCTTTTATGCCATAGCATGGTTCCCTTCAATTGGCCCAGGAGCTATTGCTGGGATTAGAGTGTTTGCCCTCAGGCATTGTGCACATACCAGCCATGTTTCTCCCTTCATACGGTGGTCATGGAGGGTCATGGCTGTGGGGGGTGGGGACCTGAGACCACTTAAGCAAGGTCTCTACTTCCTGGCTTCTCCATTGTGCTTGGGCACTGCATGTGTTCTGCACCTTTCACAAGGTTGGTACAGTACAGTGTTTTGAGGCCTTCACAAGGTTGTTACGGTTTTGTCTCTAGTCACCACTTAGCTGCAAGTCCACCTCTTCGCCAATCAGAGAGAGAATTCACAGCGCTCCCCATTCTGTATTGTGTTGTCACAGAGGCTGAGCCAGAGAGAAATGTCACTTCATTACTATACCTTTAAAAATACATAGATTCTTTGACAAAAATGTGGATATCCAAGCAAGAAAGGAAGCTGGTGGACTCACAAATTCCGGCAAGTAGAGTCCAATCAAAACCTGCAATACAAAAGGGTTGTTTTTATTTTAATATGTCTGTTGGATCTAAGAGAATGAAGTGCACTGTTTTTATCATAAAATCATAGAATGGCTTAGATTAGAGGGTATCTTAAAGATCGTCTAGTTCCAAACCCCTGCACAGAGTAGCTGTGGATGCCCCATCACTGGAGGCATCAAAGGCCAGGCAGGATGAAGACCTGGGCAGACTGATCTGGTGACAGATAACCCTGCCCATGGCAAGGCTTTTCTATTTCCTAGTGGTTTCCTTTAACTAAAATGTATAATTGTATCACCACTTGTAAATAAGTTTTATAGATGAAAGAAATGGGAAAAACCCTCTACCTGATGTGGAATTGTTGAGTACAGCCACCGAGGAATATATTACAGAAAAGTTTCCAGAATTAGGTACAGTTTGATATTGAACTAATTTGTGGAAGGCCCAAAATATATGTCAGTATTCAATTCTGTAGAATTTTTACTCCAATATCTGCTGAGATAACTGCATGGGGAGTATGTAGATGACTTCACTTGGCAAATGCCCTGCTGAAGAGCTCAGCATCTGATGGCTGGGGCACTGCGGCAGCAGCAGGCTTTCCCTGCAGCTCTAAGCTGACACCAAGCAGCTACACCTAACTTACTGCAGTACTCATGGTGCTACATTTGGGTCTTGGTCTGCTCTGTCTCTCTCCTGTCTTCAGCTCTAGCTTGTCTCCTCTCCAAACCCAGGAGAGCAAAAACAGCTGAAAAGCATTTCATCTGTTACACAGCTGGAAGACCTTCTTTTTGATCCTTCCAGGAAGCAAGCTAAAAGACACCAGCTTGTTTGTCTGGTGTTAGACCTGTGATGCATTTTCTTGGCTGTGTAGGGTGTGGGAAAGGAGTTGCTCTTCTAACTGCCACTTGTGCCTTGCACTCACTGGGATAGTCTGTGTGGGAGCCATCAGCCTTACCACACTTTCAAGATGAGTCATCAGAAAGCCAAAGCTGGAAAAGGAGTCAGAGCACAAACTAAGCCTCAAAATTTAGGTAATATACCTATAAACACTTCAAGCAGCTGTGAATCAGTTCCCCCATTTCATAAAGCATTTCCAAATTTATCACCTTGTTTCAAGCCTAAATTTGTTGAATGCCAGTTATAACCACTGTGGTTTTTTATATCTTTGTTTCAACAATAAAACAATGTTCTGATATCAGCTAGAGGTTGTAATATAGCTTGGAAAAAGCGAAATACTTCCACTGAGATTTTCTAATCACCTGGCTTGAATTCATGGCTCCTGGCTGAATTGCTGAATAGTTGGTCTGTGAAACAGCACAAGTGATTTCAGATCAGTTGAACATCAGTGTGTCTCCATGTTTTTACTGGCAGTGAAAAACTATGTTTCGTTTGCAAATTTTACCGGCAAAGTTTTCAGGTCTGCAATAGACTGTAGATGTTTTAAGAGAAAAAATATGTTAAGGATTATGATCAGATCCCTGTGGGATCTCAGTAGAATCAGCCCAGCTCACTTATCTCTTCATTAAACGCTGAAGTAGATTTGTCAGTGAGTACTATACTAGCTCTCTGTGATGTAAGCTTTTGAATTCGAGTGCAGTGTAGACACAGTAAGTCAGCTGTCTTGGGAAAATATTCCAAGATTAAGTTTCATCGAACAAACCATCTTTTCCTTTCTAGATTATCACTTTTATTATATTATTCCTGTGGAAACCAGTTATACTTCTGATTATCGTAACAGATTAACAATTCTACAGTTGTTTATAGCTATAATTGTTATAGCTATTTTCAGATACTGAAATTCTACCAGAATTCTTTTCATTTTTCCCATATAATGCTAAATAAGACCTTATGCAAAGCCGCTTGACAATGATTAACAGTTATCTTCACACTACCATGTTGAAAATGTCTAACTTTAGTAAGTCTCCTTATTCTGTCCCAGATGATAACTTTTTACTCAGCTCGTAACACTTCAGAGACTGACACCTTGCCTCATCCCAAAAGTGGCATCAGTAAGACCTTCCCAGTTGCCACCCTTCCTTTCCTCTGATTGCATCTAAGTTGGCTGTGCCAAGGGGCTAAGCTAGCAACCCGTGAAGCACCTAGTCAACCTACACCGTTCTCTGAGCATCTTACCTCCAACACTCTCTTCCACTATTTGACAGCACCTTAAAAATGACTCCTTTGAGGAGCCTGTCCATATGATTTATTTAATTTTGTTCTTTTCCCAAATCTTTGAAGTCTTCTAGGAACTGCCAGTGAATGGAGGATGTAAAGTATTCATTGTCAGCAGATGCAATAAGATCTTTTCCTGAAACTATTTCTTGCTGTTTTTCTACTTAGCAGTCCTAGCTAGTTTAGTCCACTCATCTTGCACACAAGTCCCTCATGGAGAAGGGAAAAGTTCCCTGAAAGCTCCTCAGCATATTGTTAGTACTTCCTACATGATGATATTTTTTTAATAGTATCACAGAATCATAGAATCACCAAGGTTGGAAAAGACCTACATCATCCATCCAACCATCCAATCTAATCACCAATAGTTCTCACTAAACCATGTGCCTCAACACAAAATCCAGGCATTCCTGGAGCACCTCCAGGGTCGTTGACTCCACCACCTTCCTGGGTAGCCCATTCCAGTGCCTGACCACTCTTTCAGAAAAAATAATATTTCCTAACATCCAGCCTAAATCTCCCCTGGCACAGCTTGAAGCCATTCCCTCCAGTCCTATCACCAGTTACATGAGAGAAGAGGCCGACCCCCAGCTCACTACAACCTCCCTTCAGGAAGTTATAGAGAGCAGTAAGGTCTCCCCTGATCTTCCTCTTCTCTAGACTGAACAACTCCAGCTCCTTCAGCCTCTCCTCACATGGCCTTTGCTCCAGACCCCTCATCAGCTTCGTCGCCCTACTTTGAACCCGCTCCAGGGCCTCAGTGTCTTTCTGGCAGTGAGGAGCCCAAAACTGGACACAGTACTCAAGGTGCGGCCTCACCAGAGCTGAGTACAGGGGAAGAATCACTGCCCTGTTCCTGCTGGCAACGGTGTTTCTGATGCAAACCAGGATGCCGTTCGCTTTCTTGGCATATGCCTGGTTTCATTCTGTTTTTGTAGGGATTTGAGGCTTATTCTCTTCATACTATATCAACATAGGACAGAATAGAAATAGAGAATAGAAATTACAGCATGGGAATCAGTATATCCTAATGTAATCACTGCTAACTTGGTAATGCATAACAGCTGGTAAGTGTACAACAACATAATGGAAAATCTAACTGATGTTGCCTAATCACATTTGCAACATTTTTTTCCCCAAAGCTATCTAATTATTAATATGAAAATGTGCAAAATGAATCAAAAGAGATGCAAGAAATCCTTCCATCAAAAAACAGCTGGCTCCCACTTCAGTTGCTGACCTTTTTTCTACAGATTTAACCAGTACTGTTTGCTAGCCTGAGCTCAATTTAACAGCTTCCCTAAGATGTGTGCATTAAGTTACAAGCCATAATAGGCTGCAGCTGCAGAAAGGTGCACTTGTAACTTATGAACTTTGTTTAAATGATATGGTTTCACTGATTATGTGCCGTAGCTTGATTTAAGACATGTAAGACAACTTTACTAGCCTCTCTCTGAAGAATCTTTTTTAATAGATTTTGTATTACGTATTTCTCTTATTCAGAATGCTTGTATTTTTCCTTTGCATTCACATATTAAATTAAATCCACAAAAGCAGTTAAAAGGACTCTCAGAAACAGCTGTTTTGAGTTTTAAAATGACAAAGTAGGTGGTTATCTTGTGTGCATTTTTTATATTCTACTCTCTCAGCAGCAAAATGTTGTCCAGTCTATGACTCTGTTCTGTATTAGCAGCAGAGGTACTTGGCTCCTGCCCTCTCAGTCATGGCAGTATGCTGTTTATTGTGTGTTTGTTTGCCTTGACTGAGGATAGTGCGTAGCTAGTTTTTTTAGCAGCAATCCACAGAAGATTGGAAACAACTCTTTTTTTTTTTCATTATGGCATCAGTTTGATGCAAACTTATGTAATTCAAGTCCAAGAGTTCTGTTTCCCACTTAATTGAGAATTTGACCCCAAAACTTCCATGAGCAGAAGTAAGACATTTCCTACTCAATGAGAAATTGACTGCAAAATAGTGCTATGTTGTATGATACGTGTTATCATTTAATCCTCTTCCAAATCTGGCTCACATAAAACAGCATTTCTGAAAAGTGAAAAAAGCTTAGAGTTCATTTAGGGTAAATGCAGCAGAGCAACCCATGTATTTCTGCAGAACCAGAGCTTCCAAGTAGCCTGTTCAAAAAAAAAAAAAAAAAAAAAAAAAAAAGCCTACCTTTGTAGTCTATGAAAGCTTCAAGCAAACTACCAAGATTTGCACTATAGGACAGCCGCAATGCTATCACCTGCCACAATGCTCAGTCCCTGGACAAGAAATTTGCAGGCTATTTAGAAAGCACAGAAGAGGAAAAGAGTGATCTCACTTCATTACCATACATTACAGTCAGCATCGTAAATCATAGAATCACAAGGTTGTCTAATCTAAACCTCCTCTAGTACAGCTTGTGGCCATTTCTTCAGGTCCTGTTTGTTGCCTAGGAGCAGAGGCCAGGTTCCCCAGAAGAATACTGTGCAGGTCCATGTCAAAGGCTTTGCTGAAGTCTAGGTAGACTACATCAACAGCCTTTCCCTTGTCTACCAGGCTGGTTACCCAGTCATAGAAGGAGATGAGGTTGGTCAAGCATGACCTGCCTTTCATGAACCTGTGTGGCTGATCCCCTGGACGCCACGCACATGCCTTGTGATCTCACCCAAGATGATGTGCTCCATAACGTTCCCTGGTACCGAGGTCAGGCTGACAGGCCTGTTGTTCCCCGGATCTTCCTTACGGCCCTTCTTGTAGGTGGGAGTCACACCGGCAATCCTCCAATCCTCTGGGACCTCTTCAGATAACCAGGAGTGCTGTTAAATGGTAGAGAACAGCTTGGCAAACACGCTTGGCAGCTCCCTCAGCACCCTAGGATGCAGTCTGTCCTGTCCCATGGACTTGTGACAGTCCGGATGGAAGAGGAGCTCTCTAAGTGTCTCCACCTGAATCACTGGGAATATATTCTGCATAGCATCCCAGACTTTCAGATCAGGGTGTAAAGTGCCCCGAGTATAGCTGATCTGCCTATTAAAGGCAGATATAAACAAGGCGTTGAGGACCTCAGTCTTCTTATCCTCAGTGGTCACATTCCCCGCTGCATCAAGTAAAGGATGGAAATTCCTCCTGGTTCTTCTCTTACCATTGATATATTTATAAAAATTACTGCAGTGGGCAATCTGAGTTCAAGTTGGGCTTTTGCCCTCCTAACTTCCTCCCTGCGTACCATAGCAACTTCCTGTTAATCTCCCCAAGTAGCCTGTCCCTTCTTCCAGAGGATCTAGACTCTCTTATTTCTTCCAGAGTTTCGACAGTAGCTCCTGGTTCATCCACACTGGTCTTCTCCTGCAGTTTGCCTTGCAGCATTCAGGGACAGCCTGTTCTTGCACCTTTAAGATTTCCATCTTGAAGAGTGTCCAGGCTTCTTGGACCCCCTTACCCTTAAGGAGTGACTCCCAAGGGACCCATGCTACAAGCGTCCTGAACTGCTAATTAAGAAAGATCAGGAGGGTAGGGATAAAATGGATAAAACATTGTCTGTTTTTATGGGGGAGACTTAGCTTTGCCTTCGTTTCAGTCCAAACTGTTAACTAATTACAGCAACTGACAATGTACAAAATAATATCTTTTAAAGAACCAAGGATTTAATCATGAAAAAAGTTGGTTGTCAGTGCATATATATACTACAGTCATTATCTTAAAAACTCAGTCACTTCATAATTGTCTTTCAAAATTCAAGAACCAATTACAGGAATGAGAATGATCTTTGACAGTAAATTGTAAATTACTGAGTTGTGTTTTGTTAAGCCTCCCAGGTAAAGGCAAATCTTGCCCTTTCATTTATATACTGCTACTGCTTCTGACAGTTCTCACTTTTTTCTACAATGCCTTATTAGACTCAAAGCACACTGGATGCAAAACACAATGATCAAACAACATTCTTCTTGGAATCTTAAAAAAAAAAAAAAAAAAGACACACTATTAAAGGAAAAATGGATCCTGGGAAATCTTAATACAATATTAGTAATCATGGTATTATCTCAAGAAGAGCAACAGGGCACAATTAATTGCACACTTGAATGCATGTAAGCATTTTTTTCATCTTAAATTACAGCAAATCAGCATGATACATAATGAAAACAGTGCTTGTTAGGCATAAAAACAAATGTGTTTTTAGTAGACCACTACTACATAACATCATGTATGAACTTGAGGACAACATATTTAGGCTTATATATAAAAAAAGAATTTCTGAAATTGCTTTAATTATGTATTTGAAATGGATATGCTGGTTTAACCTCATGACAATAAATGTACTGATTAAAGCTACACAATAGATTTAAATAAGCTGAACTAAATCAAAACATGAAGAATTCTGGACAAAAAACAAACAAACAAACAAACAAAAAACCTGTGTGATGAGACTTTGGTGTTGTGGCCACATTCTGTAGTTTAACCTGATACAACTTCACCCTCACCAGAGTTTTGAGGTGCTGGCTTTGAATGGGGCTGAAAAAAAAACAGCAGAAAGTGATAGTTTGAGATTCTGCCACTAGATAAGCATCTCCACGTATTCCCATTACCAGCCTCGCATCTCAACTAGGTTTTATCCTTACTCTCTTCATTACAACCCGCGTTATCCAGTGCTGGATAGCTGCATAGCTTGCTAATTTGACAGACATTAATTCTAATCAGAAGTATTACTTCTCAGCTGCTGCTTCAGTGTTAATCGTATCAGTGTAACCTATAATAAGGTACTCATTGGTTCGTAGCCCTCTGGTAAAATATTGCTTTATCTGTACAGTTTGCAACGGCAGAAAGTGTTTTGTTTCAGCAAAAAGGAGGGAAAGTTCCTCATTTCCATTGGTGTACTGCAGTAAAAAGATGTACTTCTCTATAGTGCTTGAAAAGTTTTTTGAATCTCAAATTTGCAGAGGAGTGAGAACTTTCTGTCAAGCAAGAAATGCAGGCTGTCCAAGTGTTCAGTTACTCTCAAAGTCACAAAGTAGAGTGGGAATTAAAACAAAGTTTTTACTCTGAACTTTTATAATTGCTGTAGAATTGACAGCAGAAGAGAAAGAAGTATCATACACACACTACAGTTCAGTACTAGCTGTACAGTATTCAGCTGTTCAGTACAGCTGTCTATTGCTACTGCTGGCGTGAAACTGCCTGAATGCCTTCTGTTTCCAGTATGGACCACTTAGACCACAGTTGTGTTCTGGTAGGAAGCAGAAGCATGGGATTTACGCATCATTCCTATTAAGTGTGGCTAGCACATTACAATTTTGGGACTTGGACTGAATAAAAATGGATCAGTATTGCCTGGAACTTCCCTGTGTGGCTTTGCCTATTGCAGCATACGTGTTCTTAAAATACTCAGTAGTTTCAGCTAAACAGGAAACTAACATCCATTCATTTGTCAGCTGCATAACATTCAATCTCATGATTATGTGGCTGAAATAAATTATTTTTTATTTTTAACAAAAGTTTTTATTTTTAACAAAAGCTGTAGCATACAGGCTTAGTGACAAGGCAAGTAGAAGTACCACAGGTACCACAGGTGTACCACAGTACACCACTGTACTTGTTATTTCTGTGGTCTTTGGATTATGTAATTTGTAATTTGTAATGACTGCACTCTTGGACAATTGCAATTTCCTAAACCAGAGGTGTTCTTGAAGTTTGAATAGCTTGAATAGCTTTCTGTTGCTATATATGTCAAAACCAATGCAGGACTGAATGTATCTAAACCCATTCCTTATTGTAATGGCAGCTTCTACTAAATTGTCAGTTTTAAAGCTTGAAAATTCATGAAATTTATGTTTAAATATCAGCTTTTACTTAGTGGGGTTTAAATTAGATTGCTATCCAGTGTCTGTGTACATGCTCTGTGGAGCAAGAGACGTCGTAGCAAACATCCAGACATTGACATCAATGAGATACTCACTGCCAGAGAGTATCTGAAGCACTTCTTGAATAGGTGGATCCCCTCCTGCAGTCTCTGCTACTGAGTGTTGACTCCCAGTTTTTCTCTCACATTTGTAACTACCCTTCATAGTGTAGAAGCAGGCTCACCAATTATAGAAGATTGCTTATTTCCTCTGTATTACCAAGTACTGATCTTCAGAAATCAACAATAGCATAACATACCCCCCTTATTGTCAAGAAGGGAATAATTCAGAAAAGCAGAACTCTGTTTCCATGATTAAGAGATTCTCTCTGTTTCAATCTTTCTCCAAGTTCATCTGCACATGACAGACAGTTATCCAGCATGCTTCCTTTTACAAATATTTCTATGCAGGTAGCCCTCTTCCACATGGTATACCAACATCCCAAAGCTTTAACAGAACACCAGAGTAGATGGGAGCCATCCCGTGACACTGTTGGAAATCAGCACTGTGCTCCAGCTGCTGCCCCACACCTCCCCATGCTCAGTGCGCTGTATGCACATCCTCACCTCCTGAGCACATCAGGGAGAGCTGGTGATGAACACACTCTGTTCCTCTGTCTGTCTCCTGGCCCAGGACAGCTACTGCACATCAGAACAGTGCTGCTGCCAAGCACAGAAACAAGCGACAACAAAATTGGAGATCACACAGCTCCTCTTGCAAGAAAGAGCGACGCTCCATCTGTAGTTTGCATGGGAACTGCCACCACCGTCTCCTGTCTCAAAATGGTTTCCCTTTCCATTCTTCCACCACCAGCCAGCTCAGGCTGGATGAAGAAAGGGGAAAGCTAAGAAGGAAATTTATCTCTGTCCTCATTTATCTTTTGAATGCCACTGACTCCTGCACGAACTGTTATCAATTGGTTTTGTGGTAACAATTACAATACTTGCTCTGGGTAACTACATGAGATATTTTTGTGAATGGGTAAAAAGAAATTAAAGTATAACATTTTCTCTTGTTTGAAAGTGAACAGCTCCACTCCTGCTATGGAATCAGAGTCCCAACATGCTGTCACAAAAAAACCAATGCTGCTAACCTGGAATGAATGACCAATAGCAGCCTGTAATCCCTGCAGGCCCACAGCCTATGACTCTGGAACACAATTACACTGTCATGCCAGCAGGAACTGCTGGTGAAAGCTTTTATATTAATAATGATTTATAAAGTTTCAGCTTCATAAATTTGCATTTCTTGTGTAACATAGAAAACACTAAGGGTCAAGGATTTGTGCTGCATCTTACATTCGGATTTTTTTGTCTTTGGCAGTGAATGTTGTAGCAATATTGCAAGAGTTCTGGGAAAGCAAACAGAAGTCGGCTGTACTTCCAAGTGAAGGCATCATTGTGTATGAGTCACTGAGCAGCCTGGGCCCGCCATTTGTGAGTTATGTTACCTTGCCTGGAGGAAGTTGCTTTGGTAACTTTCAGGTAAGTGTCAACTTCCAATCTTTGTCAGGGGACATTATTTTCTGAAAAGAGTTTTGCTATGGAATATACAGGACAACTATTTCTATAACATAGTATTGCAGTTCCATACCTGACTCTTCCAGCCTAGCACTGTCCCATATCTCAGTGATTTCAGAGCGACAAACTAGCTGAAAGAAAATAGCACAGTTCTGGGAATTAATTGGGCATGGAATGATTTTACCAACCTCATTTCTGTTTTCTAAAAAAAAAACACCAACAACAGAGAACATTATGTGTAATTCAAATGTTTGCCGGTTAAATCTAAGACCAAAATTTGTGTTCTTTCTTTCCCTGAGGAAACAATAAAATCTGATATGAGGGAGAAATAGCTTTGTATTTCATTTTTTTATTCAATGTGAAGATACTTCTCACTGTAGCAGTGTCCCCATAACATGCACCATCCTACTCATGCTAACACTGTGCTAACATATAAAAAACAGTGATCAAATCTAACCAGGGCCACATCAGGTTTCTCTTGCAATGAAAAACAACATTGGAACTAAATTTGGTGTCTCCAGAAGGAGGAAGGTTACCTTGTAAAGCACTCTATCCTCTATCTTCCTTTCAATAAATAACATCTTAAGCATGAATTCCATAGGCACTGATATTATGATTCATCTACTTAGGATGTGGAAGTTGGGCCTACACAGAAAGTTTCAACGATTCATCTTGAGATCTTCAACAACCAAATAACTAGGACAAAATCAGAATTCTTTCCAGAATATCAGTTGCAATTTTAGTTGACTCCTTCCAAACTCCCTCTTTTTTCACTAGATGCATCCAGAATGTATTTCTAAATATAGCCATCTTCCTTCTTCTTCCTTTTATTTTATTTTTATTTTTTTTAGAAAAGGCAAGGAAGAAGTCGCTAAAAACTAATTGCAAAGACAATGCGGTTTGTTACTCTATGACCAGCCTGTGTATATATCCCTAATAACCGTCTGATGCCTACCACCAATCTGTCCTCTCTGTAAGGGCCAGTACAAAAGCACCTAAATATCACAAAATGCTTGTTCATTGGTGTGTAATGTGTAGATGTAATCCATTAGGATCTAGAACCAGACATAACTGCTGGTAATTGCAGTATTTTAACCAATTTGAATGACATGCACGTGTCTTTCGGATTACAGTACTTTAGCCTCTCTGCTGAACAGAACGAAATAACAGTTTGGAAACTGAATGTTGCATTATGTGCTTTTGGGACATTAAGAGATTGGTTCTGTTCATGCTTTCAGGTAAATAGCATTACAACAATATATTAATTAATTGCCAATGTCTTAATTTATAGTTATAAAGGCTCTCAATTTCCACATTGCTTAGAACTTTGTAGTTGTATTTACATCACTAAATAACAGTAACACAGCATAGTAAAGAACTACAAATGTCTCTGCACAACTCTTCTCACAAATAATCCTTTCTCCTGCCTAAAGACACGCAGGTATGTGTTACGTGATATACTTCATGGCACTTCACAGTCCAAGAAACCTATTAATTTACTTAAGCATTTTAAATACCTTCTTTTCCATTTTTGTTCTGGAATCACAAGCCATGACTGACCCTGTAAATTTCAATAATTTTCAGTTATGATAAAGGGACCAACATAAGGCCCATCTGATCAGTTTCTTGTTTCCCCTCTTGCTGAACTCAGGCATGAAACTGCTCCTGGCTTTAGCAGATGTTTTTGTTTTTAATTCCAAAAAGGAAATATGTAGAATACTTTGATTTTATAAATGCAGTGAAAAGTGCTTGCAAGTCAATCCCGGCTTTTATCTTTCCAAATGAGATCATCTACAACAATGATGATCTCTTCTCTTGAACAATGTGTTTGTAGCTAACCAAGGATAGAAGCACTGAAAAATCCCTGAATTGACAATTCAAATATCAAATTATTATTTGCTTATATACATGCTGGCGTTTCCTTTCTACTGTTAGTCAAAGTATGCTTTATAAGAAATGGTTATATCTCTTATTAGACAATGTAATATCGCTGGGAGCAAAAACAATTATCAGATTTTGAGTGCATTAGAATGTTTTGAATCTGTAGGACTACAACATAAACACGTATATGAAATAAAATCTTTTTTTCCCACTCCAATAAAAGTTTAATTGATTAAATAGAAAGTCACTATCTAGTGAATATTCTCTTAGTTACACCATAGACTACTGTGGTCACAACAATATTAATACTATCAAAACTGCTACAAGTTTTAAATTAGTACTACATGTACTAATTTTACTAGAAGTAAAAAGAGCACAAGTTATTTCCTTCAATATTCAGCACTCAATACACAGCACAAATTCTGTCTGACTCGTTATGAGGCAGGGTGAACAATGGGAATGTTGCTTCTTGGTATATTGATAGAAGACAAAATAAAGCTGGGCAACAAAGAGGCTTGGTAATTGCGTAAAGCACCAGCTTCCCACTCCAGCTCCAGGTTACAGCCTTCTCTAAAATATGTATTTATAAAAGTGAATAATTAGTTAAATATTTCCTCTGTTTTCTTCAGTCCATGTGACGTTACTAGCTTAAAGACTCAGTTCAGTCCTTGTTAAGCATTTTCACAAGGACCAGAAGTCAACTGTTTAAAATCAAAAAGATCAGTACTCCCTGATCTTACAGTAGATGTTTCTAGATTGTATATAGTTGTGTACTGTACAGTGATTATGGAGCAAGACAGAGCAGTTAGATAGTATAAAAAATGTAGCATTTGTAACCAAAGAATTGTAAAATGATTTGGGTTGGAATGGACCTATAAGACACCTAGTTTCAAACCCCTGCTATAGGCAGGGACACCTCCCTCTAGACCAGGCTGCTCAGAGCTCCATCCAACCTGGCCTTGAATGCTACCAGGGAGGGGGCATCCACAACCTCTCTGGGCAACCTCTTCCAACTTCAAAGTAAGGAATTTCTTCCTAATAACAAGTCTAAATCTGTCCTCTTCCAGTTTAAAACTATTTCTCCTTGTCCTGTCTCTACATGTCCTTATAAAAAGCTCCTCCCCAGTTTTCTTGTAGGCCCCCTTCAGGTACAGAAAGGCCGCTATAAAGGTCCACCTGGAGTCTTCTCCAAGCTGAAGAACGCAGCCCTCTTACTGTCCTCGCAGGAAGGTGCTCCAACCTCTGATCATCTTCATGGCCGTCCTTTGCACCCTTCATGTCCTTGTGTTGGGGGCACCAGAACTGGACACAGTACAATGGGGTCTCAGTGAGCAGAGTTGAGGGACAGAATTACCCACGCTCCTCTTGATGCAAGCCAGAATACAGTCAGCCTTCTGGGCTGCAAGCACACTTTGCTGACTCGTGTTGAATCTCATCAACTGACATCCTCAAATCCTTCTCCTCAGGGCTGCTTTCAAGCCATTCTCAGCAAGTAGAAACAGGCTATAATGAAATGTCTGTGCTTTTCCGACAGTTTCACCTACTGAGAACAAAGAGCTATCATCTCTAAGATAAAGAGCTAAGGTTTACTTTCCCTGTTTCCAGTATGTCTGTAAAAGCAGGATGAACCTTCTTCATTGTGCCTTGGATCAACACCTCCTCTTTCCTCTGGAGACGAAGAGTACAGCTTTGTTACCTTTTCCAGCTACAAACATCAAAACTGCTGAAACGCAGCATGTTGAAGAGAGGACATGGCTACCAGTATTCCACTGTATATTGCACCACTACAGTGCAGCAGACATTGCCCTCTCTATCCCACTCAATGACTGTCAGAGACCTCTTCTACAATTCCCAACAAAAATTCAACTTCATATAATACCAGACTTCTCTGTAAACCAGAGACAAAGATCCTATACCCTTAATTAATATCTTTGTCTTTTGAGAAACTACATCAAGATTGTGCCATTTTAGTCATTTTTTCAGGATTGGGAGGAAAAAAATAAAGGGAAAAAACATCACAGAGAAAAGTCATATGTCAACACTTTAAAATATGATTTCCATTTATGTTCAAGTTTTTATAGCTTCCATTATATTTAGTTAAATGTTAAGAATCTTTCCCTTCTTCCAGATTTGTAAATCTCTTGATCTTTCAAAACTAACCATTTGCTTATAAATATATAAAGACTCTTTGATCTGCTGCTTTGCTGGTATTACTTAAAAATGAATGGTTTTCTTTTATCTCTCATTTTAACTGGATTTCATCTGCACAAAGATGGTTTAAATCCAAATTGTTTGGCTTGGTTTAGATTATAACATTTATTGTTGAAAGCACATAGAAATCTAAGTTCTTAGAATTTTACAAAACAAAATCACATGCAACTTGCAAAAGAATCTTTAAACATAATGAAGGAAAAATACACAGTGTTGAAACATTTGACCTGAGCAGCTTGAAAGGGTTAGACATTTTACATTTTCATAAAGACCCCAGCTTCTGAAAGAGCATGACAGGAAAAACTGAAATGAAATACAAACTTAATTTCATACTAAAAATCACATTTTTTGGAAGAAAAAAATTGTTTAAAATGGCTTTTTAAAAGGTAGGGTAAATTAGTTTTTATAATGAAAAATGTTCTACCTGATTAAAAGATAAGCATTTTGTAATTTATTTACATATTTTAATGAAAATTACTTGTTTCAGAGAACTATGCTTCCATTTTCATTGCACGTCAAAAATCAGTAGTTTTCTTGATCACAACCAGTTACTATATTATTTAGAAGTCTCCCAGCGTATTTGCACTTCTTATCAAAATGCATAGAAACAACCTGGTAGAGTTAAACCGATTGTGCCAGATACTGAATACCTTTAGGCCTGGAGAAGGAAATAAAAAAGACCATGGAAGAATCTGCGGATGCTGCTGTAAATGAGCACGAAAAGTATGCATTTCACAGAGTGGCAGAATGACAGGGGTTGGAAGGGACCACAAGAGATCATTCTGTCATATCAGACATTGCAAACTAAGATGAATGACTAGCTAATGTACCAGTTAAAGTAAGATAAATTCCTCAAGTGCAGCACAGCGTACTTGCCATGAAGAAAATTAGATGTTGAAATTCTAAATATGTTAATGTTTCTTGCTATCTGAAATGTACTCAGGCAATTTTAAAATTTGGTCTTCCTTCACGTCTAGTAAAATTTTATTCAGCAAGTCTCTATTAAGATGGCTTTGTTCTTGGTAAGCCCTGGCAGGTTCTGACTTGCCCTGTCATTTCACTCTGTGCAAAATGTAGGAGAGGAACACAGTGATGCATTGACTTGGTTGTATTCATAACACTTCATTCTGTATTAAGAGAGCGGAAATCATACGTCAATTAGTTGTTTAGAAAGACTAGTATTTTTTATATAATTATTATTACATTAAAATCTAATATTATTCTCATACCATTCCTTATAAATTACTGTGAGGTTCAGAGGCAGAGCCAAAAGAACAGACAAATCAAAGTTTGAGGATGATTGCTTTTCATTGTAGCATCACTGAATGGCCATAGCTGATTCAGCAGGTAGTGCACAGAACATCTGCTCTCTGTCTCTATCTTGATTGCCATGCTGTTAGCCAGATTTGAGATTTGAAGAGTTTCACCGTTCAGGCAGGTTGACATAAATCTTTCAAGGCATTTTTTTTTAAGCCTTCTCAAAAGCTTGAGGTGCAGTTCATCTGCTAAGATCATATGGACTCCATTCATACAATCCATTCCCTGTAGTTGCTGAAGCTCAAGCATGGCTGGTGCTTTCGTCTCTACTTTTCACTGTCTGTGGCATACAACTGTGTCTTGTAAAAGCTGTGATAAAGTTAAAATCCTGAGCTTGATGTGGAGAATGTGGGTGAGCCCTGGTGACATATGTAACATGGGAGGCAAGATAAGGTAAGTTTCCTGTGTTTAGACAAAACCAGAAGCATAACATTTTGTCCAGGTCATGCCATACAGCTCATGTTTAGGAATCTCCATTGCCTCCAAAGTGAGTAAAATCCTGATTTTATTAAAAATGTGAGTGCATTGTTTGCTTGTTGAGAGCTAAGAAATTTTCATGCTCTATTACAAAACCAGGTAAGTAGTCTTCAACTGAAACTTCTGAAGGCCAAAGTAAACGCACAGAGTAGACCCTCTGTTAGCTGTGAGAGAACAGCAGATGTCAGCACTGGCAGTTCATGCAGCTATGCAGCAAAGCAGGGCAAACAACTTTATTTTCAAGTTCCTCCTTTCCACTGTCCAGAGTCTCCACAAAATTCATAGAATATTTGGTTCAAAAGAGGCATAGGATAGCATCACTGGGAAATCAGAGGTGTCACTCTACTTCTGGATGTTAAATTATGGTTGATTTTGAAGAAAAAAAAAAAAAAAAGAAAAAAGAAAACATTTAGGATGCATTTTCACTGCAAAATATTTTGTAAACTTAATTCACTCCCAGCTTGGCTGTTGCTAGAAAGTATGCTAACCAGCAAATTAATGTTTGCAGTAACTATTAAAAAATCCAATTGAGGGTTACAAAAGTTAAAGAATTTTGATAAATTAATGTTTACTTAAACCAGTAATTTTTATGAAGATCTCTGGCAAAGCTACTTCCCAATTAAAATGTTGGTTCTCAGAAGTCAGATTTTATGATAAAAGCAATTATTAATAGTATAAATAATATATTTTAACTCTAATTTACTTTGAGAGGCAAAAAAACGCACATAAGAATTGCAGTGGGAAATAAAGGTTTCATCTGAGACCTGTAAAACTGCTTATGTGCTTTTACAGAGCTGCTTAAGCAGAGCAGAGGCAAGGCGAGATGCTGCAAAAGTGGCTCTGATCAACTCTCTCTTCAATGAATTGCCCTGCCGCAGAATCACGAAGGAATTCATCATGGAAAGTGTTCAGGAGGCTGTTTCTTCAACAAGTGTAAGTCAAAAAAATCAGGGGGGAATCATATGATCTTGTAGATAAAATGCCTGCTAACTATCAGTGAGCAAAAAGAGCACACGTGAATGGTATTAACGAATAGAAGATACAAGATTATGATTCTCTGCTAGTAGATTTTCCACCAGTTGACAAAAGTCAAGGTCTTACTGTTTTTTCACCTTTGTAGTAATAAAGATTATCGATTTTATTAAAATTACTAAATTAGGAACTAAAGCATCAGTTTTTTAAAGTTGTGTTAGTCCTTAAAGCTCACTGCAATTTTTTAATTTTTTTTTTTTTTTTTTTTTTAGTTTATACCTAGGTAAAATATTTATAGTTCAGAACACTACTACATAGCAAATATCATTTCAGAATGCTCTAAATCCTTAGGAATGAAAGTACTGCTTTGCTAAAAGACATGTATTGTGAGTTAAGGAAAGTTTAATTGAATTTCTTTTCTGCTAGCAAAAGATATTTCTGATAAGAAGTGTGGAAGAGATTTTTTAAATTTTGGAAATATCACTATTTTCTTCTGGATTTCTTTTTAGATAATCTGCAGTGCTCTCCTGCTGAGTGTACTCCCTTACAGGATATATTTGGGAAGGGATGTAGAAACAGATGAGCATAAGGAGGTCTAGTCTGTATCTGTTTTATAGATGAAAGAATGGTTTTCTTTTACAGTACTGAGAATTTTATACATTACAGAGGGACAAAAATCCATAAAAGTGAGGAAAAATAGAACATGATTTATTTGTGTATGAAATTTAAAGGGAGTTTTTGACTTAAGTAATTTATCACTTTTATGGAAATTTTTGAGCTAAAAGGTTATATGCTTCACAGAGTTCTGCCTGGATTTCCTTAGGGATATTTAAAAGCCAGCATAAATATTTCAACAGCATCGTGTTAACGCTACAACATTCAAAAGCCATAAATTTTCTTTCAGTTCAGTGGAACCATATTGGGTAGAAATCTGTTTAACTTTCTGAAGTTGCCATTGAACACCTGGGGTTATGCAAAGGAATCTGTCCAAAATTATCTCACGTTCCTTTTTCTAGGTTTTCCCCTAAAAAGGAGCTTACAGGTTGCTCAGGGAAGTTGTGGATGCCCCATCCTTGGAGGCATTCAGGCTGGATGTGACTCTGGGCAGCCTGATCTGGTGGTTGGTGGCGCTGCACATAGCAGTGGGGTTGAAACTAGATGATCATTGTGATCATTTTCAACCCTGGCCATTCTATCATTCTGTGATTCTATGAAAGAGACGAAACTCAGCCCCTTCCTGTATCTGGGTCATTAATGCAGCTTTTGAATTCTACTGAAAAAGTGAATGTAAAACTATGGATCGTATTATTAGCATGCCTATAGCTGCACTTTATTGAGTGTACTCATTACTATATGTACACTTTATGAGATGTAAAACCTGCACTGTCAGGTTTGTTGAACCAGGAGTAAGTGTTTCTGAAATACCTGGTACTAGACAGAATTGATTTAACTGAAGGAACGTTTTGTTGATTCATCTCAAGCAATTATGACTTTAGATGGATGAACACCACACAGAGATCAGGAGGTAGACTCTCCCATTAATAGTGCACTGGGACAGCAAAGATTAGGTAAAGAGAAGCAGGTCTTGACATAAAATTATTGTATGCTGCTGAGCTACTAACCACTGCCAGTTTATTTTAGAAGTGCTCAGGGGGTACTGCTCCAGTTCATAAGCCAAAACTTGCTTCAAAACTCTAGTCTGTCATTATAGTCCCATTACAGTCAATTTATATTGAAGCTGGAGAGTATTATATCTTTTTGACTTAGAAGAGATAAACAAGTCTGGGCAGAACAATAAAAAATTGCTTCCCCTTCTTGCCTTTCTCAGGTCGTATTTCTTTCCATTCTTACACCTGAAAGAAGATTTTGTTAGAGCTCCAGATCAGATAACTTTGCCTATGTAATTTTCCTTTTTATAAAGAAATTGATAATTCCAGATTGCATTTTTCTCCATCTTCTTTACAATAACAATTTTTTTTTTTTGAGGGGGGGGGGGGGGAAGGGGGTGGGTAGGGAACGGAGGGGATGGTTAGAAAATATCTCAAAGCATTTAATGAGCTCTGTAAAATTGTTTTCCTGGAACTTTCTCCTGCTCTATAAATCATCCTTCTACTTCTCCTTTTCTGCTGGGCACAGGCAAGGGTCTTATTTCCTCTGCATTACAGTGTTGAGATATTTTGCAAAGTATCTGAGCTGTAGCAAGCACCAAGACAGAAAAACTGCACACAAATAATCAGTCTAGTGGCTGTGTGGATAGATACAAAGGAGCTCTTAAGAAGGTAATGTGAAAATCATACCTACAAGACCTACAAGGAAGTACATCAGTTAAACTGACTAAAAATGTATCAGCAGGAGAGTGATTTGAGAAATGTCAGTAGGAAGACCATGGGGGTATTAGCTAAGGAAGCCTTTTGAGTGCTAACTGCTTACTGCAAATCAAATACTAAAGCGCTTCTGGTTAATCCCACTTGTTTCCTCCTTTCAGCAATCAGTGTGTCACTAAGCACTTCAGCACTCTCATTTCACAATCAGATAGTACACTAGATATTGATAAAATGAGTAGTTTCTATGGTAATTGTGATTTGCAGAAACAGGCTCCCAAATTGTTTGCTGGGGAAAGAAATAGAGGGGCGTTAAAAATGTCTTGGGTTAGCAGTATTAAGACATGTTATTGACTATAAAATATACAACCATAAATCAACTACTTCCTTTCTAATCACATTCTCTTGTTTCTTCCCAAAGGGTAACCTGAAGGATGCTGATGACCCCAGCACTAGTATTGGAGCTTATCATTACATGCTGGAGTCAAACATTGGAAAGACAATGCTGGAATTTCAGGTATAAGAAGTGGGTTCTACATTATTCACCTCTGAGTGAAGAAACTTAAAGACTAATTTCAAATAGAATTCATTGCATCTGAGGCATGCTGAGACCATAGAGCATGAGAGAAAACTGGATTTAGACCAAATCTGAATGTCCAAAGGTTAACTTCAAAACTGCACTACAGTAAGTCAAGTGTCAACAACATGTCTGCAGTATTAGCAAAGAGTAGTGTCCCTTCCAGCTGATTACATGCCCTGAAATATTATCTGCACAGTGCTGAGCCTAAAATTCATGTATGGTAATATGGCCTTTTTGATTCCATATCCTAATAAAAAATGTCACACTAAATCTACATTACTGGAGAAAATACTGTGATCACTGACCTTATACTGGGTTGGTACATCCTGACAAGTGAGCACTTGACTTCCTGCACTGGTATCCAAAAGAAAATCTGAAAGTACTGTACTGAACATGGGTGAATGAATTGCCACACACTGTCTAACGTAATATGTTGAAGGTCAAATATTCTTGTAATGACAGTCATTTCAAAGGTGTGGTGACCAGTTCTGGCCCTCTGTCAGAACCTTTCTAAAATTAATTCCAGTTGAAAGAAGTTTGATTCAACACTTCAGAACTCATATTCTGAACTACTAACAAAATCTCCAATGCTTTATTACAGCTTTCTAAATTACCAAATTATGTGTAAAACCTTCATGCACAATTATTTAATCTAGGCACCAAAGTAGACCCACATATTTTTGAGTTTATTTTTCTTACATTTGACTAAGTGTGAATTGATTGATGTGATGTCGTATAGACTTCAACTGCCTACAATATGCTGTAGGGTTTTGATTTTTATTGATGAATAGCACAAGTTAATTGGGCATAAGTGCTGTGTGTTATGGGTACCATTCTGCTTCATCTTCTGAGTGCAATCAAGGTGCAGTTGTGTGTAGGTTTCAGATGTGTGAAGTAGGGAACAAATTCAGGAAAATAGTCTGAATATTTCTAGAGCATGCCTTTTTTGAACTGCATGTTTCCAGAAGCCTACATGTTTTGGCTGAGCTGTAAGTAGCACCTCACAGTGGCACATCTAACAAAGAGTGAGAAAAGTGTCATCAGGGAAAAGCTGCCCTATTTACTTAATGTCATAGGTAATGTCATAGTATCTATGATATTTACTTAATGTCATAGATACTGCACTCAAGATGATAAACTTTCAGGAGACTTGCTGGGGCCAAAGTTATGTAATTCTGAAGTCTGATCTTATGCCTTCTTCTCTCAAGATGCACTTCATCCAGGGATGGAATTTCAGAAACGACCATCTTTAAAGATGCTTTGGGGACTTTGCATTTTGGGCTTGTATGTTGATTTATTTTGTTTTTGTTTCCTGAGGTAAAGAAAAGGGAATAAGTAAAGAGATAGATGTAAAGAACTGAATATTTAGGTCAGATCTTGGGTTAAACAGTACCTGTTTATAATAACATAATGAATTTTCTTGCACAAAATCTTTACATGTAGTAAAAAAAGAAGTTATTTTCATTAATTGTGAGAAATAATTCAAATAATTTTTTGGAGGCCGGATCTCTTGTGAAAAAGTTTTAATTCGTGATTACAATGGCGGGCATTCTGCAAGCCAGCGTGCCTGCTGTAAGAAAAACAAGCTCTTCTATCTCCTAGATCTCAACACTGAGTTCCTCCCCTGCTGCCAGGTTCACATTCTTCATGCACAGTCCTTGGTAGTTGACAAAGTCCATCTGTCTTTGTTTCTCCAAGTAAGAGGAATTCATGAAATAGTACCAGGCCAGTACCTTCTGCCATATGTCTTGCCAGATAAGTTTGTCTCTTCTTGCAGAGTCCTGGGTGCAGATGTATGTCTTACAGTCCTTATCTTTGGTCATTCCTAACTCACCCCCACAATCTCCCCAAGGGAGGAGCGCACACAAATTAACATGCCAGCCACACTCTCCATTTACCTGTCCACAGACAGAAAATTATCTTGTATCACAGGTTCTGAGGTATGTCCCTTGGGTGCAACATTCTATTACTTATGCAAAAATCATACATCATTTCCCACACCATCAAATTATGATCCTTACTATGAATGAAGTACAGCTGTGTTCAAGACATTAGGTCAACACCACCAGGTATACTGCTCCTGGTGTCTCGGTCTGAAATGTGAGATTGTGCAGAGTTAATTTGTGTGCTCTTACTTTCTTTACAAGACCACCTCCTCTGTCCACTAATTATGTCCATCCCAAGTGTATATAAAATTCATTGTAATACAAGCAGTCTCCTGCATAAGCAAAAACTAATAATGTAGCCAAGTTTATAAAAGAATCATAGAATCATAAAATTACTCAGGTTGGAAGGGACCTCAAGGATCATCAAGTCCAACTGCAGCCTAACCATAGTACCCTAACTCTCTAACAACTCTCTGCTAAATCATATGTCTGAGCACCACATCCAAACACATCCAGGGACGGTGACTCAACCACCTCCCTGAGGAGCCAATTCCAATGTTTAACCACCCCTTCTATAAAGAAGTGTTTCCTAACATCCAACCTAAACTTACCTTGGTGCAACTTGAGGCCATTTCCCCTTGTCTTGTCACCTGTCACCAATGAGAAGAGACCAACCCTGCTCTCACTATAAGCACCTTTCAGGTACTGGAAAAGAGTAATAAGGTCTCCCCTCAGCCGCCTCTTCCCCAGACTAAACACCCCCAGCTCCCTCAGCCTCTCCTCATAGGGCTGATTTTCCAAGCCCTTCACAAGCCTTGTTGCCCTTCTTTGGACCTGCTCCAGCACCTCCATGTCCTTTCTGTACTGAGGTGCCCAAAACTGAACACAGTACTCGAGGTGAGGCCTCACCAGTGCTGAGTACAGGGGCAGGATGACTTCCCTAGTCCTGCTCACCACACCATTTCTGATGACATTCTGATGAAGCCAGGATGACATTGACTTTCTTGGCCACCAGGGCACACTGCTGGCTCATGTTCAGCTGACTGTCCATCAGAACACCAAGGTCACTTTCCATCAGGAAGCCTTCCAGCCACACCTCCCCAAGCCTGTAGGGTTGCCTGGGGTTGTTGTGACCAAAATGCAGGACCTGACACTTGGCCCTATTGAAACTCATGCCGTTAACCTTGACCCATTGATCCAGTCTGTCCAGGTCTCTCTGCAGTGCCCGTCTCCCCTCTGGCAGATCAGCACTCCCTTCCAGCTTGGTGTCATCTGCAAACTTACTGAGGGTGCACTGAATCCTCTCATCAATGAAGATGTTAAACAGAAGCGGCCCCAGTACTGAGCCTTGGGGGACACCGCTCGTGACCGGCCACCAACTAAATCCAACTCCATTGACCACGACTCTTTGGGCCCACCATCCAGCCAGTGCTTCACCCAGTAGAGCGTACACCCATTCAAACCATGGGCAGCCAGCTTCTCCATGAGAATGTTATGGGGGACGGTGTCAAAGGCCTTACTGAAATCCAGGTAGACCACATCGACAGCCTGACCCTCATCCACTAAGCAGATTACCTTGTCATAGAATAAAATCAGGTTTGTCAGACAGGATCTACCATTCGTAAACCCATGCTGACTGGGGTTGGACCTTTAATTGGTCCATGATGGCTCCCAAGATTATTCGTTCTGTAATCTTCTCGGGCACCGAGGTGAGACTGATAGGCCTGTAGCAACCAGGATCATCGTTCCAGCCCTTTTAGAAGATGGGCATCACATTTGCCAGTTTCCAATCCACCGGGACATCCCCGGTTAGCCAGGACTGCCGAAAAATGATGGAGAGTGGCTTGGCATTCACATCTGTCAACTCCCTCAGCACTCTAGGGTGCATCTGGTCCCATGAACATGGGACCACGTAAGCATCCAGCTTTTGCAGAAGGTCCAAATCTATCTTGTCATGGATCATGAAGGGCTTATTCTGTTCCCCATCCCTATCTACCAGCGCAAGGGGCTGTGTTCCCAGGGAGTAGGAAGTCTTACTATTAATGACTGAGGCAAAGAAGTCATTAAGTACCTCAGCCTTATCCCTGCCCTTGGTGACCAGGTTGCTCTCGGCATCCAACAAGGGATGGAGATTCTCCCTAGCCTTCCTTTTGCTATTAATGTGTTTATAAAAGCGTTTACTGTTTTCCTTTTCCTTAGTGGCCAAGCTCAGTTCTAACTGAGCTTTGGCTTTTCTAATTTTCTCCCTGAACAGCTTCACTACATACCTGTAATCATCATAAGAGGCTTGCCCACTCTTCCAGAGACCATAAACTTTCCTTTTGTTCTTGAGTTTCAGCCGAAGGTCTCTGTTCAGCCAGCCTGGCCACCTTGCCCATCGGCTCATCTTCCATGACATGGGGATGGTCAGGTGCTGCACCTTTAAAACAATTTCCTTAAAATATTCCCAGCCTTCCTGGTCTCCCACGCTCTCCAAAACTAACTTCCAAGGGACCCTCTCAAACATAGTCCTAAAGAGGTTGAAGTCCGCCCTCCAGAAGTCCAAGGTGGCAGTTCTGCTGACTCCCCTCCATTGTTCAACAAGGATACAGAAATCTAGCATCTCACATGATCACATTGCCCCAGACAGTCTCCAACCTTTACATCCCCCACCAGACTTTTTCTGTTAACAAACAGCAGGTCCAGGATATTGCTTCCTCTCGTCGGCTCCCTCACCAGCTGTGTCAGGAAGTTATCTCCCACACACTTTAGGAACCTCCAGGACTTTCCCTGTCAGCTGTATTATAGTTCCAGCAGATGTCTGGGAAGTTGAAGTCCCCCACCAGAACAAGGGGGAGTGACCTGGAGACCTCACCCAACTTTGCTTTTATTCTGATCCATATGCTCTCAACCCTATCATCAACATTATTAATTTCCACACATTCATAGTCTTTTTTAACATAGAGAGCTATACCACCACCTTTCCTTCCCGGCCTGTCTCTTTTGAAAAGCCAGTAGCCTTCCATCACTGCATTCCAGTTGTGGGAGTCGTTCCACCAAATTTCCGTGATGGCAACTATATCATAACTTTCTGAACACACAACGGCCTCCAGTTCCTCTTGTTTATTACCCATGCTGCATGCATTAGTATAAAGACACCTGAGCTTGGTCTCCTTGCGAGTGGCAGTAACCCTGGTACCCTCATGACCACATTCAGGTGTTTCCACAGCCACCAGCCTCACACCTGCCCTTGTGTTCTTCCTACAAAGGGGTGAGTCATCCTCCTCTTCCACCAAGGCACAAGACCATGGAGTCTTACAAGCACATCCTTCTCCTGCAAGCACAGGAACGTTACATTCAGGCTCTGTATTAGTGACCCCAGTTACACCCCCACCCCCCTTCGTACCTAGTTTAAAGCCCTCTGAAGGAACCTAGCCAACTCCTGTCCGAAGACCCCTCTCGACCGGTGGGAGAAGCTACTCCTATCAGCCATTAGCTGGCTCAGTCTTATGTAAACAGAGCCAAGGTCAAAAAACCCAAACCCCTGCCGGGCACACCAAGCTCTGAGCCAGGTATTAATCCGTTGGCCCATTATATCGAGTCCCTCACTATTCCCTATAGCTGGAGGGATAGAGGAGAACACAACTTGTGCTCCTGAACCCTTTACCTGTCTCCCCAAGGCTCTGAAATCCTTTTTCAGCATCCTTAGGGAAGTTCTGCCTAAATCATCACTAACAACCTGAAACAACAGCAAGGGATAGTAATGAGTGGGCTAGACTAGGGAAGGAAGTGTCTTCCTTGTGTCCTTAACCCAGGCTCCTGGGAGGCAGCAGACCTCCCTGTGTAGAGGGTTTGGTCTACATATTGGCCCTTCTGCTCCCTTCAGCAGAGTGTCACCAATAACAATGACCTGTCATTTTTTCCTAGTCAATGAAGTTTTAATGCTAGGCAAAGACTGGTCAAACTTGGGGTGCACCACCAACTGGGGAGAGCCATCATCACCACCACTGTCCAGTTGACCCTGCAGAGCACTGAACCTGTTTCACAGGGGCAGATGGGGGGGGCTGGGGACTCACCGGGATGGCACACCTGCATCACTGAGCAGGGGCCTTATGCCACTGCCCTACATCCCCCAGTTCTTTGCCGTTGTTCCTGGGGGATGGAGCAGATAGTGGGATCACTGCAGCAGGAGCACTGTCTGCATGTAGGTTCCCCTCTATCACCTGTTTGCAAGGTGGCATGGGGTTTACTTATTTCGTGCAGAGCCTCATCTGGATGCTGAGATCTAGGGGCTGATAGGGTTTGGTACCAGCAATCAATCTCCCTCTCACATTCCTTAATGCTCCTCAGCCTCTCCACCTCATCGTGCAGGTTGGCCACAAAGCTGAGTAAGTAATTTACCTGGTCGCATCGTACATAATCTCTGCCTCCTTCACCTAGCACTGCAAGGGCCTGTAGTGCCAGGCTCTGGCACTCACTACAACCAGAGGACTGCACACCAGCATCTTGGTTTGGGATCTGTCTGAGTACCCTCACTGTTCTTGGCAGCAGCCTTCCTTTCATATGTGTGTGGGGTCTCCACAGTCTCCTTGGCTGCCGCCAAGGTTCAAGGAAAGGACTGAAATGTAGGAATAATTGTCAAGGTACCAGACAAGAAAAATAATTTGTAGAGCCCATGTGAGCTCTACATTTTCTATCTAATGTAAGGTAGATAATTTTAACAGTTTTATCACTGAACCCTTTTGTCCTATCTTCTGTTTTGTCAGAAGACCACCAATCATCAAACTAAATCCAAAAATCCAGTTACAAGCCAATGCTTTTGGTCACATCAAAAGCAGTAAATGAACATGAGAAAAAACAGACTTAGATTAACTCTTCATTCTGCCCAGTTTATGGTTAGCATTTGAAAGAGAATCACTGGTGATGAAAATAATCCTTGTATGCTACCAAGTTAGTCTTTATCTTTCTCTCTCCATCTCTAATTTAATTTGTAACGTGTTAGGAGCTCTTAATAACACTGGGGCAGTGATTCAGTATCAGGGTAGGTACTCATGACCATGAGCAATGGTCAGGATTGACGTGTATATACATATACTTCCTTAAGGTTTACTTTTCTCTCCCATTCCCCTACTTTCCATTAGCACCCACTGTAAATCTCCACAGGGTCTTGATATTATCAAAATAGGGCAATGCTAGCAATATGTTTGTTTTGGAACAAGTAATTTTAGAAGTATTAAATCTTTACAATGAGAAATCCAATTCCATCTAACCTAGCTCTATTCAATATAGCAGATATAATGACAACCCTCTCAGGGATCTCATTCAGTTCTTCTGTGCATAGCCTTGTTTAATAGCACCAGCTGGCCCGTTAAACTGCATAAACTGTGTTTCAGGTGAAGCATTTGTTTTGTGTATTTACTGTGAAATAGCCGTTTTGTTTCAGAAAAAGACCAAAATGCCTGGAGGTTAACAGCCTCACCTCATGTAAAGAAAAACTAATACATGGATAACAATTTTGTTTAAGGCTACTGGATGTCTGCCATGAAATAAAAATCCCATCAGAAAAGTGATCAGTTAGATAACAAATCTCATCCTTTGTGTGCGTGTGTGTGTGTAAAAATTTATTTGATGGCATTCTTTCTGTGATAGTCATCTATCTCAATTCAAAGTTTGGAAATTACCAAAACTAACAGAACGGTGATCTGGGGCAAGGATCTAAGGTTAATTTTAAGTATCATTGATACTTCACCAAATTAAATGTTATTTTGCAATGATTATGGGGACGTGACACAATGAAAGTTAGAAAGTAAATTAAACTGCCTTACTTCAATATGCAGAAAATAGAAAATAAAATACTCAACACGGTGATCAAGAGTTTGCCATATTTTTAACGCTGGTGTCTGATAGCTAAAAAGCTCTAAATATGCAAGCACTATGACTAAAAACAAGGTTGTAGTAGTCACCTAGAAGTAAGTAAAAGCTCCGACTGAGGGACTTAGAATATCAATATTTTACAGTACTCTATTTGCTTCAAAAGAGGGAACACTAGCTTTTAGCTACCCGTAAGTCTTTCATTATAACTTTCATTATAACTAACACAAGGAGTTTGGATTAATTTTCCTTTGTCTCATCAACTTTAAACATAAAATCTGCTCTTTTTTTTTTTTTTCTTTTTCTGTTAAGTACTGTGTTTTTTGATTATTTCAATGTGTAATCACATTTTGCAGGAGCTGATGATTGTCTTTCAGCTTCTGCATTGGAATGGAAGCCTTAAAGCCCTACGGAAAACAAAGTGCTCCCGGCAGGTAGGATAAGCCATTAAAAAGTTGACTGAGTAGTTAAATGTGTGAGGTTAAAATATGCAAGTTACTATTAGTAGTAGTACTTTTAATTTCTGAGTTAATATATTTGTCGTTTATTTTGATTTATACAAGAATTTGAAAAGTTAAGTTTTAAAATACTGTGTATTTTCTGTATTTGTCCCTTGATATCACTGCAAGAAAACCTTGGACTATTTCTCACTTTTATCTATCAACAGGCAGAAAATTCATTTGAGATAAATTGCAACCCTAACAGATTTTATCTTCTATTTTGGGACAACACTTGAAAATGCAATACGTTGAAAAACTTCAAAATATTTTTAACTTGTGAAATTAAGTTGTGTATTATGTTACAACCTACAAAAAAATTATACATTCTGAGTTTTCCAAAGGGAAGAGAATAACTTTCGCTGTTTAAAATGCTACCTCTTTTTAAGAGAAATAAGTATATGTAGATTTAGTTCTATCTTTTAGTGATCTACAGCTTTTGAAAGAGCATTACAGAGGATTGCTGTATAATTTTTGTGCAAAGCTGAATGATTCTCACTGCTGTTTGTCTATTTAAAGTAGATTTGTTACTAAGTTCCATGTCTGTTGTTATTTCCCTGAATGGTAGGAAGTAATTTCCTACTACTCCCAGTGTTCCTTAGATGAAAAGATGAGAAGTCACATGGCCCTGGACTGGATTACGAAGGAGAAAGAATCTCCAGGAATTATTTCCCAAGAGCTGCAAGTGGCACTGAGGGAACTGGAAGAAGTCAGGAAAGCTGGGCATGAACTGAGGTTCTACAAAGAAAAGAAAGAAATACTGAGCTTAGCACTGAGTCAGATCTACAGTGATCAAGTTACCACTTCCTCATGGGAAAATCAAATGAGCTTGGCCCTACATGGCTACCGCTAAATTTGAAGATGTTTTAACATGCCAGGCTAGGTTAAAAATACTCTCCATGTAAGTTGTTAGCTTTCTTTTCCATAGGTGTTTTAATTTCTGTATCTAAAAGCACTTTTTTTTTCTTTTTTTTTTTTTTTAATTATTATTTTTATTTCAGTGGCTAGAAATATTCTTCAGGTCAAGCTAAAGCTGCCATGAAACATTTGATGTAGCACTGGTACTAAGGTATGTGTGAAACCTAAATGGAGACAAAGCACAAAAGCTTTTATGGTACTCTGAAGATTGAACTTGATATGGTGACCTGGATTTTGTTTTCCACATGAAGACTATATCTTCTCTGTTGAAGACATAAAAATTGTCTTCACAAACCTACGAACTACCAGCAGTAAAAGACAAAAAGGGTAGTTCAAACCTGCACTGGTGCTTGGTTACTCCCAGACTTCTTCACAGCATGTGTTTCCTCCTGTCAGGTGCTACTGCTGAAGTTCATTGTGTTTTTCAAAGGGTATAAAGAACCTTTCAAGCAAAAAAAAACCTACAGCGCTAAACAAGTTCTCCAGATTCAAGGTGCTTTACCTCTGTTGCAGCCAACAAGATTTCAGAAATCTATGGGAACATAAGGATGAGCAGAAGTTATTCACTGGCCATCGGTATGGCTGTGTGATAAAAGTCTTCTAGTTAGACTTTATATACCTTTGCTTGCACTTCAGCAAATGCCTACTGAGGTTCAAGATCTTTCTCTTGCTGACTGTCAGCACAATTCCACTACTAGAAGCTACTGTCTGTAAAGCAAAGTAGGCAGCATAAGTCTGATGAGTCACACACTCATAATAACCAGCATGCCATTTTAGCTGAATGTGACAGCAGGAAGGTGTTAAGATGCTGGTCAATGAACTTGAACACATGTCTCCATAGTTCTGTTTCCTGGTAATTTCTGCCAGAAGAATGGACATTTAGCATAGCTGTAGTTTAAATCAATTCAGTAACCTCAGTAGTATCTCTTGGCATAAGTACAATTTGCTTTAAACATAATGTATTTCTACATAAGAGAGACACACAGTTCAGTTGGAGGAAAAGCAGGCTGGGGAAAATTCATTTTAATTCCTTAAGAAATGGATACCCAACAGTGTCACACATTTTATATAAAAAAGACAGGAGAATAGGTTAGCAGTAATAACCATGTTGCAAAACCATGCACACCACTGCTAGACAGTGTGGGACACAGCCTTACTGCAGGGACAGACAACTGTGACCTGTAAAGATTCTTGTACTGTATAGGGAAAGGTGTGGGATAGCTGTAAATTATAGATGGTCATACAGGGAGAACCAAGCTGCCCTTAGAGCTTAGCTATAGCAAGCACAGTGATTTGAAGAATTAATTACACAAAGTATTCTGTTAATGCTTGCTTGCAACACCACAGTAGCTTTTAGATGTTGTGGATGGTAAGTGGGATGTAGAATTGTAGAAAGAGAGATACATTGTAAGACTGTTCTGCTTTAACAAGGCAGAAGAAACAACAGACGAAACCGCACCTGTTTAGTGGAGTCCTTATAAGCCACACATACCAGGCAGAATTTGCCTAAAATTGTGACAGACTGCATCAAGACATTCTCCTTTGTCTTCTTACCTGTGTGTGAAGAGACTTTTCCAATTGCCTTTGCATTCCACAGTAATCTTTGGGACAAAAGGAATATTTGGAGGAAGTAAACAACATACCCTAAGGACAGTGACATTGAAGATGGCCAAATAAGGCCATATCTGTTAGTCAGTCATTGGGCGTGGATAGGATAATGAATTTGGGAGTGTAAGGGATATGTAATTCAGGTGGAGCATACTTGGAGAGCTACCTGATGCTATCCCAGCACTGCCAATAAAGAATACCTTGCTTAATCATAACAAAGCTTCGCTGTTAAGTTTCTACACATCAATTTCTTCCAATCACCAGCTTGAAAAGAAAAATAAGTAGCACAGAATTTTGGAAAGCTGTGGTGAGGTTGTAAATGAAGAACAACAGTTGTGGGTTTGTAATCTTTTTTCTTTTTTTTTTTTTTTTTTTTTTTTTTTTTAATTCTTATCTGCTGAATGTGAAATTTCCAAGGGAAAGAAAAGAATGCAGCCTCCCCTTCAGCATTCTGACATCTCAGCTCGAACTAGTAGTGGCATGGACTTCACAAGTCTTGAATTCTTTCTCTAAGCTCACTGAAAAAGGAAGTATTTCAGTTCATTGTAAAAAATCAACAAATCCCATGAGCTTTCTTGTCTTGAAAAAATATGATTATGTGGAATGGAAAATGACTGGGACAGAAGTGAGATCTTGAGCGATACACAAGGTTGGAGAAAAGTCTCATTTTTTATCTCCTTTCAGGTGCTCATTTAAAAACTGTACAAAATTGTATGGCTCTATTACTCAAAAATATGTTTTCTTAACAGAAAAAGTAAATTTTGCCTAGCTTTTAATGTTTTGTTTTCTTTCAGGGCATTTTATATGTGTAACTATAAAGTGAAAGTAATTTTCACACTGCATCAATAGATTGTACACATTCCCTTGTGCATTTAGGTTGTGTAATTTAGGCAATATTTTGTGTCCCATCAACATAGTATGTAAGCTGTTTAAAACAGTAGGTTGTAGAAAAAGTACTGGAAAAACTTGGATTGCTTTGATTTTTGTTTGTTGATCAGATGGAGAAATAAACAATCACACTCCTGTGGATTGATTTCAACATTCAAGCTTCATTTTTTGTGTTAGTAGCTACTTCAGTTCTAAGGATTTGTGCAGAAATGAGTACTTCAAAGCACAAAGAAAACTGGAGACCCCATTCTAGATCTCTGCATTCTTTGAGCTGATGGGAAGACACAAAAGAGAGGTTAGCTTTGAAAGGACACATTTCACTTAGCATTAACAAGTGCTGCCCACTTTCCCACTTACCTTTTCTTCTTACCCCACTCCTGTCTCTCCTTATCATATTTTAACCTTACAGTCTTGCTTGTTGTCAAATACATTCCTCTGGATTACATGCTTTGTATGCTGTTCCTCCCATTGTGAGAAAGGACAGTGCCAATGCTGCCACTGCAGCCAAATACCTAATCACTTTTGCATAGGAACTTTGTGTTGTAGCCTTACTAGCCTACCTTGGATGTCAGTACTGTTTATGTCTCCTGTTAAATGTTGAAATATATTATTGCCTACCCACAGCACAGGCAGTCTGACTTCATTGTTTATCTCCTCCTTGTATTTCAAACATCACTTTGATGTTGGACACAAGAGATACATAGGTGCCCATAATTTCTGCAAGTAACTATGTGTGGATAGAATCTATCAGACTGCATTTATGTAACACAATACACCAAATCAACATATGCTGGGAAAATGTATAGTCCTTTTACCGTGCAACCACAGCTTTCTTTCAGAGGAACACTTGAGTAAATGGTCCTTTAAAGTTTCATAGAAAGCAATACCCTTTCAGGGGAGCTGTGAAGCAAAGGCAACTGTAGTTTATAATAAGAAACCTCTGAAATGCTGCCTCTCTTGCCCTTTAGCCTGAACTTATCAGCCTGAGGAAAGAATATCTCAGCTATTTCCACCACAGTGGATTGAATTTGCATTGGGAGACTTAATGTTCTGAACGGAATGAATTGTGTCCAGGTAATTCGGAAGCAATGATAATACCTGTTCAATAGATAATGTGGCAGACTGGGAGAACAAGAGCCCTTTGACCACACTTCTGTCAGGAGAATTGTATCATTTACCTGAGAGTAAAATTAGCAGAGAAAGCTCTCCAAGCAGGTTGTTACACTGTATTTTTGTGAAAATATTCAGTGCATTTTTGCTTTCACGCTGTTAAAGGGAAGCTTAAGGAAGCTCTGTTTTGACATGAGCCACTTCATCCTTGGTATTGCTGTTCTCATATGTATTAAAAACTGGATTTTCAGGATCCAAAACAAGAAGCCTCAGAAAGGATAAAGAAAATTGGTGTAAAGCTATTGCTCGTAATAAAGTGCCAGCAGTTTACTGTGTCTTAAAACTTTTGTATATCTTTTGTATATGTATCAATCAGTGCACTAAAGCATAACTGTGATAAAACAAATGCACTGAACATACGAATCTATCAAGCTTTGACAACAGAGGTTCCAAAAACATACAGCAGGCTTTTGCTGCCTCTATTCAGGTGGATGTTCATTCATGTCACCTACAATTGTTTCCGTTTTCTAAAAACTGATGATCACACCTCAGTTAAACCATAATTCTGGGCAAATGTGAAAATGCACATGCACACTCATTGAACCTCAAGCACCTGATCACCTGTTCCTCCTGGTGTTAGAATCATTAGTTTAATCACTTTTTTTTTTTTCTTGAGGTCTATAATTTGTTTTCTGTTGCACAAGATATCTCCTGGTTTAAATAAACAATTGGGTGGAGAAAGGTATCTCACAATTATTTATACTCTCTTTATATATACTTAGTGTATTGATCTTTCAATTGTAGCTGAGCTTTACAGTTAACATATTAGGCCAAATTCTTCTCCCTCATGTGCAAGTGCACAACTTGCACAAAATGCAAGATATCACACATACAATTTTACCTTAGCCCTTAAAACACATGTTTTGCTTTCATTCACAATTCCATAGCTTTGAGTTCCTATATGACACTGCCTGTGCTCTGCCCCAGTAAGGCCCCATCTGCAGTTCTGTGTCCAGGCCTGAGGCCCCGAATACAGGAAAGACATGAAGCTGTCGGAGAGCTGTCGGAGAGTATCCAGTGGAGGCCACAAGAGGATCAGAGGGCTGGTGCACTTCTGTGAACAACAGAACATCTTTCTCTCCAAATTGGGAAGATATGGATTTGACGGGTGGACTGTTTGATAAATGTTTGATAGATGCTGGTTGCAGGATCAAGTCAAGAGAGTGGTGGTCAATAGCTCAATGGATGCAGATTGGTGACAAGTGCTGTCACACAGGGGTCAGCACTGGGACTTATACTCTTTAATATCTTTATCAGTGACACGGACAGCAGGGTCTAGTGCACCCTCGGCAAATTTGCTGATGACACCAAATTGTGGGGTGCAGCTGATACACTGAAGGGAGGGGGTGCCATTTAAAGGTACCTAGACAGGCTTGACTAGTGGGTCCAAGTGAACCTCATAAGGCTCAACAGATACAAATGCAAAGTCTTGCGCCTGACTCAAGACAACCTCCATTACTAATACAAATTGGGGGATGAAAGGATTGAGAGCAACCGTGCTGAAAAAGACCTGGGGTAATGATGGATGGCAAGCTGGACAAGAGCTGGCAATGTGCCCTTGTGGCCCAGAAAGCCAACTTTATCCTGGGCTGCATCAAAAGTTGCATGATCAGCATGCTGAGGGAGGTGATCCTGCCCCTCTGCTCTGCACTGGTGAGGCCTCAGCTGGAGTGTGTCCAGATGTGGAGCCCTCAGTACAGGAGAGACATGGAGCTGTTGGAGCACAAAAATGATGCATGGAGTGAAACATCTCTCCTATGAGGACAGGCTCAGAGAGCTGGGACTGTTTGGCCTGGAGAAGATAAGGCTGTGAGGTGACCTAATAGCAATCTTTCAGTATCTAAAGGGAAGCAACAGAAAGAAACAAGACAAACTCTTTAGCAGGGTCTGTGGCAACAGAACAAGAAGAAATGGCTTCAAGCTCAGGGAGGGTAGATTTAGGTTAGATAAAAGGAAAAATCATTTTACAATGAGAGTGGTAAGGCACTGGAACAGGTTATCTAGCACTGTGCTGGATGCCCTGTCCCTAGAGACTTTCAAGGGGAGGCTGAATAAGGCCCTGGGCAACTTGATCAAGCTGTGATGTCCCTGTTCATTGCAGGGAAGTTGGACTAGATGGCCCTCAGAGGTGCAGTCCAATTCTAAGAATTCTATGATTCTGTACAACCATCCTTACATCTTTTTCCTACTGACAAATCTATCCTAACTAGATTCAGCTTGATATTCCTGAAATTTCTTAGTCTCTCTCAAGCAGTTGTACTGGAGGATTATTGCTGTACCTCAGAATTGCTACCTAATCTCTCAGCTTCACAATCACCAGGTGATACAAACACAAGTCCCTCAGCAATTCCATTTAAGCCTCTGATCACATTATTTATTCTTTAGCCTTCTTTCATGGAAGACTGGTGCTAAATCAGTGTGACATCACTAGCTCAACAGAGTGGTTTCATTGAAGCCTTACTAGTACAGAGCAGTTACTGTCTGTGTTTAGTCTGTAAGACTCCTGCACACGTGTCAGCTTAAGGATTGCTTAGCAAAAGGAATCTGTGGCTAGATGACACTATGTGTATATCAGTTGTACCATAGGTACCTCTAAATAGCATAGTCAGTTCAATAACTGTAGTCACCAGTACGTCACAATTCACACTGCAGGTGAGGCAGGAGTCAAACATGCATCTTCAGATCTATACTTACCACTCTGAAGAAGGGTGCAAAGAGGTCAGAACCAAACATTTTTTGCTTGTGCTCAGTGAAAGGACAAGAGGCAATAGGAATAAATGAGAACACAGGAGGATACACGTGAGAAACGGAAAGCACTCCTTTACTGTGAGGGTGAATGTGCCTTGGCACAAGTTACCCAAAGGGGTTCAGGAGAGTACTACTTGCAGAAACTCAGAAGTCAGCTGAATAACCACATTTTGAAAGGTTCACAAGGAAGCTGAAGAACAAAATGAAGAGAGGCTATGGAAGATACCTAAACTGCCAGCCAGGTCAGAGAGTCACAGGAAATCTCAACTAATCCTGAAGAGGAGAGCGAGCACATTTGAGGCCTCCAGCAGCACTGAAAAAAACAACATGGAGGGATTCCTTGTCACCTCAAATACCGCCCTTGATGAGAATCCCATCCAGTCTTCATCCGTACATGCTCCACTACCAAAAGAATAAGAAGCAGCCCAGGAAGAGCCAGGATAGCACTGATAGATGCTCAGGTGTAGAAGGAATGAATACATGGAAGGGGAAAGAATACAGAATAGAAACAAGAAGCAGTCAAACAGCAGGATAGGGCACCTTACATGTCCTGGGAAAGTTACGTCCACCAGCGTTGCACAGCATACAGTCCCAGGAGCAATGGCTTACAATGCAACTTGAGGGGCAGTCTGACAGAATGGCATCTGGTGCAGATGAAACAAAGGTGTGTCACCGAATTCTTCCATGTGGAAATAATGGCATCCGCTGACATTCAGCGACATTTGCTGCATATCTGTGGAGACCACAAAGTGGACATGAGCACAGTGAGGCAGTGAGTGGTGTGTTTCAGCAGTGCTGGCAGCAACAAAGAGCAGAGGTGTGTCTGTTCTGTGGAGCTCATGGGGATTATTTTGAAAACCCCTTATCTTCAGAGTTTTTTACAGCCCTAATTGTGCGCTTTGTGTCATAGCCCTTGTCATGCGCACTGTCAAACTGGAAAGCGGTGTCTCCCACTGATATGCATAGGGATGGAACTTCTACACCTCTGCTCCATCAGCACAGGAAGTAACTGAAGGAGGAGCAGACAGCTGTGCTGAAGGAAGGAGAAAATACACCGATGGCACATCTCTGGCTAGACCCAAGATCGGTTTGATATGTGTTCCAGTGTGTCACACACAGTTTCCTACTGTGACTTTTTAGGGAAAAAATGGGAGGTAGAAGAAAAAAAAAACAAAAAACAAAAAACAAACAAAAAAAAAAAAAACAAAGGAGAAGGGAGGAAAAAATAATAAGGAGCGCTTAGCAGCATCAGTGCTGTATCCTTCATCTCTCTCCTGCCTTTTTCTCATGCAGACTCCTTACTTTCACTCCCATTTCTCTCACTTTAGCCATCCCATTACAGAAGAGCACTTTGCTATTCATGACTCCTCAGCTGCAGTTTCCAGCAGCCTTTCTCATGGACCCACTCCTTTCACTTAGCCTCCAGCTCCCACTGGTTCCCCTGTCCCACACCCTTCCATTCAGCTTCTTGGGCTTCTCAGCTCTTTGTCTCTTCCCCGCTCTCCCTAGTCCAGCGATCCAATGTCAGCCAGTTTCTCTCTTTATTCTCATTTATTCTCATTCATTCTCATTTTTCCCATCAGGGGGAAGTTCTTTACTATGTGAGTGGTGAGGTGCTGCCCAGAGAGGTTGTGGATGCCTGGAGGTGTTCAAGGCCGGGTTGGATGGGGCCCCAGGCAGCCTGGTCTGGTATTAAATGGGGAGGTTGGTGGCCCTGCATGTGGCAGGGGGTTGAAGGTTCGTGGTCCTTGAGGTCCCTTCTAACCCAGGCCATTCTATGATCCTGTGAGTCTGAAGTTCAGATGCTCTGCTGTAATAAAAACTATCTGCAGGAAAAAAAAAAATTCTTGTTGTCACCACAAGCAGATTATTTCTGTAAGGAGAACTCAGAACACCTACTGAACTTTGAGGAAAGAACAGGGGCTCCGGACCACAAGGCACGTTGCTTAGTTGCAGTAATACTTGCTCATGAGCAAGTGCTGTAGGGAAAAGTAAAACCCCATGAGAAGCAGTATTTTAGAGGTTTGCTTTAAGAAATGCTTCTTAACAAACTGCTTTTTCAATCAGCTAATTTTTGTGGGGAACTTTGTAAATCTCCACTTCCATGTACATTCTGTGCTAATGCTGCACTCACAGGTTGTTTTGTACAGCCAGTAATGAGCGTGAGGCAGCTTAGTAAATGGCTGGTTAACAGCTACAGCCATGAAATCCACCAGCCTACGCTACGGCTTGACCACCACACAACGCCTCAAGAAGGCAATGCACTATTCCGTTTGCAATGGGCAGGGGGCGGTAGGTGGTGCTAGATGTGCGTAGGAAAGGCCTTGGAAATGCCATTCAGCTTCACCCTGCAAGAAACACATGCACCACAAAATCATAATAAATGCCATGTAAGCCTTCGGTTCCATGAGAGCTTCACAGAGAGGCCCACAGTGTGTCTGGATGTCTGCTACAGGATGTTTCTGGAGTAAAACAGCCTCAGAGGCAGCCTTTGTCCAAGCACTGAGGTTGACATTGTTTCTCTGGCGCCTCGGTGTGGCCACTTGGAGGCACGGACTCAGGAGAGGTAGCTAAAGAGGAAGCGTACAAAAGCACAGGACTATGACACGGATATTCAGGCCTTTGGAGACAGCAAACTGTATCCACGAATTTATTTCTAAGGAGAAAATTGTGTCTTTTTTTCCCGTTCCTGTCAGTTTTCTAAACCATTCTCTTACCACGGTGATGGCGGTCTTCTTCTTTCTTGAACCTCTTGCGATTCCTGGTATGTTTTTGCATTTGTGTAGGATGAAAGTAAATAAACATAATCTGTATTTCTTTGATGCTGTCACAGAAAATCTAAATGTTAAAAACCAAGCTGCATGACCAACCAAAATATCACAACCTAAGTTTCTCCAGAAGACAGAATTTCCATACAACATTAATACATCACAATTAGATGGATCACAAGGGGAAAGCAAGCAACACCATCATGAGCAGACCATCTTCCAAGCAGAAATCCCTTAGCTTTCCAAACTATGTGCTCTCCTTCTTAATAAAATAAAATATTAGTAATAATATGAAGAAGAAAATTTATCTTCTGTCCTACTTCCTGTGAACAGGAATGGGGTTGTCTTCCTACAGAGTCAGAACTTGCAGCAGCAGAGCTGTTGACTGCAGTGCCATGTTTTCTTTCGTCAGGATTCAGAAACCTGTCTGGCATTCTCACTGCCTCATTACCAAGTTTAACCACCAGAAGTTCAGTGGTGTGGCCTATTTTCTTTGCTAAGAGCATCACAGAATCACAGAACAGTAGGGGTTGGAAGGGACCTCTAGAGATCATTGGGTCGAACCCCCCTGCCAAAGCAGGTTCCCTACACCAGGCCGCACAGGTAGGCATCCAGGTGAGACTTGAACATCTCCAGAGAAGGAGACTCCACAACCCCCCTGGGCAGCCTGTTCCAGTGCTCCGTCACCCTCACTGTAAAGAAGTTCTTGCGCACATTTGTGCGGAACTTCCTATGCTGCAGCTTGTGTCCATTTCCCCTTGTCCTGTCTCCACGTACCACTGAAAAGAGACTGGCCTCACCACTATGGCCCCCACACCTCAGATATTTATAAACCTGGATTAGATCCCCTCTCAGTCGTCCTTTCTCAAGGCTGAATAGACCCAGTTCACTCAGCCTTTCTGCATAGCGGAGATGCTCCAGGCCCTTCACCATCAACCAGCAGTGCTGGCTTGTGGGGAGAGTCAGTGAGGCCCGTGTCCTGTTGCCTCAGGAAGAGGCAAAACATGGGTTTTGTTGAAGGCACCCCAGTGCTGAACGGATCCAGAGATTTGTCACGACTGGGGCGACGTGGGAAGACTCAATCAAAGCCCCAGACACTGCTGCAAAATGCCAACAGCGAGCAGACACAATATAGGGAACGGAACGGACAGAGGCACCGCGGAAAACCCGGATGCCATTGCTGGGGTTGGAGCGCTGCAGATGACGCTCGCCCGTTGTGACATCACTGGCACCGACGCCCTGCGTGAGGGATAGTGACACACGCAGCAGGGATTGTGACCTCTTGGCCCTCACTGCCTGTAGCCGGGCACAGAGTCTCTCACTCTGGCTTGTGCCTGCACTCCAGCCGAGCGTGTCCGTGAGGCTTGGAGCGAGCAGCAAGGATAGCCTTGGTGCTGGTCTCGTGCTCTGGGAGCTGCCGACAGCCGCTCTCAGTGCTCGTCCCCAGAGCCACCACAGCTTCTTCCCCGCCCTGCCTGGCTCAGGCAGCCGGGGCACCCAGGAGGCCGCAGCAGCAAAGGGAACCGGTAAGGGGACGCCTCAGCCTGGGCAGCCCACTGGGAGGGTTTCCTTCCTGAGGGACCCGGGCACTCGTTCCTCCGCTGACGGGGTCAGCGAGTGACCGTGGCCTCTCTTCCTTTCCTAGCGTGACCCCTGCAGCTGCAGCAGCGCGGTGAGGAGCAGCCCCTCATCCCCTTTGCTCTCGTACCCACCACAGCAGCTGGACAGCATGGCCACCGAGCTGGACCGTCGCTGCCCCATCTGCCTGGACACCATGGATGACGCCAGCTACGTGATGCCGTGCCTGCACCAGTTTTGCTTTGGCTGCATCCAGCGGTGGGCTGAGAGCAGGCCCACGTGCCCCCTCTGCAAACGCAGGGTGCAGTCCATCTTGCACTCGGTGCGTGCGGACGACAACTTTGAAGAGTTTGTCGTCGGACAGCAGGAGAGGGCCGGAAGAGCAGCCCACCACACAACGCCATTAGAAGGCCTAACAGGGGCGGTGCCCACCTGGCCGTCCATTTCCCGCCTGACTCCAGCTGTGCTCCGGCCCCTGCTGCCCTGGCTGCGCCAGGAGCTGAGTCAGCGCTTTGGATTTGACCACAGGGCTGTCTCTGCAGTACAGCACCTAATCATCTCTGCCTTGTGCTGCTTTGGCCTGAGCCACGCAGCGCTGACCCTGTGGATGGTCAGCTGCCTGCGGATCTGGGACGCCAGCTTTGTGCAACGGCTCATTGCACAAGTCGCGCAAGTGTGCAATGGGCTGGTGCCACGTCTGCGTGCCACAGGACAGCAGGGCAGCCCCACAGCTGCCCATGGCGCACAGACTCCCCACGCCGGCCCACAGCCCTCCAGCAGCACCAGGGAAGACAACGTGGAGGAGGAGCTTCCTGTGCCCTCAACCGCTGCCCTTGGTGAAGGTCCCAGCCAGCCTCCATCCATCCCGGCTCCATTGCGGACCGACCAAGCAGCAGCCCAGGAGGAGCCGGGGGAGGCAGCGCCAGGTCCCTCCGGCACCAGCAGGGCCACGCAGTGCTCACGCAGGGCGCCTCGGCGAGCTCCAAAGAGGAGGGCCCGCAACTCTGAGGCCTCTGCACCTCCTGCCAAGAGGCCACCCCGCCGGCAGCACTAGGACACCGCCCCAGCAGCTGGCGAGAACAGGGCCGGGCCTGCAGCTGGGGCACAGCCAACAACGGGTTGGAAGGGACCTCAAAGATCACGAATCTCCAACCCCCCCGCCACAGGCAGGGCCACCAACCTCCGCACGTAACACCGGACCAGGCTGCCCGAGGCCCCATCCAACCTGGCCTTGAACACCTCCCGGGACGGGGCATCCACAGCTTCTCTGGGCAGCCTCACCGCTCTGCCTGTGAAGAACTTCCCCCCGACATCCAACCTGAACCTTCCCTCCCTCACCTTCAGACCATTTCCCCTTGTCCTGCTGTTATCTACCCTTTCCAAGAGTTGACTGCAATAAAATCACAGAAAAGTCTCCGTGTTGTTCCCTGTGCCTTTGTCAGCGCTGTGCACGAGGGAGGTCTGAGCTCTGCTGGGCCTGGAGGCCTCCCGTGCTGCTGTTACTGCTTCTTTACAACCTCCCTTAACACGTTGCAAAGGCAAACGTCGACAGAGGAGGCACTGCTTCATTTCTATGCAGGGCACAAGGTGGCTCATCTCCATCAATCAGACACACCCATGTCCTTTGACTGTCTTCTGCTTACAATCCCAAAGGTTTCACTCCACAGCTACTCTAACACAGTAACACAATGGAAAATGCTGGACTGATGTCAGAACAGCAAAGTCTTAGGCTACATTATATGCTCAAATACAGCAGTCATAAACTAAGAAAGAAAGGTAAAAGTCTGTTTAGCTTTGCAAGGCCTGAGGTAGGCAGGGATCTCCAGCAATATACCCTTGCCTCCACTGTCAACCCTTAAATGAGGTCTGGGAAGGGGTTGATCCTGGCTCCACCCCTTCCAGACAAGTGGGTGCATTGCACACACCTCCTTGCTGGAGTGAAATCCCTCCTTGATCCTCACTGGTTGAGGACTCTGTTGTCATTCTGGAGCCGTTGTGTCCAAGACAGCTTATGAGCATGGTTTCTCTTGCCAGTCTCTGCTACTCTAATTGTAAACACTAGATTAGTGGGGCACTTCCCATGTAGGCTCTCTTACCTGATCCTCATTGGCAAGGACTCCGAAATTTACTGCCTGTCTGACACTTTTAATTCCCTCAGCAGATGTCTCTCCTGTGTTTACTACTTGGTTTAGCTTTCATGGATTTATGCTTTTGTCGTCAGTATTCCACATCATACAAGCATTTCAAGCACTAGGAGTTAAACAGTTAATGTTCCAGACTTCTGATTTCCTGGCTATCTGGTTCTCAGAAAAGAAGAACTGCATACCCCAGAGGACTCTGTTTTCAGAGGAAAAGATAAAACTGCTCTCAAAGTCACAAAACTGCTCTCTTCTTAACTGAGGGGCAGCTCTGAGCTCTTCATTGGATTGTTTTCCTGCCCACATTTTGTTTACGAGCAAGCACTAAGCCTGCCACAAGATTTATGTGCTTTTTTCTGCTCTGGAAGGGTAGCATCTGAACTGAACGCAATTCCTCCTCAGTATGAGAATCTTACGAATTTTGCATAAAATATGTATCAGAAAGACCTCACACAGCTACTGAGATGGGATTAGCTATGCATCTTATTACTAGTTCATAACGAAGAAGAAGCCCAGCAACAATCAACACCTCAAGGGTCCCAGTAAGCCTGGAGGAGTTGGTGCTGGGCTGTGTTTAAAAGATGCTCTGTATCCAGACCTATGCAGTTAGAAGAAGGTGCCTCCCTGCAGCAGATGCGGCAGATGCTGTGACCACGCAGTTCACACCACAATGAGCTGCACTGGGCCCAGCCCTCACAGTAGTGATGAGGGAGAGTACAGGTGAGCATCTGCTATTTATTCACTTCCTTCCTACTCCTTCTCCCAAACCTTACTTAAGCAGGCAAATTTAACATCATCCTGGTCCTTCACATGAGATCACAGAGCATATTTTAAAATATGAGTTCTTTGTAAAGTTTGACAGGTCAGCTGAGTGGCAAGAAGTTAGATTATTTCACTGGAACCATTTACACTCACAAATAGCTGTTGTTTCAGGCTCTGCTGTGTCACTGCTAGTTTGCCTTCTGATGTTGCAAACAGGAGCTCCATTTGTTCTAGCTGTTACAAGGTGGGAGCCTGATATCACAAAAGAAAATAGGAAGAAATAGCTTGTTTTACACTGACCTGTGTCACTGGACAACAATGTTCGCTTTTAACTGTATGACGACAACTGGCTTTGCACTGAGACTGAACAGTCACGGCTCACATTACCGAAACATCAATGTAATGACCCTGCAGCTGTCAATCACTACCACCACAAGCTGAACAAATTACCGCATTCTTACTGAACTGAGGATACGTACAACTGTCCAGATTTCCACTCCATCCGTAGATGTAAGCAAAACTAAACAGCAGCCATTTACATGTTTTCCCCACCATTGTGGCCCTAATGTTCAAGACCTCAAGATTGCTGTTGTATTTTCCACTCCTTCCAAGTAGCATCTCCATAAAAATTAGCTGAGACGAACAGTGACACATAATGGTAATTAGAAACACAGGTACCTTTCCATATAATGTGGCCAGATGCAGAACTGTAACATTTACCATGTGGTGGAACCAAGTAATTGTGTGAAACAGGATACAGGAACTCTGAAACTCCAGCTTACAAGTCCGGATGCACAAAACACATACAAAATGTATGGTTAGTGGGACAGCATTGTTTGAAATTTCAGAGTGCAAGGAAAGATAACATCTTCCAGCACTGGAAAAATCCAGTCCATCAGAGGAAGGAATGTTCCATCTAATGTAGAACAGGTGAAAATATGGAGACAGAAAGAACTCACTTTATGGCTCAAACTTCCTGCATAATTCATGCCACCCACAGAATTCATGCAGACTTGCTTTTATAATGAATGGTCAATTTTATCTGCCTCAGACACTGCAAAATATTTCAAGCTACCAGGACTTTTTGAAATTGCAGTGACAAAAATAGATCACCACACTACCTGTAAGTTCTGTAGGCAGAGGCTCTGAGATGAGATTCTAGCATTTGGAGAAAGGTTTTTGTTTAATACTACGTATACCAATGTAGTTTGGTAGCACCATGATTGTTGCTTAGAATAGAGAGCACTGGAACACCTTATTACCCTGTTGAAATAATAACTAGGTTTTTGCAGATGATAGACTGTAGTTCATGTAGTTCATGCAAGGAGACTGACTTTCCCCATAGGTGCAAGTTTCCAAATACATTTTTCTGACCATTTCCCACAACAAATTTTTCCACATCCCATCAGTTATTTCCTTTATTCCAGCACCTCTTTCTGCCTGAGCCACACAAGGATGGCTAACACCACTAGTCTGAAGTAGGAATCCACCAGCTTCTTTCTGCCACAGGTTTGTCAGATTAAGACAGAAATGATGTACACTTTGGCTCTGTAACTGAGAATAACACAACTCTTCTACCTGTTCCCCAGAACAAGCTATGACTAACTTGATCTACATAAAACAGATGACAAGAAGTACAGAGTGGAAAGGATAAATCCTTCACGTTTGTGTCAATTCAGTATGGTTATGACATTGAGGGCAAGTTAGGTACAATTTTCCTAAAAAAAAAACAAAAAACAAAAAACAAACAAACCAAAAACCAGCCACTGATGTTCAGTAATGTCCTCATTTCTACTTATATATAATATAGGTAGAAATATATAATATATAATATATAATTCCATTATAGCTCAGATTGAAGAACTAGTGAACTATCTATTAATGTATCAGCTTGCTAAAGTTGCAGCTATGGAGGCAGTCCTAACTGTCAAGGACCATTACTCCAAGCTTCAGAGACACCCACACCATTGAAGGGAATCAGGCAATAATGCTTGGAGGTCTGAGTGAACGAACAAGGATTTCTGGGCACAGTCAAATAAAAAAATACAGGGGGCGGAAGCACAGACACATAACCTTGGAGTTATATTGAAATACTTTATTTCTATCTCACAAAAAGCAATAGTGTTTGCAGTACACATGCCTTTCAAATCAGTGCTGGTAATATGCAAAAACATTTCTCTGAAATATGAAGAAAATCAGCTTTTTCTCCCTTTACAAATGAAACAGATGACTTTGCATATTTTATATATATCTATACGTACACACGCACACATACAGTATTTGAATCCCCATTTGAAGGCAGGTATTTCACAACCTGCAGTTTTACCACTCACAGTTCAGACACCTGTGAATTGACATTGTCTTGTATATTTCTACAGTGTTTAAAACACAAAGAGCAACCCTTTACAAGTACCTACACTACATAGCATTTCAAATGAACTCAAGATATTTTTCAGGGATACCTAACTTAACCTTGACTTAACAAAGACAGGACTCAGTTCTCATTGTAGAAAGTTGTTTTATGCCATATATTCAAAACTCTCCTAGTCTCCAAATCTTAGAACAGAAAATCTATGCTTCGTTTTTAAGAAATCCATTCAAATTGGATTGTTTAAATCCATTCAAGCTAGTATGTTTTTTAACAGCTGTATCTTTAAGATTGTGTTATGATTTGTTTTTGTGCCACCATTACTAATTCAGAAAAGATACCTGTCTCCTGTTCTGGATCAAAGTTGAATTATCACATATAAAAATCAATATCTCTATTACAACAGCAGGTTGAAATAGCACAGCAAAATTAAAGATTTAAATTCTTCAGCAATATGACCTGAGTTTAATATGGTAAATATATTTTTTTTCTAGAAACCATGTGACTCCATGCCTTGAAAAGAGTAGCAAAAATTTTTGAACATTTAGTAGCATCTTGATGAAAGCAATAAGCACAAATATTACTATTCAAAATCATTGTATGTACGCACTTTACTGTAAATGTCAAACAATGAATGTTCAGCGTGTGGCCGAGCATACTACGTGACTCAAGGATCAGAGTTGTGTGAGGAGCTAAAATGTACATGACTGAACCCAGCAAGCGCATTCAAGTGAGAATGGTCACTGAGGCAGCATTAATAGAATTTCAGAGTGCAAACAAAGACACCATCTTCCAGGAAAGCAAAGGAAGGATGGTACAGTCTGTGTCATAAAATGGAATGTTCTGCCAAAGGGAGAACAGGTGAAAGATAGACTCAAAATGTTTGCTTAAAAAGAATTCTAAAAGTTACACCTCCAGTATCTGCTGGCCACCAAGATGAAGTAGTTAGTTGCACCATCTGTTTCCTCCAAGCTCACTCTTACAACACACGGACAATCAGTTTCTAAAGCTTCAAGATCTAAAATTTCTTCTCCCTGTGGTAGACAGTATCCTTCTACACCTTCTCAGTGTCAAGCCCAACAACTAATATAGATTTAACAGCCCAAGCAAGCTGGCTCTCAATCAAGTTAGGGATATCCATAGATGAGTGGATAAGAAGGAAGTTTAAGGATTAATCTTGACAGCAATGTAATAACTGGGAGTTGCTGTGACATTATTTTCAAAACGTTTACATACGTGGCAGTTCCATAATTGGAAAATCTGTACGCTGAAGTACAGTTTTTATCATACTTAAAGGACACAACAAAAGCCAACACTGCTCAGTTGTTCTCCCCCCACCATACCTCACTGACCCACAAAACGACCTGTATGACAAGGCAGCACCCTCAGAAATGGTATTCTGCTTCCCCATCAGCTCAGAGTTGAATTGTGCTCAGAGAATCGAGCCTCATCAGCCTCTAAGACCTCAGCTGGCTCCTAAAGGAGAACAGGGTGTTTACGCTGTCTGGCATATTGCTTCAATTACAAGCTGTAAGGCACAACAATCATCTCTATGATCAGTTACACAGAAAAAAACTATGCTTATTCTAAACTTCTTCATTCCATATGTTACCATCTTCTCATACATTAGGAGTCTTATGATCTGTCCTACATTATTTGCACTTTTTCCATCTCTAAATTAAAAAAAAAAGGAGGTGAGCTGGCAGAGGGATCAAACCTTTCTCCAGGGCTCAAATGCTTGTTTGCACTTTTCCTGGTAGGCAATTTTTACATCAGAAAAATATTTTGCTGTACTTATAGAAGTAAAAAATATTTATATGCATATTTGATTTTCACCACAGTAAGTTCTTAAAAGTCCACTCACCAGGAACTGAGGATACTGGAAAGTAACAAAACAACCAGTGCGTAATGGCTTCAAGGACAGTAATTGACACAGTCCAGCCAAATACAAACTGTGCAATCCCTATGTATTAAACACCATCATTTCACACTGCAGGAAATGACGCAGTGTCAGCACAGCTTTGCACAGTAAAGCTCTTCTACTGCAAAGTAAGAGTGTCCTAAGAATGTACAGAAAACATCAGCTCTGCAATTTTAACTAGAAAATACTATGGAAATTAAGTAAAGTGTTGCTGCTGGCTACAATATGTTTTTCATTTGACCAGAAGCCAAAGAAAATTCAAAGAACTAGTAAGTTTTCATTCTTTGCAGCAAGGCTTGGCAGATGTGACTCTTAAAGGGCAATTCATTGCTCATGCCTTTGCCATTCTAACCCTCATCAGTTTCCAATAATCTCAAAAACAGAGGAGTGTATTTAAGAACTTCACTTGAAAGAAAGACTCCAGTACAACTTTTAATGAATTTATAGACTACATGACATAAAATGATATCAAACCCTATGAAACTGACATACTAAAAGTATTGTTTATTTTTCAAAAAAGAATAGTAAAATAAAAATTGAGAAATCCCTCCAAAATCTCTTTGATCTTCCACACTCTCTTGATACAGTTCACATTCAGTTGCATGCAATTTCCTTGCACAGAGCTAATTATCAGTACAGCATCTGAATAAAATGTCAAAAAAAAAATCCTACAGCAGAAATCAGGAAGAAGAGGGAATTTTCCTCTAGTTTCCATTTGAAATTTATATGCCTCAGTACCAATCAGAGCTGAAGAAAAAGAAGTTTGATAGGATAGAAAAGTGAAAGCATTTAACATTGAGAAGGGTCTGCAAAACAAAACTAAGTACACACAAATATACAAATATGGAGATAACATTTATGCAGAGAGCACAGAGATTTAAAATAAATGAAGAAAACTACAAGACATGATTGGCTAAAAAAAAAAAAAAGAACATAATTAATTACAAATCTAATTGCATAACTTGTATGGAAGTAGAATGGTATGACCTACTTTCAGTGCTCAAACCACCAATTCCTTCTGAAGTACCTGTGAAAATTGTTCATTTCTGGCCTTTTGGGCAAACATTCGTTTGTGCACTCTCAAAGCTAACATTCTTTCTGATAACTTCAAGGTTAGAACTGCAAATGTTACTTTTAATGTGAGCTGATGAAAAAATGAGAGATTTCTTTTCTAGGAAAAAAGTTCTCATTCTGAAAGGATGGGAAAAATACAGCATGGTTTAAGCAAGTCATAGCTTATTATTTCTGCTAATTAACTGTAAAGCCAATGCTGCAATTTCATAAATTAAAGCCTTCAGTTTGAATTACCTGTGACAAATTCTCACTGTTATCTTCTTCAGAATTTACTGGTAATTAAATTTGTTTTGTTCGAATTCAATTTCTGTTAGCACTTTCACAGCAGTTTATAACTGATCATTTAATTGGCTTGTAATAAGACAACAGGTGAATCTGCTTGCAAGAATCCACAAAAGGTGCATCAATAGTGAAATGAACATTTGAAAACATCATCACATCTCCACATAAACAAGTATGCTTAATCTTCTATGTGTTGTATGTATATGTGACGCCTCAAAAATGGCCTTTTTCACTGCTTTTGAAAGACAGACAGAATGCACAACTGGTATTCTGCCTTTCCAATGTGGTACATCTCTGCTTTTAGATCCCCTTCTTTTAAAGAATTTGCAGATTTGTCTCACAAGGTTTTTCACAACAGTGTAAGAAGAAACCATTAAAATCTCAATGAGAAGATTTCTAGATGTTAAAACAAGAAACAGTGTACACAATTTGTCCTGCAATATAGGAGGTAACAAGCAAGGGGAAAAAAAGGTATAAACTTATCCAAATGAAGTGGCTGGCACATACTGACTAATTGCAGAACCTCTGAAACAAGTAATGAAATCAAACAGTCAAAGGTGGAGAAATCAGTAGTCACTTTAACAGATGAACTAGCCTGCAGCCACTTCCAATGGTAGTTTTGTGCAGTTGCTCACAGATAATACAGCAACATCATTTATGGTTCAGTCCACTAATAGGTATCTTAAGTATGGTTCTGTTGCAAAACAGGTTCTTTAATTTCTGTGGAACTATCTGCATTTTTACATTTAAAAAAAATTATTAATTTCCACTGATGAGAAACTGGAACACGACTCCAAATTAAGGGTGTAAGTTTCAAATATAAAAATTATGTATCATCACTCATGGAAATGTTTGGTCTACAGATGAAAACAGTTTCAGAATAAATACTTAATCCTGCACATAAATGCTTCAAGGGAAATCAAATTTTATGTGAGACATGCCCTGAGCTTTCTAGACTCTCTAATAGTGCAAACAATGTTGCAGCGATGCCTGGTTTCATCCTGGCTTTTGCAAAAGAAACGGAGCAAATGTCCACAGATTTCTAATGGCTGGCACACTACAACATTATGTGTGCTACAGCCATTCCTGTAGCTTTGCTAAGTTCGTCTCCATCCACTGGATATTAAGCTGAATTGTGTCAATTGCCTCTTTTACACAACGCAGTTTAGAGCTCTCTTCTGATTTTGACTCAAAAAATGTTTTCACCTGCATAACAAGAGAAAAGAAAATCTTAATTAAAATCAATGCTGGCCAAACAAATAGGTTCAGAAGCAAAGGTTACATGCATGTGTCAGAATTTGTATCAAGCCAAATTCTCAGAGCTGGCTTCCCAAAACGTAAGACAAACATATTTTACGGGAACTGCAGTAATCATAGAATGGATTGAGTTGGCAGGATCTTTAAAGACCATCTAGATCCAACCACCTCCCATGGTAGGGCTGCTGTCTGGTTTCAGTAAATTAGTTTACCAATAAACAGATATTCACTCATTACATTAAATACTGAGCCATCACAAAGCACTCAAAGTCCTAGAAAAATGTTTTGTTTTCTAAAAAATAACTGTTTTGAGAGACTCACTTCAGTCCTCTGGAATGACCCCCCACCTCCATTCAATATTACACCTATCAATGGTTACACTTGAAATATGACAGGTCAAATCACAAGCAGCTACCTCTGTCCAATTTTCTGAACGAAAACATTAGCATAAACCTTAAACTACTTTTAACACATGAACTTCAGGACACTGTTAGGGAACCCTGTCTTGGAGATTTCTAATGAACATTAACTGGATACTGAACATCCAACACAGCTCTTCGGGATTGCTGACAGTTAAAACAATGTAAAGCAATCCTTATGGCTCTGAACACATTCCACAGAAAAGAAAAGCACAGACTATTCACAAGGTCTAGACCAAAGCCTCTCCTATCAGGACAGTCTGAAAGAGCTAGGGCTGTTCAGTCTGGAGAAGAGAAGGCTGTGATCTGATAGCGGCCTTTCAGTGTCTAAAGGGAAGCTACAGGAAAGAAGGGGACTTGTTAGCAGGGTCTGTGGCAACAGAGCAAGGGCAAATGGCTTCAAACTCAGGGAGGGTAGATTTAGTTTAGGATATAAGGAAAAAGCCTCTTACAGTGAAAGCGGTGAGACACTGGAACAGGCTGCCCAGTGTTGTGCTGGATGCCCAGTCCCAGGAGACTTTCAAGGGGAGGCTGGTTAAAGCCCTGGACAGCCTGATCCAGCTGTGGTGTCCCTGTTCATTGCAGGGGAGCTGAACTAGATGGCCCTCAAAGGTCCCTTCTAACCCAAATGATTCTATGATAAATTTTTTATCACTATTTTGGGAGACAGAGCATTCAAACCAACAGGAAACCAAAGCAATATAAACAGATAGCTGTACTTGACTGTATGCCAACTCTGCCAAAATTCAAAATGCTCAGCATGTTTCTGTATACATTTCTTATGTATGACATGGGGATAGAAATAACTGTATATCCTTGTGAAGGGACTTCATCACAGTAAATAACACATGCTTTCCCCATCCTCCAAATAACCAAAGACAGCACTGGCACTAAAAAATATTATTTTCTGTTTAATTAAATCACCAACCTCAAGTAGATGCACCTTCGTTGCAAACTGGGAAGTTGATGAGCTAATGATATTCTGGATAGTGTATGAGCCTAGATGAAACCTGAAATACAAAGAAGAAAGAAAATGAGAAGCCACTTTATCACACAGTTTCTGTGTATGCACACGAACTTCTTATTCTTTTTAGTTTGTTTGTTTCACTAGAAATCACTAGAGAGAATTAAATTCAAGTTTACATGCCTACTTTTTTTTAAAAACAGATACAGGGTCTTACAAATCTAATCCTCAGGACATTTAAAGTCTCTAAAAATTGAAACTTCAAAGCCATGGAAATTTTTCAAGCTTCTATGAACAGTAAAAGCTGAAGACATTGAACAGCAACATCAGTATTTGTGGTACGCATTCAAAAACAATTAAGTTCACCTCCAGAACTAATTTTGAATCAAGTAGTTTTGTAATACTGATTATTAATTAATCCTGCTTGCTAAAGCATGAATTTTCATCTGGAATGAGCCTTTTTAGCAACACAAAAACGTTACAGATCACAGCTAGAACACAGAAATACAATTTTCCATGTAACTGTCAGCTTATGGAAGATTTGCAGAATTAATTCCCTGGATCTACTTCTGAATGTCTTTCACCACATAGGTATCCTACATAACCATCACAGAAGGTATGCTTTTAACAGAAATTCAAATCAAGACCGTCTAGAATAACTAACAGGTTCTAGGTGTCTCCAAAGTCCCATCAACTACTAGTGAGATAAAAAGACACGTTTTCCAAGTATTTTTGTAAAATCAGATTTTAAAGCAGGAATTAAAATTTCAATATAGATATTCTTATATGAAGCAAACTACTTATTCACTGGGACATAATAAGAGCCATCCTCTTGTCAATGGGACTGTGCATTTCAGCTACACCAAAAGCCTTACTTCCGTGTAAGTTTTTCCCAGTTCTCTTTGACAAAGTCCCAGGCCAGCAAGTGTCCAGGCAAACTGTGGCTAATAGTTGCTATGATATGTGAAAGCTCCTGTGTCCTGATGACTTCTCCTTCAAGGCTGTTCTGCATTAACCTAAAATACAAAGTATATGAAAAGGGGCAGGAAAAGAAATCTTGTATTTTCACATGGTTCTCCAGATACTTGTGAATTAGAAGGACAAGATTATGTAACCGAAAAAATAACAAGCAATTTCTAGCATCTGGAGCATACTGACGCTACATTCTATATGCACCGTATTCATTTCACTTGAGTTCTCATGAACTGAATGACCTCCACTCTAATCCAAGTACCTGAGTTTTCACTGGTGTTGAGGTGAAGTAAATTTTCACAACTCGTAAAATAAAAGATAATTCACTGATAAGTTAAAAGAGAAAAGTTGTAACTGGAGTCACCTACCAGGACATGTTTAGTGTGTCCCTCACATAATAATGAGATTTAAACTTTAAAGAGGTATGGGAGCACGGTGTAAGGCCAGAGAAAGAACAAAAAGACCCAAGAAGTTATTGCCTTGGTTAATTAGATGTAAATAGAACAATCTGCCATTTGTGTTACCATTACCACAAAAACCTGAAGTTCCTTTACTACTGCTACAAAGCTTTTGAGTTCAATTGTTTCCTTTGTACGTATTTCACCTCGACCTACTCCATCACATAAATTATTTTGAAGTGAATAATAGTATGTTCTTCTTTTTACAGAATCCTGTAGAAAACATCTAGCTAGATTTTATTTAATACGTACAATTTTTTTTAATGAAAAAAAAGAAAAGATTCTATCACTTAATTTACACAACACAGAACTTATTGTCTATTTCATACCACATCATCTTTCTGACATCTTCTGTGTTGGCCAAAGCTTCAATCATTTTGCTTTTCTCTGCTTCAGGAACTGAAGAGGAGTACATCTTTAGGAGGAATTCCCAGCCATCATTAGTTTTGGCTCCAGTTATAAATATGGTTTTCATAAGGTCACTAGGAAGACTACAGGGAAAAAACAAAACAAAACAAGCAAACAAAAAAAAAAAAAAAAAAAAAAAAGAGGGAGGACAAAAATGCTCATCTGAGAAAAGAAGGAAGAAAAGTTACAAAATGAAAAGATTAGCTTGAAAGAGATCCCTCTCATTTCTGCAGTTTATTTCCATAGCACTCGTATGCTTGCTGGACACAAGAATTCATGCCACTCTACTACTTTAACTCACTTGGAATAAGCCATATGATAACACAGCAAATGGCAGAAAAATCAGAGTCATTTTCTATGGCACAGAATGCACAAAAACCCAGAGTAGAATGAGTTCTGCAAGACAAAAAGGTACACTTCACACTGCTAGTGAAGTATGAGTATGCAGCTTAAGAAACACATGGATGCAATCTGCGTATGGTTTTGCAGTTATCCTCAGTAAGACTTCAGACAAAATTTTGAAATCTAGCACAGTTTGCCCCCTCATGTTAAAAGCGCAACTAATTTTAGACAAGCAACAGTGAATGACAGAATGAAGTGCCCTCAAATGGCAGGGTAACAAGAAGAGGTAGATAAAGCAGTGAAAGCCAAATGGCTTTAGTACCTCATTGTTCCATTTGATTTCATCCACTTATCAAAGATCTCAGATGCATTTTTTCTACAGTTTCTTATATCATGGGTGCACGCAAAAGTTAGCAGCATTGACCGGAGTTCTCGTTCAGATAACGTCCCATCATCTGTCCAGAGCTGCTGATCAATTTTATTGCCAAGCAGGCGTTCTATTCTGTTCTAAAGGAGGAAAAATCATTAGCAACAGCTAATTCTTACCAAAGGATTTTCCACAAACCAAATCAGTTAAAAAAAAAGAAAAAGAAAAAATAGTTTTACAACTGTGGAGGTTAAGCATAGTGGTTTTTCTCAAATACTTTAGATATGACATAGATCTCATACACAGTCCAGTCTACATCTAATGTTAAATATGCAAATTGAACTCTATTCCTCAAGCTACTACAGTTCAAATTCATAGCCACATTGTGATCTCAACTAATTACAGCTTCTGTATGTTTAACTGCTTTTAACTCCATCAAGTGACAGAAGAGCTCTTTAGTTTAGCACAAACAACAAAGCTTTATCTACAGCACGAACCTCTTCTGTTCCTAGTTTTGTACTGTTAGCTAGGTGCTCTACCAAATGCCTCATCAGCTGAGATATCCAAATGTAAATTATTATCATCTAATAGACACCATGGGTTGTTTTTCAGAGCAGATAACAAGATAACAAGAACTGAACCTACCATCTTCATTTTACTGCTATGTCTGTAGCACTGCATTATGCTAACCTATCTCTCGGCTGGACTGAGGAAATGATGACCATTTGCTCATTTGTATTTTTTCAGAAAATAGTATTACCTTTTTCCCCCCTGAAGCTTCTATATCAATTTGATCTGTGATGTCCAGATACAACAATTGTGGAAATAGCCCTTCTGTACTAGAAATTGTCACAGGTTCTGCACTATCTTAACCTTCATAGACACTGTTATAATTCCCCAGATTCCACTACCTTACCAGACCTACAAAAAACTGTGGGGGGGAAAAAGTCACAACAGAAAATTTAGCACTGCAGTAGATCACTGCTACCTCACAGAAGTTGCTAAGACTGAGAACAAATCCCAGTTTAGCTTGATGAGGCTAGTGAATTCAACAGTCAACTCTAATTTAACTATAAACATTACAAAAAAATATTATTTCAAACTACAATTAGCAGAAAACTAGGACGTACCATGACACGTGCTGCCAATTGTTGTTCTCCTCTTTTCTCTAGAAGGCTGAAAATAAGACCCAGCTGAAACAAAGCTTGAGTGAGAGGTGCAGAGCTGCTCTCCTCCTCAAGGTAATCGATCAGCTCAAAGGCCTTTTTCAGAGACTCTCTTCCTAGACTGCCGGTCAATGAACAGAACATTGAAGTGGTTTAAGTGATAACATCTGTACTGGCCAAGTTACAATAACCTGCATTACACTAACACAGTAACAGGTGAATAGAGAGAGTAATGCTTTAGATGTAAACGTTTTTGTATTACAACATCAGAAGAAGATAGTGACACTAACTTTACATTAACGTCTTCAATTAACATAAACTGAAATAGGTAGAAAGGTATAAAAATGACATCCAAAAATATTTATCATAAATGAGGGTACTCAACTAAAGGAAAGTGTTATCCAAGAGATCTTCTAGATCATTCAGCCTCACTACAAGTAGTGCCAGCAGTGAAAGAGCAGGGGATCAGCTTTCAAATAAAAACTTGAAAGGCAAACCCCTTGCTTGTCTATGGAGAAGTATTTATTGACAGAATACAGAAAAAAAAAAACAAAACAACCCAGCAGACTAGCAGACAACTAAAGAAAATAATGTCTTCCAGTAACGGAAGCAATCATGCGCCTCTGGGATGCAAATAAATGGATACTGCTCTAAGAAAGAAAGAAACAATGAAAAACAGAGAGATGACATCTCAAACCAATATGGAAGAATCAGTGAAAAATTAATTAAAAAAAATAGTGAACAGTATACAGTTTTAAGAAGCTAATGGAGACTGAATAAAAACTTCTTTAAAGCAGCCATCACCACAACCCAGATCTGATTCGACTTGGAAAAACCTAAAATTCGTGTTAATTTATGTTTTCCAATACGAAAGTCTTACCTTGCAAGGCTGAAAATATTGTTGATCAAATTGGCTCTGTCTTTAGCACTTAAAGAAGTGTGGTTTTTTTTCAACAGATCAATCAGTGTTTCCCAGTCTTCATCATAATTTACTATGTAATAACCATTCATGTCTACATTGAATTTTATCCATTCCACCTCTTCTGGAAGTTCAATGGTAGCTAATGGACAGACAACCAGTTAGCAGCAGACACTAAGACATAGCATTTGTTCTTTCAAATTCAAATGTTAAAAAAAAAAAACCAGTTAAGTCTCCATTGGCATCTGCAGCCCTTACTAGTTAAGAGAGATTTGCTGCCAGCACTCCTTTCTAATAACCCAGTCCCAATCTCTCATACATAATTACCAGTGACACATTACACAAAAACACTGACAATTAGGGATGACATTAAGGTGGATGAAAGGACACAATCTAGTTTCAAAGTCAACTAGACACAAAAATGGAAAACTTAGGGGAAATGGGAAAAAAAGTTCTGTAATTCAATTAATTCTGTAATTATTGTCCAAGTTCTCAATCTGCAGAGCAAATGCAATGTCCTTCAAGCTTAGTAAACATTCTACTCCAAACTCTTTTATATGCCTCTCCTTCTCTTATATCCTACACATCCAAATTTCTACAGTATAATGAAGATGAGATCACCAACAGGGACATTTGAAATCAGGCTACTTATGTTATTAATTATAATAAGATTCACATTCAATTGAACAACTTTGTTTTTCCATTCTGATAGTTCACAAGGACTCTTTCTAAACATCCAGGTCAAATTAAAAAGTTTAGGAATAATTGAGGGCTTTGTAAAGGCAACATGAGAATGACACTAACAACGTACTTATTTCCAGTATTCATAACATTTCTGAAGTCACCTCTGAGGGCTGGAAATTTGTAAAATACAGTAAACAGTAAACAGTAAACATCAAAGATCAGCTCTACATATCTGATTTTTATTTTCTACATTTTTATTTTAAATAGTAGAGGCAGGAGATAGATTTATGAATTAAATGTAATTGCAAGGTAAATACAATGTATGAAAAATTTAATCAAGAAAAAACGTTTCTTCACTGAGATGATGTAAAACAGTGAGGAAGAGTCACTTAAAATGCAAAAAATTATTGATGTCAGTGGAACAAAGAGGGAGATATATGAAGTGATTTTAGCAAAATACTACATGATAGTGTAAGCAAATATTCACGTGGTATGGAGAAAAGCAGGACTGAATTAAAACAACACAATGATATGAAATTTAAGGTTCAAAGTAGCTAATACAGCAAAAGCAGAGTACTTATCTGAAAAGATCATAGTTTCAAGTTTTACAAAAGCTTTCTCAAAAACTTAATCTGTTCCAGATGGAATATATTCTTGTAACAAGAAACAAAGTAAATAATATTTGAGCTGAAAGTAACTCCTTTAGATTTCAATACACTGGCAGAGCAACTCTAATTGTGTTCGTTCCCTCAAGGATAAGCAGCTCAAGACTGTTTGGGTATGCATTAGGATAAGAAGAGAACAAGATTCAACAAATTCCAGACCTGTGTTTCTGTCCATGTTGTTTTCAGTTCTTTAACAACATGCTTTGACGACAGAACTCACTGTGCTTTAATCTAGGTCTCTGCAATTATTTTGTACTCTATGGGTCTTCATCTTTGCATCCTATGCTCAGAAAGGTCAGTAATCTGTAATACTTAAATTAAAATAGCTTCCAAAGTTTTGAGTCATACCTGATTTCTGGTCCAGTAAATATGCATTAATGCAATGGGTAAAGTTGCACCTGTTAGTCGTGTAGGTGAGAGGAATATCCCAGAGATAACTACAAAGAGAAGCATATGTTGCGTACAATTTATTATTTGTCTTGAAGGTTACTGTGTTTTGGTTTTTTAATTGAAGCATTTAATACATTAAAATTACACTGCATGTTGCATAAAGTATAAGTAACATTCATATAATCTGAATATGATAGAAAAAAACCACATACAGCTTTTAAAAAAAATTATTACTCCTATCATGTTGAGATTTCCTACTACTTAATTCCAGCACTGGAAAAGTAATGTGGACAGAAAATCTTCAGCTGTATCAGAAATTCAACCAGTACTATTTTCAATTCAGTCTAGTGTTTTCCTGTTTCATTAAAAACAAACAAACAACAAAAAACCCAACAAAACAATTCAGGTTGATTCAGATGCAAGACTCAGGTTTCAAATCATGGTAATAGAAACCATAACTGACTGCACATCACCAGTACTCACCCAAGTGAACTGCAACCTGGACGAATAAATGCTAACTTGCTTCATAAAGATGACTGGGACTTGTTTATTTAGAGAAAATGTAACTTTAAGTGAGGCAAAACAAATTGTAGATACACATTCTAGTTTGATGGGGGCCCTTCCGTGAATGACTCGCATGGAGCACTCATCAAAAACCTTCCATGCACTTCACAAACTGATATCTGCCAGACGCAGAATGACAATTAAGCCTAACAATCCTTCCCTTCCAACCATAAACTGTTTTCCTTCTTCCTCTCGAAAAAAACAAAACACAGCCCTGTAACTTTCAGCATCTGAAGAGACAAATTCCTTCCATGGGTTTGACTGTGGAAGAAGATGCAAAGGATTCAGTTCTTATTAAGACTTCACATAACTGCATAAAATCACCAAAATCTCTAAAAGGATTCTAGCTTATGATATTATATTTTGTTACAAAATACAGGTAAGTTTCACAATGTAAGACATTTTTGCAAAGGAAGCCCACAGAATATTAACAGTTGCTTAGGTAGAAATAGGCATAGATCATCAATTATTTTTCCAGTTAAGATATTAGATGTACATGCCGTGCTAAATTATCTTATTATCTCATTAATAATCGTATTATTGCTATTATTATGTTATTATTATTGTAAGAATGCCAGAAGGCCTCCCTGGATCAACAAGGAGCTCCTGGACTTTGGCACAAAAAGAAATATAGGGAGTGGAAGTGGGAATGGGTTACCGTTATCGGTATTCCACATCACAACATCATGTAATGCACAGAGTTAAAAGAGTCAGTGCTGCAGTTCTGGGCATCTGTCCCAGAAGAGAAGAACTACATACCCCAGAGGACTTTGTGTTCAGAGAGGAGATATAACCCCTGGCAAGATCACCTGATGTCCACTTTTCCCTTTTCAATTGTCAGGCTCTCCTCTCTGCTGCTCATCCCAACTGCATGCCCTGTCTCCGCATTAGTATAAGGCTTTTCAGTTTTTTTTTTTAAACACACTTTCTCTCATTTAATTTTATTTATTAGCTCCAATTTTAATTATATAGTATTGTATTGTATTATAGTGAGTTATCTTGCATTTCGGTATCTTATTTGGTAAATTAGTTTGTTTTTCCTCAGATTGCTGCTGCTGTTTTGTTTTGGGGCCCACCTCTCTACCCTTTTTCCCTCACCCCTTCACCCTGTCACAGAACAGGGCCAAATCAGCCCATAAACAATTGACAGACCCTCAACACAAGGACTCAAGCTGTTGGAAAAAGCCCAGAGGAGTGCCTCAAAGATGATCACAGGGCTATGAGGACAAGCTGAGAGAGTTGGAGCTCTTCAGCCTGGAGAAGAGAAGGCTTAAGGGCAACCTTAGAATGGCCCCTCCAACACCTGAAGGAGACCTACAGGAAAGCTGAGCATGGACTTTTTATAAGAGTATACAGTGACAGGACAAGGGGAAATGGCTTTATCTAGAAGAGGGCAGATTTAGACTAGATATTAGGAAACTATTCTTTACTATGAGGGTACTGAGACACTGGAAGAGGTTGCCCAGGGAGGTCGTGGACGTCCCCTCCAAGGAGGTGCCCAAAGCCAGGCTGGATGGGGGCTTTGAGCAGGGAAATGTCCCTGCCTATAGCAGGGGGTTGGAACTAGGTGTTCGAAAGGTTCCTTCCAACCCAAACCATTCTGTGATTCTACTTTCTCGAGTAGTAAAAACATAGAGCCCAAAAACACAAATAAGAAAGGTACAAGACGAAAGATATCTGCAAATAGATTTTAATGGATAGAAAGTAGTAAGAAGGTAATTACCTCGTGTCTGATGTCCAATTATCTGGTTCTACACGATATGAAAATTTTTCCTGATGTAATGAGATGACCTTTCCTTTTCGGTTAACAGTCACTAAAGGAAATCCTTTATGCAGAATCCAAGTTTTCATTAACTTTTTTACATCTAGTGTTCCATTGGTGATCTGAAAAAAAAAAAAACAAAAAAACCCCCAAAAAACGTAACAAGAACATGGCAAAACAGGAATACAAGTTTCCAAACCTCTCTGTTTAACTTGCCAAGATGCACTACTCTATAGTGCTTTGACACTGAGTGTGTATATTTCACAAGCAACAATCTAGAGGAAAAGATCATTTTATTTTCTGAAGTAGAATAAATCCTAAACAGTAATGAAAAGAGAAATTGGAATCTTCAGATAGAAAAACTGGTATGCTGAGAAAATAGGGACAAGAACATTACAGAAAAGAAAGTTATGGAAGACCCCTAGACCTTAGTTGCTGCCCCCACTTGCCCTGACACTGTAATTGATATTAGCAAAGATGATCATCCAACCCAAAAAAGACAATACGACCTCTAACTCACAACAGTACATTTTAAGTGGAGCTAAGAGGAAGAAAATTAATGTGTCATTGTGGAAGCATCACACACCTTCCACTAATTCTTGTTGTTTCTTTGTCTGGGTACCCTCATCAGTATCTTACTGCTCACCTTATGAATGTCTATTCACACCAACATTCAGCATTTTCTTGTTATGAGCCAGAAAAGAGGAGGCTGAGAAGGAGCCTCGATGACAATAAATACTTGAAGGGAGAGTGTAAAGAGGACAAAGCCAGGCTCTTTTGCGTGGGGCGCAGAGTAAGGACAGAAGGCAGTGGGTATAAACTGGCACACAGGAGCTTTCTTTCCTCTGAACACCAAGCAGCACTTCTGCACTATGTAGGTGGCATAGCACTGTCAGAGGTTGCCCAGAGAGGCGGTTGAGTCTTCTCCTTGGAGATCTCCAAAAGCCACCTAGACATGGTCCTGGGCAACCTGCTCTAGGTGCCCCTGCTAGAGCGGGGGGAGGAGTAGTGGACCCAGAACTCCCTTTCAACCTCAGCCCGTCTGTGAAAGCAATGTGAGGTCTAGAATGTCTAGATCTTACTGTTATCCAACTGTCTGAGTACAAATGGGAGAGAATCTGAAAGATTATTTAAAAAAGGAAGAGAAAATCACAATTCAAGGTGCAAAAAGAAAAATATGCAGAGAAACAGAACACCATAACAATGGAAATGAATACAGAGATAGTACATTTCAGTAAATTCAAAGATGGTACTTCTCAGGGAAGCAACACATAAAAGGCCCAGCTGTAAACAAACTCACTGCAATACTGGACTAGTCAAGCTAAACACTGAGCCTTCCAAAAAGAGACACATAAGTGAGTGTACATGATATGCAGGCTAAGTCAAAACACAAAATTAACAGTATTAACACATACTTACAGAAAAAAAAAAATTGTAAAAAAAAAACCCCACATCACAGGAAGGCACCTTCTGGCAGATAAAGCTAGCAGTATGAACTTGGTAACTATTAAATAAGCCCCAGATACAAAGGTTTGTTTGTCATTTAAGTAAGGAATACACACTCCAGTTCTAAGGTGAGATGTAACTAAGCTGGTTGGAGGCAATTTACTTAACAATATTAATAGAGGCAGATAAAGCAATCCCAGCATGTTAATAATTAGTTTTGACTCTTAAAGATGATGACTGAGTTTCAACAGGCTGAAGAGTGAGGCCTGCTGAGTTCACAGAAAAGCTAAAGTTGCCCCAAAGACAAACAGCAGGCTATAACAAAACACAGACTAAAACTGAGTTATTGTTGGAGGCACAGATACAGACTAAGAGAGAAATCTAACATCTTGAGAATGGCCCCTCTTCCGTGCTGGAAAAGCAGTGAAGCTCTGCCTCATGCAGATCAGATGCAAAGCATCTGTTGGGGTCACTCCATGCGCTATTGCCCACCTCACAGAGTACTCTCTACATTTTCCACCATGTGTAACAAGGAGCTCTGTTCTCTTCCTGTAACTGAGCATCTTGAAGCCAAGATATCCAGCAACTTGCTCCTGCTGGGATCCCTTCTTTTGCTGCTGTGAATCAGCATTTTCTCTCCTTTGTCAGGCCCTCTCTCCCTTGCCAGGCATAGCCACCTTCCTCCCCTCCAGTTCCAGAGTGGCAGAACTTGGCTACCCAACAATCCTGCTTTCCTACAGCCCCAGCTCAGCTTGCAGAAACAGACACTGCCATCGACACAAAGTTACACAAGGACAGAGCGCTTCAAGAAGCAAATATTTACAGACAGACTTAGGATTCAGATCCTTTATGAAAGAAAAGTTTTGTCCTACATTTAAGATGACTAATTTTAGTCTGGCTATAATACACTAACAGTGTATCTCTAGAGAGAGAGTGTGTATATGTGTATATATGTGTGTATATATATATATATATATATATATATATATATATATATACACACAATGCTGAGGTTTCTGTAGGGTGGATAAGGCAGTGCATACCCACTTACAGCACCCCTTTGGAATACTAGTAAATGGAGTCCTAAAAGATACAGCACTTTCTGTATTTATACGACCGGAGTGTGCTGCATTTCTTGATCTGGTTTTAGACTGTGTGTGAGCACAGCTTCCCTCTGTGCTTCTGGGAAGTGAACAAGGAAGGTCTCTGCAGACAGCGGCTCTACCCCACAACGTGCTGTGAGGCATGAAGGAGCTGAACTGTGTAAGCACAAGCAAAACTTGCAGTGGGAATTCCTCATGTGTCACTCATAGCTCATTGCTGGGCCCAGCATCCCAGCCCAGCAGTGAGCAGGGGAGTGTCTTTGGACAAAGCCTCAACCAGAAGCACCACCAGACAGAACTATGATAAGCAAGAGTATTTATTTGCAGCATATTGTCTTATCTCTTTCATAAACAAGTATATAACCCAAAATGCACAGCGCAATCTGAGAAGTGAAAAACAAAATACAAAAGCATAGTAATAAAGATGAGTACCTCGTTCATGCTGTCCCACAAGTCATCACTCTGGGCAGATCCATACTTGTGATTATGCAAATATATCTCAACGCCAGCTTGAAAAACATCTTTAGTGAGATAATGCTTCAGCATCATCAGAAGTGAAGCTCCCTTTGGAGAGGAAAAAAAAAAAAGGTAAATTACAGTTACAGAACTCATTGAAGAATAGGCACACAATAGCTCGTCCATAGCACACACACAAAAAAAAAATCATAAAATGGCATGTTTTATCCCAAATTTTATTTTTCATTTAATCCCAAAATTTATTTTATCATCAAAATAATTATCTTAGCACACAGCTACTTTGGAATAATATTTTCGAATACTTCATAAACTTCAAATACAGTCACAAATATGTCTAATATCATTTGAATTTTTTCCCAGTTACTTTGGAAAAATAAGTATTTTTTTGTGTATCTCAAAGGCTCCACATACAGTTACAAAGCAGGACAGTAATACTACTTTTTCCCTCCAATTTATTCCATCTACAAAATATCATTTTCTAATTGACAAGTCTCTGCAGGCTGACATACTTCATTATCAATGCATGGTAGTGCATGTACTTCTGCATGGTAGTGAAATGTACTTGTGAGACAGTGTTTGACATCTGTATGATTTTCATCTGTATCAAAAGCTCCCTGACAGCTGAGCAGTTCCAGTTTCCGAGTAGACAGGAATGTTAGATGTAAAGTTGTTTTTGTTATTTTAGACACATCACAACCATTAATACTAATAATTATCAGAGGACTTGCACACTGGACTGCTAAATGTAAATTAGCAGCCATACATCATGAAAAGGTAACGGTACACTATTGGTACATTTTAGAGTAAGGATCAACAAACATTAAAAGGCAGATTTTCTTGAGAACATGTATAGTTTTCTCACACTCTAAATTCTAGTCTGGGAATTCGAGTAACACCTTGCCTGAATGTGAAGGTTGTCTGAACTCTGTTGATCTAATTATTCACTGAACTGTAGGAATACCCCTCACTACCAGTTTTAAAACATGGTCATTATTTTGTCTCTAGCAAAAGTCCATACTTAAGTTCTACTTCTTTGTACTGCTGTCAAACAGTTCCAAGACTGCTGCTGTAGTAGGTGGACTCTTGTCCCACTGACACATTATTGATAATCTCTAAAACATCCAGGCTGTAATAATTTTGCACATCAATTTCTACTTCAAACAATAAAATACATCTGTGTCAGACTGTAGGACAGCAATACAGTAGAACAAAGCATCTTGTGTAACACAGTAACAGCCACACCCATAAGGCTGCAAACTATAACACTACAAATGTCTTCCAATTCCAAGTGCCAAGAGCACTGGAATACAAAGACTATCTTACAGTAAGCAGCAGCGTTCTCTGGTTTCTTACTAGACAAAAAAGTACAAGCACATACAGATACATGGTGCTGAAAAAATAACAGCTAATCCAAAAGAGACATTAAGATTTCCACCTGAAATACTAGTATAATGGACACAATACATAGGACCTAAGATATCTAAGACACAGTAAGTAAAAAATTCAACAAAGAAAGGTATTTGCTCTCTCCAAGTAAGGCACTGTGAAGCTTTTAAAAAAGGAAAAGGAAAGGGAGAAGGGAGAAAGGGCAAAGGGAAAAAGAAGAAACTTCTCACATATTTCTCACTACAAATTAGAAATGGTTATAATCTAGTTGAAGAACAACAGCGTACAACAAACTCAAGTCTCCAGTTCTGCATGTCCCTAAAATGCTGATTTAAAAAAGCAAGCTGTATAAGAAAGAAAACATAGTGCCTTTTTCTCACGCTTTTCTATAAAGCCTGCTATCAGAAACAGGATATATGCGCAGCTGGTCATTTGTCTCACCCACTAGGTCCCTTCTCACACCTTCATAACTTAGCTCTCTACTGAAACAAGCACCATACAGAAGCGTGTTGAGTAAGCAGAAACCATTTTCTTCCTTCCCCTCATTAAAAGCTGGTTGCTCATAAACATCACTGAAAGGTACCAGAGGTAGCCCCAAATGACTGCCTGTACCGTACTGTCTACTTACACATAATCCTATGTTCATGCTTACAATAGCTAATACATCACTTTCTAATTATTTCTACATATTTTTTATGTTACCTTGATGTAAGAGAGTGCATCAAACATTTCTTCAATTTGCTCTGATGACTGGACAGCAGAAGAGACTGGATGTGAAGAATTCAAGGAATCCTTCTTCATAGCCTTGAATATTAGATTCAGGAAATCTTCATCCTAGAAGATGAACTTTTTTTTAGTGTCTGAGAAGCTGGAACATACACAAGTACAACAGTAAAACTCATCTTTGCCTCAGTCTTCCCACAGTCTGATATAGCACTGCTCACCTTTCAGTGGAGGCAATAAAAGATGTGTCAGAATCTGCATTCATGAAATCTGCTCTTCTCCTGACATATTTCAGCAGTAGAATCTACCTCCACCATTTAATCATCATCCAGACCCTTAAGCGCTCATCTCAGTAATGTATATACAGCACTACTGAAAACAAATGTACCTAATAAACAAGTAATTATGTGCTCTATTTCAGATTTTGCTTAACAATGTTTTTCAGTTCATTTACAGGAAAGAAAATAGAAAAACATGATTTCTGTAGAGTATTTTAATGTTTAAAAGTCTGAAGTCTAACAAAATTACAAATAACAATGACGCTGTAACGTAAACATCTTACCACAGGATCCTAGTACCAAAGTCTTCCTTCCCTCCTTCTAGATGAAGGATATTTGAATTTAATACACTGTTAGCATAATGGAACAACCCCAAAAGCTAACTTTTAAACTACTTCTAAATAAGCTGACTGCATTAATATTTATCCATTTCATTTCTTTGTGACTTCACCAATTATCTGTACAGTTTCTGTACAGAAGGAGTGGATCTTAATGACTTTCTGGAAAAATAAAAGACTTGTATAATGAGATAACCAAGATATCCTTTATGGTTGAACACTTAACGCTATTCTCTTTGAGTGGAGAATTTGGAGTGAATTTTGTGTTCAACAAAACACTTTTTTGGCACCACCAAGTGGTGGAACAACATGGGCAAAGGCACCCTGTCAGACACCTCTCAGAAAAAACTACTCCAACAGTAAATGGGATCTTCTTAAAACAGTAGCCTAGGCTTTTTTGGCCTTCCTTTCAACACCTGCATGCCCTAAAAGCAGAACAGCTTTGGAAACATACTTCTGGTGGTCATCAAACACAACAACCAAGCTAGGTCAAACAAAAAAATAAAACACTGAGTTCCAAAACATAAATCTACTGAACCAAGTTAGGAACCCAAGCTTCTTAATGCACTAACAATGGTGAATTAAGTACACAGAACTCACACCTAGTTACAGGATACTGACAAGGACACAACCCTGCAAGCAGAAAACAATCTGTACCAGTCAGGTTTTTAATCCTGCGACTAATGCAAATTACAAAAGTGCTCCTGGAAGTGAAATCTGGAGCCCTAAATTTTCTCTCCTCTGAAATACCCTTGCCCAGGATGAAGAGTTTCTCCACTGGCCCCTCGATGTAGTTCCATCAGTCTTCATTTCTCTGCCTGCATTCAGTGGCAGGAATGCTCTAGTGATGTAGCTTCTATCATCTCCTCGGTGAGGAAATAATAAATCCCTCATGCTTTCCAGAGCCTCAGAAATTATGTCACTCAGTTCCTGAGCAAGTTGCTAAATCATCATCAGGTTATTACACCAAAAAGATTACTCCTCCTTTGGCCATGCGCGTGAAGAGAAATGCCTTTGGGAGCAGTGCTCTGTACTATTGGTGTAATGCAATGATATCTGAATCCACTGGGTGGGGCCACAACATATTTTTAAACCAGATCCTCTGATTTGTGAATCCCAAACTAATTCAGACATAAGCAGTTACCATAATGATAGAAAGACAGGACTGATGCTGAGTATACTTAGTAACCACAAGCTCCAGAGCTGCCAAGGCCCATGGAGAATGACAATACCAGCCAACAATGTACCTTCAGAATAAAGACTGTAAATTAGTATTTGATACATATATACATCTACTGCCTTTGACAACTGACATTTTGCAGAACATTTTTAACCTACATATAACACAGGCACACTAATACCAAAATAAAAAAGGCCCGCATAATAAAAAGAAAGACAAAAACAAAAAACAATTCTAATATAATGAAATATAGTGTGAAACTGGAGATACAAGTGGTACTCAAAGTGAACTTCAAATTATCAGACCTTTATAGTTAGCACGAAAAAAATACATCTTACTAATGGTGTAGTAAGTGTAGTTACAGAAAGTACTTACTGAATGTAATTCTGGAAAAACCTCCTCCATTGCAAAGTACTCCATGAAAGTGGCAAATCCTTCATTCAGCCAGAGATCATTCCACCACTCCATAGTTACTAGATTGCCAAACCACTATGAAAGATCAATAGCATAATTATTTTTCTGAAACAAAACCCAGTGAGTATAGTGACACTCCACCCATCCTCAACTTCATTTTGTGGCAAAAGTTTCTTTACAATATCAGTAATGCTTTTGCATGAACAACTCTGTAAGTATAACTCCACTGCATACCACTACAAAATCTCACCACATCTAAATAATGACCTCTGAAATCTACCTGATGGGCAAGCTCGTGAGCTATCACTGCAGTTATTAGCTTTTTATCCCTTGCAGAAGAAGCATTATTGTCGAACAAGAGTGTTGTTTCTCGGAAGGTGATCAAGCCCCAGTTTTCCATTGCACCAGACTGAAAATCAGGAATTGCTACAAGATCTGCAAAAGATTTGAAAGAAACTGTTGAAAACAGCTAGAGTTAAAGCAGCTCTCTATTTCAAGTCTGTCTATTCTACTTCATAATCCTTAAAAAACCCTCATTATTTAAATTCTGCGGTGCAAGCATGCACTGGCATTTCAAGACCAGAGGCTCTATGGATTTCTAGCCACATTTATTCAGCATTATTTTATACAAACAACTTCAAGCACTACACAGACACTGCCTATAGATACACAAGCAAATAGGAAACACAGCTGACACTTCTGAAGGCAACATGATTCAAAGACTGAGAATTTTCCATTTTCCTATCAAAGCTCATTACAATGAACTACTTCTTTCACATCACACAAAACTGTAAGTAACCCAGTGTCAAAAGATTACAAATATTTTCTGGCTTGCAATTCAATTAATGTTTGCAATTCAATAATGTAAACTATATTATGAATTTTTAAAATAATTTTAAAGCAACTTTATTTCAGAGATATTTTATAATCTTTTTTTAAAAGGAAAAATACAGACATTTCAGAGAAATTAACATTCCCCTTCACTTTTCAGAATTTATTAGGGTTTCTTTTTACGCTTAAAAAAGTTCAAAAGAACTTACCTAATTTTTCAAGAGGGTAATCTATTAAAAAGTACTTTTCATAAAATTCTAGAAGTTTCACTGTTGTGTTTAGAGCATACTCTGCTTGGTTTATATGCTGCGGTATGGCATGGACAGATACCTGGACCAAACAGACAAAAGTAAAGATTTTGAAACTGAACAGCTATAAAGAAACTCACATAAATTCAAGAGGTCAGAACTTAGTGAAATAGATACAACAGTTGCAGGTTACAATAAGTGGTTATAAAGCTGTTCTCACAGATCAGATTTCTTTGCTAGAGTTTATTCACTAGTCAAAATATACAGACCATCCAAATGACTTATGTGTATACAAGAACAGGTCAAGGCTGAACACCTTTAAGGAATATACTCAGGAAGAGTCTGCACAAACAGAAATTGATCCATTCTTCCCTTTTATTCTATTAACTGGTCCTTCTTGCATACTTCAATGAATCTATAAGTTAGGTCATCTATCAGTATGAAAACACCAGAATCATCTGCAATAAATTTTCTCCATAGATAATGATTGCAAAAAATTCATCCAATGCCATATCTCATGTATGAGTATCTTCGATTTAGTGCAAAAAAAACATTCACAAAAATTGACTGGTTACTGTCTCCCATTCATGTCGAGGTGACATGAAAAACTTTCATTAGGATACACATTAATCCTGGTTTAGGATGCCCTTGCATACAGAAGCACAAAAGGTATCGAGAGCAGTTTTGCTTCTTACAGTCTCCAATCTTGCCAATAGAATAATTCACCAGCTGCACTCTAGCCTGACCTGGTATTATCATTTTTATGCTTTCCCTCATTCAGCTGGTAAGTACTATATGCCGCTAGACTTGGTGTCTTCTAAAGCTCTTCTAGATTTCCTTAGCTTAGCTAAATCTTGCTTGGTCAGAATAAAAGTAAGCACAGGGAAGAATCACCCTCCCTCTGTCAGAATACATCATTCATTCTTTCTCCTCTCCACGCACTTAGCCTATCATAAAATACTTATAAAATATTTATAATCTAACATCTATTACGAAAAAAGGAAAGCATACCACACACAGTTGTTTCAGGCTCTCTGCAAACATGAAACATTGAGTGTAGTGACCAACTTCCTTCCTCCCTAGTAAAGAACTGGCTACACTTGCCAAAACAAATTTCAACCACAGAGCTGAACAGAAGACACAAGGAAAAAAAAAAAAAAGAAAAAAAAAAAGAGAAACTTTTCAAGCTAGATCAAATGAAGTCTGTCCTATTCAGATATAGTTTGAAATACTTGTCTAAACTAGAATGAAATCCTACGGAATAGCATGTTTTACATCTGTATATTAGAGAAATATGTATCATGACGTTGCTTCACTGGCCTACACTGGTAACACTTCTTAGTACTGCTAACAATTCTTAGTACTGCTTTTGAAAAGGGCTTCTTATCCCACTAGGACGCTACTGCTCCCTGTGTGACGCTGCTCCTTCTCGGCACTAAGTAGGCGCTGACACTTCCAACATTTGACCACAAATGGGCAGTTCCTGCTACAGTCATGAAAATTACTGCTTACACGAAACCCCTGGAGTAACTAACGAACATTTCCTAGAACTATCATGTTCTTTATTTAGTTACTTAAATTGCACACTGTAGAAACTGCTCAGTGATCTTAGGCTATATACAAAGAGCAAACAGCATGCAGTCTTCCTTTAGAAACTGTACTGTTCCTATTCATCCTCTGACCAGCTCATAGTTGTATGCATGAATTGCATACGGTCATTAAAAGCATTCAAGCATTAAAACTAAACATCTAAAGCTTCCAATTAAGGAAGCTTCAAGGAGTTCTACATTTTCTGAATATCTGCTGCTATTATGTTGAGATCCGTGCTGTAGAAGTCTTCTCAATCTGACATAAATCCAGAAATAGTTCAATCTGCAGCATATGGTCACTGTCTACCACCTTTGATAAGCACAATGAAACCAAATAAATAAATAAATGGGAGAGGGAGAGAGTCACCCTTTATTGTGGAAAGTTTGTGCTTGCTCACTGATTTTTCCATCTCTTATCGTTTTATTTAGATGGACAGGGAGAGGGTGAAGGACGACTTAAAAACAGAATAAACGTACCAGACTCCCATTAGTTTCCATACTGATGTTTTTCAAGTCTGCAACTACAAAGGCTACCAGGTAGGTGCTCATCTTCAAACTCACAAAAAATTCATCCTGAACAATTCCCTTTGTGACAGGAGTAGTGGCTTTCTGCAAATAAAAGAAAAATATTAACACAAAGAAAAAAATAAAATAAATAAAAGAATTACTTTCAGGTAAATAAGAACAGTTTATAAGCAAGCTTATAGAATATTTATATTTCAGTTATGTTTCATTGGAACAGAAAAGGCCTATGACCTTCTCGTGGTATAATAAAGCATGAGAAGCTTGGAACACTTTAATCCTATATACCCTCAAATTACTCAATAAGCTTTTAATATGAAGTATTACCAGACTAACTTGCTGGAGACACCCTGTAACTCATTTAGTTCACACAAAGCCCCTAGTTTAAGCTCCTAATTCAACAGAAAGATTAGTATTAATCCACAAGAGCTTTAGGCTGGAGACATTGTTCAGTATAGCCTGCTAAAAATACAGGCCCTGCATGAATTAAATATTTGTCTCTTCCTACAAATCCCCTCAAAATTAGGTAAGTAGACACATTCATTATTAAAAACAAAGAAATAAAACACAATGATTCGCCTTTAGCCTTCTCACTCACAAACTGGAAGATTTCATTTGAGAAAGTGAAGAACACCTTCTGAAACTTCTTAAGTACCTTTGTTCCCAGAAACAATCAACATTAAAAAAAAAAAAAGCCCTCTAGCTTTAGACAGAATTATTTAAAACTCATTTGAAATATGAACAATGGCCTAACACTTAACTGCTCCCAAAAAATTAACTGCCAGACTGAAAGAGGAATAGATGCTTAATTCTGAATAGAGAAACAGTCACCTGGTCTGACCACCACATAGCAGAAGTTTAATTCTGAACCTCATCAGTCAATTAAAAATGTCTACCTTTACCATAGCTTCATTTTCATAAAGACATGACAGAGGTGATACTCTGACAGAGAATCTAATGTGGCTGCAGAGAAACTCTTTCACAAAAGGGAAAAAAATCACAAAACGCCAGAAATCCCAAAGACACAGTTTCTTCTAGCTTGAATGTGTCAGCCACTAAACAATGCCACATTAGCTGCGTGCATGCCAGCTGAGATCTGCTTCTGAGCTCTCCTGCTCACGGAGATATTTACAGCAAATGATGAGGCTCATCCTTCAACATTCTCCTGAGTAAAATAAAAACTCTGATATTAGCTCTGTTATTCTACAATAATCTATTTTTTTTTCTTAACAAAGGTTTGCTTAAGTGCTTATTTTCAGAAGTAAGCTTATCCTAGTAATGATTTCATCAATGCTACACAATTTATGCAACATGATCCCTTAATCCACAATTCATTCTGTGTGCAAGAGCTAAGTCACTAGCCTATAGTGCCTTTGGAGACAACACTACCTAACAGAATACGTAAGTCAAGCTAAATCTAAAATTCAAGAATTTGGCACACGCTAGCACACTTCGGACAAGAAAAATATGAAATAAACTATGCCAGTAAAAGGTTTTATGTATAAAAGTTGATACTGCTAAGGAGAACTTGTTGGTACTGGGAATACCTCAGGTAACTTATTTTTCCATTGAAACTCTCAAATCTAATCCTTGTTTTTGTTCAGTCAAAAAAATATTCTATGATTTCATGATTTTACTCTGATTCACAAGCACAGGAGACCAAGTCTTCTTGACAAATTACAGAACCCACAGGGACCACTTCCAAATCTATTTAAAAACTGCACTCTTGGGTGTAAAATAACAGCAAATGAGTGTGGGTGACAGGATCTTTTGCCTAGGGCACAAAGAGATAGCTAAACAGAAGGATTCGTATCTAAGATAGCAGAAGGCAATTCAAGTGGTATGACAAACAGGAGCAAGAATCAAAATCCCAGAAAGATGATAGAGAGACATCATGTCATTTAAATGGAAATTTGATGGCAGGATTGCCATCAAGTCACTTGAGAAATGATTCTATGCAGACCACAGTGACAGAAACAAGGAAAGACATGCATGTTTTCTATCTAGTACAGGAACAGCTAAGCCTACAGTTAAGGTGACTGCAGTGGAATTGTTTAACCCAGGGAACTCAAGTGCAAGCAATGCACCTCAGTGATCAGAAGCTTGTACCCACCTCTTCCTCATCCTCATTTAAGGTTTAGCAGTGGAGGATGCAGCATCTCTCCAGATGGAGAATGCACCCCTTGAGCCACTGCCAGACATCAGAAGGGGTTAACCAATTTTCCTTCTTTATTACGCATTACTGCTCTGTAGTACCTGTATCCCACTTAAAGGCACTTTCAAGAACTTCTTTTGCCATACAGGTGACCAATCTGGAAAATCTACAAAATCACTGTTCATGATAACACAAATACACAACATCAAACTATTTTTCACTGCAAGTAGAAAGGGTAGAAAGTCACATTTCCCACACTTCCATGGCTCAGACACAGGGTTTGAGTTCTGGGTGATTCTGTATGGGGCCACAAGAAGGACTAGTGGATCTCTTCCAGCTCAAGACATTTTGCTCTGTTCTGAATCCATTCTCATCCTCTCTATTATGTCTATCAGAAATGAGCAAGGCAGAATATACTAGAAACAGGGCAACCATAAACATCCTAGAGTAGTGTGGTGCAGTAGAAAAGCTGCAAACTATTTTGGGGGGAAGTGTGTCTTTCAGAATAGTCATGAACTGTGGAAGGTACGCTTAAGAACACAATAAACTTTTAAGAACCATTCACAGTTTGCTTGGTAAATCTGCTACACACAAAGCAATAACAGCAAATAATACTTTACTATATAAAAAAATACAGAAGCTGTTTATGAAAGTAGCCTTAGTCACTTGTCCAATGCTTGCAGAGAAAAGCAGAGAAGCACCCTTTCTTGTCTACATTAAATGTGAAAATTGTCCAGAAAAGTCTGCACATTGAATCTTTCAATGAAGAACAGAACAGCCAATGAAGTATTCTTCAGCCTGGGATAAAACAAAGTGCTTGCAATCCCATTAAAGAAAAGGTTGAGAATCACCTCATACCCATGAAAATAAACATTCACCCAGTATGAGCAAGATAATATTTCGCAAAGGCATAATTATCAGTTTGGTTTTCAACAAACTTGTAGCTAAATCAGCACCTGAGCCTTTGATAGCGTTCAGAAAACTAAACTGCACAGTGCACATGTAGATTTCATCAACATCAAGGGTGTAATTTTTTTTAATTACTGCTAAGATTAATGTCAATATTAATGAGTTTCTACTGAGTGATAAATGATGATAATGTTTTTGATGAGAGGCAACTTCATTCTGAGACATGCTAGGTAATGTCAGTCTTGATGGGCTGTCTGAATGAATTACACTTCTATAAAGCTTTTTTCAAACACTCAGTGGCATAAATCATCACCATAAAATACAGATATGCTCATGTAAAATGATATGCTCATATAAAATTTTAACTGAAGGGATCCAAATTCTGATTTGAATTCTGGAGCTGAGGATCTGTTCACAGCCTATTTCCCTCTTGTTCAGGTTCAAAAGCCCATCCTTCCATGTTAGGCATATCTTTCACAAGAACTGTTTCTAGTTACACAAATTATGATGAAGACATTCCAACATTTTGCAAATGTGCAATATCAGCAAACATAGAAACCTCAAAGGGAATCTTAAGGGCTGTTGAGACTGTTTCAGTTAACAACAAAATTCCTGCAACAGCTTCTTAACGCTGAGTAAGAATCACAGAATCACTAAGGTTGGAAAAGACCTTTAAGTTCATTTAGTCCAACTGTCCACCTATTGCCAATATCACCCACTGGTCGCTCCCATAGCCATCCAGCTGTCACAGAATCACAGAATGTCAGGGATCAGAAGAGACCTCAAAAGATCATCTAGTCCAATCCCCCTGTGGGAGAGGGAGCAGGAACACCCAGATTAGGTCACACAGGAACGTTCTGTATGTCTCCAGAGAAGGAGACCCCTCAATCTTTCTGGGCAGCCTGTTCCAGTGTTCTGTCACCCTTACTATGAAGAAGTTTTTTCTTTGTCTCATTTATGTGGAACCTCCTACATTCCAGCTTGCACCCATTGCCCCTGTCCTACCACTAGATGTCACTGAGAAGAGCCTGGCTCCATCCTCCCGACGCTCACCCGTTACATCTTTATAAACATTAATGAGGTCACCCCCTCAGTCTCCTCCAAGCTAAAGAGAACCAGCTCTTGAGTAGAGGGGGAGGAGAACCTCTCTCAACCTACTAACCACACTCCTTCGAATACATCCCAGGATGCCATCAGTCTTCTTGGCCACAAAGACAGTGTTGGCTCATGGTCATCCTGCTGTCTACCAGGACCCCCAGGTCCCTTTCCCCTATACTGCTCTCCAACAGGTCAGTTCCCAACCTATACTGGTATCTGGAGTTGTTCTTGCCCAGATGCAAGGCTCTATATTTCATTAAATTTCCAGCCCCTTGCCTTCCCCCCCAGCTCTCCAGCCTAAGTTATGCTGGATAGCAGCATAGCCTCCTGGTGTGTCAGCCACTCCTCCCAGTTTTGTGTCATCAGCAAACTTGCTGACAGTACACTTTATTCCCTCATCCAAGCCAGTGATGAATATATTGAATAGTACTGATCCAAGTAGCAACCCTTGAGGGACTCCACTAGATACAGGCCCCCAAAAGCTGTCTCACTGATCCCAACTGTCTGCCTTCTCTCCTTCAGCCAGTTCACAGCCCACCTCAATATTACACCCATTACACAATGTGACACTCTGTACGTCCCTACACATCCCTACATTATGAAGTGTGTTAAACAGTCTACTTTGCTTTATAAAGATATTTAGTTCAAGTCCTTGAGGAACAGAAACATTTTTATTATATAAAGTCACAGAGTTTGGAGTTTACCTTCTCAAGTTCCAACATGTACGTTCCTGTAATTTTAAATTAATCCCCTGGACTTTAATGCAACAAATACAATGCAAGCACTTAAGTGGATTACCTAGAGGACAGCACTACTAAAATTCCCACACAAAAGTACCTTTGGCATATTCGACAGCGTGGAAAGTTTCTCATCTCTCTTGATTCTGATTGAAAAAGTAGCTTTAAGTGCTGGTTCATCAAAGCATGGAAAAGCAGACCTTGCAGCAAGAGGCTCAAACTGAGTTGCAGCAAACCACCTAGTGAAAAGAGTAAAGAAAAGCAAATTAAGAATTATGAAAAGGAGTAAGGCTACTTAATTACGATAGAACACTGTCACTTTTCCTCTGACATGCCGAATCAAACTCTGTAACCCACGTAAGATTACAAAGAATGTATGGTTTATGCAATAGTGCACACATGCTGGGTGCAGTGGGGATTAGATCTACCTAACTTGCACACTGTCAGGAAAAAAATATGCTACAGATATAGGCTGAACTAATACATAATCAATAGTTTTCCCGGAATTCAGATACATATTCATTACACCCTGTTGCATTGCCTACTACACACCCCCAGCAGTTCATTAGCACACAGACCCTCCCCTCTTGCGCATACGTAGTGGGTCATTATGGTCTCCTTCTGGTGGTCGTGGAAGAATCCTCATCTTCCTTGCTATAAACTTCTGAGCCTTCAGGGGGGCATCCCCCCAAACCGGTTTCTTCTTGCCCTGTGGACATCTAATCACCTCCTTGCCAAATGTCCCTGATTCTCAAACCTTATCTGTACGGCCTTCATCCCCCTCACTATCTAAGACCCAGTGTGTGCCATCCCTTATTTTCTAACAAGCTCTACATTCTTGCTTCTATAAACTATCTCTAACTATTCCCCTTCACCCCCCTTATTCTCAGTCACTGTGAAGCCTTTTGACCTTCACTTAGGGGCCCTTGTCACCTTTCACCTCCACAACCTTTGTACCTGTTTGCCATAGAAGAAGCTTTCCAATCTATACATGACATGGTTAGTCCAGCTACAAATAATTTCCTTGAGATTATGAAGAAGAGAGTTCTTTAAAACCAAAGACACAAATTTATTGGAGGACTAATCTCCTTGGTTGGTTTTTTGTTTTCTTATCCTATACCCAGAGTAACATAACTACAGAATAATTACCAAAATATGTCAGACAATTTCCAGTAAGAGTGAATTAAACATAAAAAAATCTGAAAAATTAAATTAGTGATCGTGCACACTACACAAAAGTTTTGAAACCTCAGCAGCAGACAGGACTGCAGCGAAGCTCTTCTATCTGAATGTTACGCATTTGCCACCAGACACTCCCACAGCTCTTCTGTCTTCCCGCTCCCTTCCCTGACTACTGGATGCTGTGTAAATTCATGCACTGTCTTGTCTGTAATACATGTCTTATCATGTGAGAAACTCTCAATGGACTATGTTCGTTCTCAAGCATTTTGATATTAACTAGCTGCAGAAATTAAAACTTTTACTAGAGAGTATCTCTTATTGAATTCTCTTCCTGCAGACAAGAGCGTAAATAGACCTCAACAATGTGTCTTCCATTTACCAGAGCTGAACAGAGGAGAGAACAGTGTTTTCAACTGCGTTTTTTTTTTCTTCCTACTTAAAGCCTTCTACCAACTTCCCTCAAATTCTGAGAGTTAAGTTTTCTTCTTCCCTACAACTCCAAGATTGTGGACCTACCCTTTCCTAAGGAGGCATGTTGCTGCCATAAGACTTCTCTCTATGCCTGCTCTCAACTTCTTACTCCCATGCCCTAAGATTCAGGCACAGCAGCACTTCCCCAAGAAGCAGCAGATTCTATTCTCTGTAATCATCACACATCACACATACACTATTACGCTCTAGCGCAAGCTCAGGAGCAGTGCTTTGTTAAGACAATTACTGACAGCACGTTACATTTGCACCTCAGAAAAACATCTTCATCAGACAGGAGGAAACTCAAAACAGGTCTGTAACCCTTCTGCCTACATTTCCATTCTTCAAATTCTTGATCTCTTCAAGGTCTCCAAGAGAACATCAAGTGAGGAATAGTAGGAACACACAGGAGGGAGGAGGAGAGTTTCTCCCTCACCTCAGATGCCAACCAGTTCAAGAACTCAGCCATGTTTCACAATTCCTGCAGTTGCAACAGTTTTGTATGTACTTGAAAATCCAACTGCTGAAGACAATCTATTTTCTTGTACATTTTAGCTGTAAATCGTAGCCCTGCTGTGATCTAGCTAAGGGGAGTTTGAACAGCAAATTGTAAGTAAACTTCTGAAAAAATAAATAAGCTTTGATTTAAACGTCAGCGCTTAGAAATGCCAGACGAATCTGAAAGAAAGTACACTGTTTTTATTTATTTAAAAAATAAAAAGAAATAAATATTCCTTATGTTCCAATGAAATCATCTTCACACTGAGACATTTTATTATTTATGAAACATGAGAAATCCCTGAGAGACTTCAGTAATTCAACATTAGCAGCATACATATATTATGTGTATCTCACTGGAAATATTTTAACTAAATTTTAACACTTTTCTGCTGTAGTCTTCAAGGAGTCTCATTCAAGAAGATATTAACAGCTAACAGGTTTTATTTGAAGTCAGTGAAAATAAGTTCTCTTTTTTTAAACTTCAAGTCTTGGCATTTTTTAGCATAAGCTGCTAGGGGCTTCATATCTTTATTTTATCTAACAGCTGTTTTATAGGTTCTTTACAACAACTTTCCTGTCAACAGAGTGAACTGACCTATACTGCTCTGCTTCCAGAAAACCTGCATGGATTACATCATGCTAACAAAGGCATGAACGGTCTTAAGTACACAATAAGCATAAGTAGTATTTGAAATGGGTGGTATGCACAGCTACATTCTCTAATCTTCTTGGTAAAAAGCACTCATTCACCGTAACAGTGGTCCTGTCAACTAGCCAAGTACACTTTGAAAGAAAGAAACTAAAAATCAAACAAAAAGCCATGCTAGAGTGCCATGTGGAGCTCGTATGGAGCCACAATGAACTGAGGAAGAAGCTGCCCTGATTTAATGAACTCACCCATGAAAGACAGTTTTCAGAGTGCTGATTTTAATCACTGTTAAAATCTATCTCCCGAGCAGTTTTTCATGAAGTGTCAACACAAGAAAGAAATCTGATATTTCAGAAACAAATCTCTAGATTTACAACATCATAGATTTTTCATTTTATTCAGTAGGAACCAGTTGCACAAAACATCCAACAGAAAGAGTTAGTCTTATTAATTCTATCAAAGCACAATCTAAAAGCAACATAAGAGAAAAGGAGGATTTGGGTACCTACTTTTGCTTAGAATTCTCATCCTTGTAAGAAATTTTGTAAAAGCCATAGTATGTATCTGATAAATTAGATGAATATTCCAAGTTGACTGTGTAATTCTGTCCTGCAAGGAGAGACTCAGGAGCTATGACTGCAATCTGATCATGCAACGGATATTCCAGCAACTCAACTGCCTTTTCTTGACTTCCTCCTGATGAAGTAATAGTTGCCTTGGTGATATTTAGTCCTGAGCTGTGAAGCACAATCTTCTTAGTTACTTGGGTGACATTAACCACTATTTTCACAGAGCCTGTAAATTTCAGGGTAGTTAGGTTTGGCTGCAAGTTGAGATCATAATGCAGGGGTACAACATCAGAAGGAAGTCTTATTTTTGCCCATGGAAACAGCTTTCCATTGGTTGCCAAAGGGTATATCAGTTCCATAGTACGATTTTTTTTATGGCAGCCTTCTTTGGTAAAGGTACATTTGGGAAGAAGATAAATCACCATTATCACTGAAACTGCAATCACAAGAACACCAGTGCAAACCAGCACGGTCCTCATAGAGGGCACTGAGCAAGAACCATCTGGACTTTGTCTATAGACAGACATGTTATTGCGGAGACCCGAGCTTCTGTTAATGAAGGACATCCCCAGCAGTTTAGCTGATGACTCATAATCCTCTTCATCATCATCCATTTCATGCTCCCCAAGGCCACGCACTAAGAGCCGCGAGCTTCTTGGTTCATACTCAACTTCATCAGGCTCCAGGGGGTGTAAACAGGGCTCTTTTGCCAAGTCAACCACATCAGGCTCTTCCTCAAACATACTGTTTTCAATCATGTTTCTGGGTAGCTGAATCTGATCTGAAAAAAAAAAAAAAAAAAAAAAAAAAGAATATGCCACATCATAAACTAAAGACGTAATACTTCAATGACAGATCACTGAGGTAAAGAATGGGAAAAGCTTTCACTACATATTCTATCATTTTACTTTCCTGATTTGTTTCCACTAAACATAGCCATGTTCTTCTGCCTACTGCAATTCTTGTTTCAGTACCTTGCCCCTTTCTGAACTTCAAGAAGATGCTTCTGTTGTGCATACTCAGTTGTATCTTGTATCATTACTGGGAATCAGCTACATCACTGAACTGTACTTCCAGCTCACTGATATCATTGCCTCAGTTGTGTTATGTCTACCCAAATAATTCTCCCTGTATTCAGCTAAATTAGGAATTATGGAATAGTCTCTATGTTGCAGGGAGAAGAACAGGCAACCAGAACAGTTCTAATGGTGTTTCTAAGATTCTAGTTCCAGAGTTCCTGTTAGAGGAGAAGACTTGCTGACATATTAGCAGCTACATGAACAAAATATACATTTTACATTTTCAGAATTAATTTTTTATACACACATAAAAAAACCGCTCAATTTCTTACATGGCAATGAGAAGACAACTGTTCAAATTGATCATTTAACATCTAGCTTATGCAACCCTTGAAACTGTCCGGGCAGGTAAGAAGTTAAGTCAGAGCCAATAAGACAGCATCCATAATTTTTTTCCATAAGACTTAACCAGATCACAAAATACAAACCAAAAATTCAAACTGATTTCAAGTTTAACAGATTCCCTCATATTCCACATGTAGTTTTATTTTAAGCAAACTTTTGATTGTGTCTGTAAAAAATAACGTCATATAAAAAGTTATCTTTCAGTTAAGCCACCCTGTGAAAGTGGTGAAGTTAGAAACACTGATGGCAAGAAGCACATACAGGTTATTGGACACAGAGACACAAAAATTGCTGTATTGGCAAGGAGGGTTTTTTTCGTAATGTGTTTCATCTAGAACATTGCAACATAGAATGAAGTTGCCTGTCTTTCTTAGGGCACCACAGAGCTGTCTGAAGATCAAAACAATTAAACTGGGAAAAACATCTGTACAGAGATTTCTCATACAGGATATCCAAAAAAATCTCAGTAATCTTCAGGCCCTTGCAATCTAGTCAGTATGAGTTAGTCCCCTTTCACAGCCTCAGAGACTAAGAAAACTGTCGAACTGCAAGGCTTCACATATGAAGGTCTACTGCTAGTTGAATAATGATCACATCTCCATCCTCCATCTTGCTTTCAGAATGAGAAAGATGCTTGAATCTATAAACATATTAAAAAGTAGGTTTACTTCTATTATTTTCTGTCAAGAATTGCTGATCTACATATAGCCAAAATATCAGCGTAGCTGCAATACATTACAGATTTGATGTATACTGCTAAGGTCCTGTTCAATATTTGCAGTTAAGAACAGAACAGCTAGATTTGGAAGGGAATTTACTATGGGTAGGGCTACCACCCACCAGCTCAGGATACCCAGGGCCCCATTCAACTTGGTCTTGAATGCTTCCAGGAATGGGGCATTCACAGCTTTTCTGGGCAGCCTGCGTCAGTGCTTCACCACACTCAGAGTAAAAAATTTCTCCTTACTATCCAATCTCAATCTATCCTCTTACAGCTTAAAACCATTATCCCTTGTTCTGACACTGCAAGTGCTGGTAAAATGTCTCTCACTTTCTTTTAACACTCTTTTATCACTGGGAGACTGCAATGAAGTCTCCCCTGAGCCTTCTGCTCTGCAGGATGAACAACCCCAAATCTTTAAGCCTATCTTCATAGGAGAGGTGATTCTTTTGTGACTCTTCATGGTTTTCTGCCACTTCTTTCAGAATTAAACTGACAAACTATTCAGATACCTTCAAAATAAATAACACCTTCAGAAATGGACTGCCAAGGCCTTAAAGAAAAACTGAGGGGGGCTAGGGCTGTTGGGGGGAAAATACTAACTCATGTAAATCAGTAAGAGAAAGGTGTACTGGTCAATCGAACAAACAATATGGAGACGGATGAAAGCAGGAAGTTTGCCCGAGTTCACACATACCTGCCCATAGTATGTCCCAGTGTAAATGTGCTGTGTTGTCTATGAATAAGATCATAACGGCACAGGATATTTTGGAAGTGAACTCAGGAGGTAATCTGCTCTAGCCTCTAGGCAAAATATCTCATGGTACTTCTCATTAGAGTGCTAATGTTCAAGCCTTCAACATCTCAGTTCACTTCAGTGGTCCAACACCATTGTTTCTGTGCTGAAGTCTGTGTACTCACAGAGCACAGAGAACAGAAAGCTAGGCTGCAAGAGAGAACATGCAGACATATTTGTGGAGAAGAAAATGCGGACAGAAGAGTATTGTGCAACAGAAGCTCTTTCAGAATTCTTCCACAATCTACTTCTAGCAGAGTTTCTTGTTGCTTTTTGAATCCACTGGCTATCTTCAACCAAATTTGAAAAGAGACTGAAGGATAACCAAATTCCTCTGAGTACCAACCCAACCCCGTCCCAAAACAGCCAGCTGCTATCAGAAGACACCCAAATTAATATCTGCTGTATACAAAAGGCAAGTATTAGGACTCACATCTTAACCACTCCCAAAGGTAGCAGCCACTCAGAGCACTGCTCCAACCTCAGCCTTGGCACATGCCAATCTAGAGAAGTAGAGGACAGGGGAGGCACTGCAGAGGGAAGGAGGAGAAAGATAAAGAACTTCTGGCAAAGAGTTGGCCTCATCAGCTCTGCTTTTTGAAGAGCTTATTTTCCAACAGTTTCCCTCTAATGCCAACTACCTTAATATTTTCAAAGTTGCATGCAAGCACTAGCAAACCTTGAAAAAAATGAAAAATCTGAATGAGAAATTAAGAAAAACTAGAAAAGCAAGGCAATTCACAGTTTCAACAGCTAAGATAATTTCTATGAAAAACAATAGTAAACCCAGTTTCAATTGATTTTTTTTGCAAAAATTCAGATCAAAGCCTGGATGTTGTGATGAACAATAAGCAGTGATGAAAAATGTTGCACTGAACTATCAGTTTGATCACAGGCTATGAGATGAGAGCTGTGATGAAGTAGGCAGACTACTGATCTCTACTTGAAAGCATGCAAACAAAATATCAGAATATCAGAAGGTTACCAGAGTTACTTATGCTGACATACACATTCACAGGAGCATACAAGTCAGGCTGCTTTTTTGAAGAGGAACCATGGCAAACATGCCACTCATGCTCAGTAAAACCCTGAATTCTGGTTCACTTGGATTTATAACAAAACAGTGTGAGTTATCATTCATCTTTCCTTTTAAACTCATGAGCTACTAAAAGGCCCACCAGAAGAACAAAAATTCTACAAGCCATAAGGAATAAGAAGCAGACCGAAGAAACCTACTGCAGCAAACTACTGCTTCCACACCAGAGGCTGCCGATGCACCATGGGCAATGTGATCACTCTTAGTTCACAGCTAAGGAAGCACTGACCTGAGTTGCTGAAATGCACCATAAATTTCTGTCTTCAGACATGGTGATTTGCAAGCTGCAGGTAAGCTTTACCAAACACAAGTTTAGTGTGAGAGCAAACAAGGAGGTTAAAAAAAGCCACGGGACTGGGCCTAATGCAGCTCCCTAGTTAGCACTAATGAAACAACACTCAACCTGCTTTCATAGTCACCCTCATCACAGCTGGAAGCCTAAACACAGGCAGGAAAAACTGAGTTTACAAGACTTTTCTGCAGATCTGTAACATGCAAAGTAGAGGTTGTTACCATCTTTCCCAGTACATGATCTGTATCACTTGTAAGAGAAAACAAGACGAATATTTATGGTTTAGAAGCAATTCTGAGAATAGATGCAACTTTAAAATTAAATGTGACAGATTAAAGAAAGCCAGAAAGCCAGTCCTCTGACACTGTAGAGATGAAGGAATGCAAGTATTTTTTCTAAAATGACTGTTTTCAAAAGTTTTTTAGTTTTGGAACTAAAAGTTTTAGGTACCTGAAAACCTTTCACAACCATATCTCCTCATTGCAATACTGACAGGATCACAACCTGTACATACACATATGCTTGGGTAAGCAATTCAGCTGTAGTTATAACAAGCCAACAATAAAGCTGCTGCATGTACTAGTACATCCTTCGTAAATAAGAATCATGTACTCACACCTAGGTGAGAAGAAGTACAATGACTGGAGGACACAAAGAAGATTATTTAATCAGAACAAACTAAACAGAAGGTCCCTTATCTTAATCCTACAAGATATACATCTTTACTTCTATATCCTTTCATAAGCAACTCTTTCAACTTACAAGGTAACTTTACGTTATAAAGCTCTTTTGGATTTCCTGACCATAAGGAGACAATCAGGAGCAACAATAAAACTGTACAGCAGTTGCTGCAAGTATTTATTTTGTTGGAAAAGCTCCACTGCTATTAAAGAGAAGAACATAAGCTTTCCCCTGCAGTTTATAAGCCCCATACAGCAACACATAACAAATCTAATTATGAGTGACAGTGATATAGGAAGTTTTGGTTTTGTAATCCATTACAAATACAATCCTGTGGAAAATGAAAAGTCATTATTCCTGTAATTTTAAAAGTCACAATCTTCAAACAGCACTATCGATACATATTTATAATGCGAGAAGTGTGTATTTCTCCCTTAAAAAAACAACAACAACAAAACAAACAAACAAAAAGAAAAACCAGTAACTTCTTTATTATCAGGCCTTGTGTCTAGCTCAGAACTGAAACCTCAATAATCTAAACTCTTAAGTTTAAGTGGTTTATTCCCCCAGATTAATTCTCTTTTAAAATATACTCAGAAAATGTCTTGTGGCATTTTTTTCTTTTTTTAGTTTTCTGTATCTTCATTAAGTACTGCTAAAAAAAAATAAATAAAAAACAATCCCTAAATCCAAGGATCCCTAATGGCACAGTCAGAACAACTGTCACTGCTTTTTGAGACAGTTCAGCTCATAATCATCTTCAATCAACAAGCAGGTGTCGGCACTTTGCAGAAACCAAACTCCTATCACAGAGATAAGCCTAGGAAACTTCCCATCATCCTGAAGAACCTGGCAGCCAAAGAAGCAGGTAGCATGTTGTTGCAGACCAACCAGCAGGCGTGGCAAAACCCACAGCCAAAGCAATGGCTCTGTGCAAAGCATGTTTAGCAGCTGGAGTAGAAGTTAACACCCATAGAAGGTAAACCATTTCAGATACATTTTAAGTAACAGGAGAGAGGGTGCAGAGACAGTGCTGTGCAGAAACAGCAAACAGGAATCAATCAACATGTCCCATCAGGTTCCTCCAGGGAACCAAGAAACACTGCAATCAAAAGACTTGCTCTGTGGCTGAATGTAAGGCACTTTACGCAGAAGTAAAAACACACCTCCGTCCTCAGGGCAGAAGACACTAAAAAAACATGTATTTTACAGAGAAACGTTCCATGAATTAGCAAAATAGGATAGATACATTTGGTATAGAATAGAAAATTTGGTACACCATGCATTTAATATTCGATGTCTTTCACTTTCCTAGCAATATTTTGACAGAGAAAACTGGAGTGCCAGCATTTTCAGCTGTGCTAGTACCAAGAAAAATCAAGAAATTTATAATCACAAACTAGTTAGTCCATTATTGATTAAAACAATGTAACCCAAATGAAATCCTCTCCATGAGATTTCTGGAAAACAAGGAGGAACACAGTGTTCATTATAACACCTTCACCATCACAACTCAAATTACGTAACAGAAACTGAAATGCAGTACTTATAAAGCTGACACTGACACTACATCAAATAATAATTCTGTGTAAGGAACGACCCCAGGATCAGCTACCAGCATCCAACAGAGGGGTTATTTATCCAGGGCCACAATGATTCACTTAACTTTTACATCCAAGTTTTGAAGTGCTGAACTTTTATTAGCAGACAAAACAGCAAGCCTCATCAACAAAACACAGGACTTTCCCCCTTAGGGATGTTCTATAGACAGAGAGAAGGAATGGGTGGAGTCTATCAATTCACCTGCACACTGAGGACCTAATGAGTTCATCACCTACCTCCTTTTCTGCTTGCCAGCTTAAGATGAAATGACTGAAAACATGACCCCATTCTAGGTTTGCCCCACTCCTCCAAGTACTGAGATTGGCAGATTTACCACAAGGACTGTGCACCTATTCCTGACAACAGTAGACAGAGAAAATAACTTGTCTTTCCTCAACTAGGAGCCTGGGTTGGCCAAGCACTCTGAACTAGTTCTTGCCTTACACTAGTTTCTAAGCAGAGGATCCCTTTACTTCTAAATCTTCTCCTCTAGCTCTCAGCTCTGCCTCTGCTATGTCACCTTAGCTTGTTGCTATCGAGGCCGAAGACTTTGAAGTCCTTCAGAAATAACTGAAGGTCTACACTGAGTCCTTGGATTAACTGCAGGCTATTATTTTTTTCTTTAAATAGGCCTCTGTAGGTTTTAGATTCTGTTGTTTGTAATATAATTAACACACAAGGAATGCTTCAAAAGTAATTCCTCCTATTACATGTTGTTAGCCTATGCCATCAGAGGTGGATGTTGGTGGTATATCAGTAGAGGTGGAAGCTTCCCACAGTATCCCATTACATGTTGTTGCTGTGTGACAGAGTGGTGTCTGATGTGGAAGTGCAGATGAAACAAAAGAATCACCTGAGAATTTGCTCTATCAAAGTTTGTACTCTTTGTATCTGTCATAGTTTCCACGGAAATAAATAGGAGGCATTACTTTTGGAGCTACCTAAATGCAATACATACATATAATAACGAACACTCTGTTGCAGAGATCTTTCTAGTAATTAAAACACTTGCAAATGCAAAAATTTGAACAAGTATAAAAACTGATACTGTAATGTCATAGCAAATAAAAATATTAAATTTCACCAGAAACTTTTTTCCATCTTCTCTCTCTCACAAGCTCTACATTTGCAGAGCTTCCAAGAATTGCAACAGCTAGGCAGGGCAGCAAGGCCTAATAGAAAGGATGCCAGTGAAGGACTCTGATCTCCCTTCTGTATTACTGTGGTTTAACCCAGCAACAGGTCAGCACTATACGTCCACTTGCTCACTGATTCCCCAGCAGGATGGGGGAGAAAAATTGAGAAAGCAAAATAAAGTAAAATGTGTGAATTCAGATGAAGATTAGTAAGACCAAATGGGAAGCAAAATAATAGCCACAACATATATACATAAATTCATAGGTGTATATATAATATATATACATATACATACATATATATATATACACATATGTATATATATACATATATATATATATATATATATATATATACACCCATGTATGTATTTACAAAACAAGTGATGCACGATGCAGTCACCACTTACCAATCAACACCCAGTGTGTCTCCAAACAACAGCTGTGCCCCTCCACGTCACCCCAACTACCCCCCGTTTATTTCTTTTATTTCCTTTTTTATTTCCTTTATTTCTTTTTCACAACACCATCAAGTACAAAACATCCCTTTGCCCAGCTCTCCTGTCTCCACCCCCTCACAGTTCCTGGTGCCCTCCCACGCTCCTTGCTGGCAGGGCAGAACAAGAAGCTGAAATGTCCTTGAGAAAAGTGCTCTCTGCAACAACTAAAATATCACTGTCGTCATCATCCTAAACACAAATCACACCAGCACTCCCAACACTACAAAGAAAATTATTCCAGAGGAAAACAGCATACATATCTTCTAGTTCGGAACACAGCTTCTTTCCTCAGTGTTTCTGGTTTTTGCCTACCCTCTCCTGAGCATATGGCGCACTTTGCAAAGTGCAAAGCTGTGAGCCAATTACCCCCTGTGACTCTATTGCTTCTTACATGTGTCTGACACAGTGGAGTTTCAATTTTGCCAGAGCTTTCAGTGAATACTGTGACAAATGCAATTCATCACCAATGTTCCAGAAGCAGGCATTCAATATTTTCTACACAATTCTATAATGCATACACTTAATGCTTATAGTCTTGATCAGCCAAATATACCCAGGAAGCAAAAATTCAGTTGTATTAACATGATTAATGTGCCTGTGTTTACATGCGGAACAAAACTGCAGCCTCTTGATTGGCTCCAGAGGAAGAAATAAAAAAAAACTTTAACTGAAAAGAATATTTACTTTAACCATGCATTTTTAAAAAAATGCTTCATTGTGCTTATAAAATATCACCCAACAAAAGCTGTACAAGATTTCTTAAGTTTGGCCCACAGACAACTGATTTGCAGCACAGTAAGCAAAGAATCCCTGCTGCTATTCCTAGTGTGGTGCAGACATAGCTCTGGGACACAGCAGCACTGGTATAACTCCTGCAGTTCTCAAGCAACAATCACACTGTATGGGAAAACTCTGCAAAATCCTAATGGAAACCTCTTTCTTTGGTAGTTCAGGGCAAGCAGAGGTATTTCAGGATTCACCCCCAACCACAGAATAAAGGGGAACTAGACAGTCTGCATAAAGGTGAATTCCTCATCTCAGGAAATTCCTAGTCTTGAAACTTACCAAATTGCTCTACGCAGTGATAAGCAGCACGCATTCTATAGATGACAAGTCTAACTTCCTAGACTGAAGACATCCAAAAAACCTTGTGTGTACATAGTAACAGGTGCCCAGAAACACATAATAAGCCAAAACCTTTGTTATGAAATTTGCTCTTTAAAATACACTATAATCTTCACTGCTGGAGTGGTGCACGAGCAAAAATGTTAAGTCACTTATTTTCTGTTCTTTTTCTCAGCATTGCACACTGAAGGGATGGTACTTAAGGTCACTTGAATACTGCATTACATTACTTCTTCTAGTGGATAAGTATCACTCAGGTATAAGAAGAGATACAATTCAACAAAGCAACACTTCTTAAAAACAGAGGTTTCCCAGGGAACACAGCAGTCTATTTTAACTTACAGTAATTTTTTTATAAAAGAAAAATGAAGTCATATACACCGTATTATTTGATTGTAACACAGATGTAATCTTGGTTGCTTCTACAATTCCAGTTTCAAAGAGATCTCTCCCTTGACAACTACAAATGAATTTCATATTACCGATCACAAGTAAAAATAAAATAGCCTCAAGCTTGTAACACTGATCTAACAAAGATATCATCAGACCTTAACGGTGGTGTAGTGAATGCACCTTTACTCTCAGGAAGTAAAACCTCTAAAATTTGCTTTAAACTGCCACATCTCAGTTTATGATCATTGCTTCCGATCACATCAGTTTAGTTCTTCCTCCCAAAATGTAAACTAATTCCTGCACAGCTTCACTTTGAGCTGTCTCCAATTGCTCTGTTAAATATATATATTATGTTTTGTCGTTTAAAGAAAAAAAAAAAAAAGACGAGAAAACTCAATTGATCTTTCCAAACCAGCTTGTTCAGCTGATAACAACAAACATCATATTCTGACTGAAGTTTTACTCTCTTCTAAGTATCTGTTACACACATTTAAATTCCTCTTGAGCAAGAAATTATAATTTAATGCTATGTGGAGCAATTATTTACAGCTATTAAAACAGGAAAGCACACAATGTCATTCATGTAAATTAAAATCAGCACCTATCCACAGAGAGAAAACATATACTTACAACAGTCAGCCAGCTTAGAAACAAGACAAACACCTGATAGTATTTTGGGAAAATCATAAATTCTGCGTGAAATTATTTTGCCTTCATTCCACCATCATTTATTTCATCTACCAGCTTGGAGACTGAGCAAAGGGAATAGAAATCTTTTCAAAAAGAAAAATGACATGCAGCACAGCATACCTGAGAACAATCTTGCATAAACAGAAGCAACCAGCCAAAATTTACAGGTCACATCAGAAAACCAGTCTGTCAAAAAAAAAACAAAACAACGCAGTTCCCAGCACTACTAGTTGTCTGTGCAAAAAGAAGCACTCCTATATCCCCCATGCACCCACATGCACACTGCAGCTGAAGTCCCCAGCACCTACGAGATCTCCAGAAGTACAACTGGAGGGCTCAGCAGCTGCAGCACAATTAGAATTCAGCTGAAGCACCCCCCTCCAGACATGGAGGTCCCCAAAACCAAACCTGCAGCCCCTTCACAAAGAACAGGATAAGGCCTGTTGGGTATCCCAGCATCCCAGCTCTGCTACTCTTCTTCACCTGAACGTGGGTTTATAACCCCATCTTCCACTTGTGGGAGGAAAATGGTGAACTGACAGCTCCTTCAGAAATGATGAGTTATCCTCACACAGAAACACGATCAGCACCAGTGCTGCGCATGAGATTGCATGTGCTCATTAAAGGTCTGTGCCAACTTTCTCATTATAAATAGAACTAAGGCATGACTGTAAACATTTGCTTTGGATGGAAATATCTATGGAAACATTACGTGCCCTGTTCTGAATTTTCAAGCTCCATGCTGTTTTCAAGCACTGCACAGCAAAGCAGGAGACACAGGAAGCATTCAGAACTGGACATTAGAGAGCAAGCTTGAATCACTTCAAAAATGGATTATGGATTATACTCACTAAAAACAGAGTCTTATATGATATTCCAGACTCCCGTGAGTATTTTAGTTGGCTCCAAAGCAATTAACACTTACAGTTAAGAGCTGCTGAGCCAACAAAAAATGACTGGCTCAATTATAGTGAAAAATATGATGCAAAATTCAAATAACAAAGCAGAAATGCAAGTCCCTCCTGAAAACAGTAAAATAAGACAGGCCCACAGAAATCCCGTATCAAAATAGCAGGCCGGCTGTACCTATTGCTTTGTGTATACAGGATGAAATATCCTGAAAGCCATTACCAAATGAGCATCTCCTCTGTCTGGAAGAAAGACAACGAATATCCAAAAGTCACATCAAGACAGCCTGCCAAAAAGCCCTAAACGTTAAGACAAGCAAACAAAACTGAAACACAATGTATTTCACTGTATTTTATTTAGACCCCACTAACAATATGCACAGATCTGGACCCTCTTCTGATGACTAGTGAGAGCTGCACAGAGAACTCCCACTTAAGGACTTCATGCACTTACTGTGTTTCCTAGCAGACTAACAACAGCACCCTGCAACAGTTTGTGACACACATCACTTTGCTTCATGATGCTTTCAGCAGAGACAATAACAGAAAAAGTCACAAGCTAATATGAAACCAAATACAAACAAAGGAGCAGTGAAAATGATGGAAGCACGTACCACAGCAACATAAAGAATATCAGTGCACACGCTGCGCATGATGTAAATATACCAAGTGCTTTTATTTAAGGAGAAAAAAGAGAGAAGGAAAGCACATCAACAGAGTTAAACGTATGACACTACTACTCCTAACAGATCATATCTGAATTTCGTGACATTTGAAATCCAGTCTCAGATTTAACATGACACTAATGTAACCTTCATAAATAGCATAGCAAGTTCTTTGTTTTCAGCAGGCACAGCTCCGAAGCAACTGGCAATGAGCAGAAACAACCTAATAAAGAGTTCATATACACAGTGTTATGTCTGTAATTTAATTTTCTCTTGAATATGCATAGTTGACAAAACCTACATAAGAGGAGATTTAATCAATATCCAGAAGAGATTCTACTCCCCCATGTTACCAAGCACCTGTATAGAAGCCATTAGGTCAGAGTTATATGTAATAAGTACTCTCTAAGGAGCACTCCGATGACTGCTACAGCATACATACACCTCTGAACAATCTCAAATTTTGACTCACCTTGGAAAAATAACTACTGTTCACTGCAAACTTGAAACTGCTTCCACTTAATAATGTTAAGTGCAATGTTCCAGACTTTTCTGCTCTGAAGCAAGCTCCACTTTGGAAATGTCCTAGTTTTGGCTAGAATTGAATTAGTTTTCTTCACGATGTCCACGTTGGCCACGTTTGGATTTGTGACCACAACAGCACTGACAGCACACCGATGTTTTAGTTGTTGCTGAGCAGTGCTGCCCAGAGCCACAGACGTTTCAGCCTCTTTTACTGTTTGGCCAGCAGGAGGAGCTGGGGGACACAAAGAGCTGGCAGGGAGCAGAGCCGTGACAGCTGACCTGGACAACGGGAAGTCTAACACCATGTGATGTTCTGCACAGCAATAAAATTGGGGTAAAGGAGGAAGACGGCACATTACCAGAGCATAAGAAGCGCCTGGACAATGCTCTCAGATACATGGTCTGATTTTTGGGTGGTGCTGTGTGGAACTGAGTTGGACTCGATTATCCTCATGAGTCCCCTCCAACTTTCGAGACTGGATGATTCAGAGCAATGGTGTTTGCCCTCCCAAACAGCCAAGCTGCATGATGAACCCAGTCATCCTGCCTGATGAAAGGAACTCCTTCTTAGCTTTGCTTACACAGGTAGTTCTGCTTCACTCAGCAAACTGCCCAAACCATTGCAAGGGAGTTTCTCACTGTCAAATGCAGCCCAGCTGCCTGAGGGGTCAGACCACAGCAGAAAGACACCAGGCAGAATTTCTATCTGCTGGTAAAATCAGTGTACGGGGCAAATATCCTTCAGTTCTGAAGGAGGAAAACCACGAGTATTTCAACTTGCAAGTAAAAAACTTCAGGTGTGAAAAGTATTTTATATTTGTTAATTTCTTATTTTCAGGAGAAAAATCTCTCAAGATACAGAAACAAGATAGGTTGGTACAAGGCCATTGTGGCCATAGAAAGAGGCCATAGCCTCTTAGACTAACGAATTCAGAAGGCAGAGGAGAATAATCCAAGACAAGAAGCACAGCCAAGAAGCATTTGGAAATACAATGTATTACTACAGAAATTCCAGAATCACCCATATGCCTTGGCTGCTTTTTGGAGACTGAACCGAAGCAATATGTAGGCTAACAGCATGTCCTTACCTCCCATGATGCTACAAGAGTACACATATTCATTTTTAATACACCAAAAACAAACACCTGAAAACATAAGCTTATGTACTTTTACATAATGAACATAGCCATCTAAGAAAGAGAAACAAAACCATTTGTGTTTTGAGCCCAGAACAAGACTTAGCACTCCTCCTGAAACTACTGTGTACAGAAAGCAAAATGGCACACGCTTACACAGAAAGAAGCCACTATCAAAAACTAACAAAAATAACCTCTCTGAAGACAAGTGAGCATCTTTCTGTAATAGCTAAGAGCTCATCACTCTTCATTCACACAGATAAAGATGTTTCCATTTTGCAGAGTCATAATCATTACAACAGGCTCTGTTGCTTTTTGCTGTGCCATTACTGAGGTACCAATCCTCTGTACAGTTTTACTGCAAACTTTCACCAAAAGGCATGCAGATCTATCCAAGATCAAAGCACTGGCAGTACATCCCAGCGGTGCCACTGTGAAAGGGTTTGATTTCAGCAGACAAGTAAGGCTAAAGGGCAATCAAATCGGTAGAGATTGCCAAAAATATGTGCAGTTACACATATTCCACTGTTTCCTCAATTAGGTCATCACAACAGGATCACAGAATCGCAGGGGTTGGAAGAGACTTCAAGAGAACATTGACTCCAATCCTGTTGCCAAAGCTAGGCCAGGCCCCCATTGCTTCCTAGGCCAGGTTGCACAGGTAGGCATCCCACTGATCCTGAGTATCTCCACAGAAGGAGACTCCTCAACCTCTCTGGCCAACCTGTGCCAGTGCATCACCACCTTTACCATAAGGAAGTTCTTCCGCATGTTAGTATGGAACATCCTGTATTTATGTTTTAGGCCACTGTTTCTTGTCCTATCCTTGTGGAGCACTGAGAGGAGCCGGGTCATTCATTCATCTCCCACCTCCCATTAGATATTTACAAACATTAATCAGATATCCCCTTATTCTTCCCTAGGCTGAGAAGACTCAGGTCTTTCCATATATGGGAGATGCTCCAGGCCATTTAACATCTTTGTGGCCCTCTCTCTGCTGGACTCCTAGGAGATTCCTGTCTTTTTTCATCTGGGGAGCCCAGAACTGAATACAGCACACCGGATGTGTCCTCACCAGGGCAGAGCAGAGGATCACCTCCCTTGACCTGCACTCTGGGATACCACTGGCCTTCTTGGCCACAAGAGCACACTGTTGGCTCACAGCCAGGAAAAATGAAGGACCAAAAAAAAAAAAAAAAAAAAAAGCTCTAAACTGAAGTAATAATTTTAGTCCCATACTAAGTTCAACTGTTTTTCCTGTATTGTAAAAGAGGACAAATGCTGCTTTCCAAACCAAAAAAAGTAAGGGAACATAAGATACAAGCCATACAAGATCTCTCTATATTTGACATCCTGCCTGCACTGGAAGGAGTACTTGAGCTGCTTTTTATTATTATTATCCCCCCTTAGGAATATGAGAACAAATATTACAACAGCAAGCTCCTGCACGTACCTTAGAGCAACATTCTCCCAGCAAGGCTGGATGATGGAAATTAAAACAATACACGGTTATGTATTTTCAAACCATCTCTTATCTTAAATTGCCATATGAAACGAGAGCTAAGAGTGTAATCTTATTAAAGCAAATGTTTATTAGTCTTGGGTGCTTCTAAAAGGTTTCCTCAAACTCTTTTCCTGGCTTTTAAAGAAAGCACAGATGCCTTTGGCAAGCTTTAGGGCTAAAGAATCACATGGTTCAATTACATTTCAACATCTGCCAATACAAAGCTCTAAGTGGACTGACACACTATTACTAGCATGTCATTTCAAATTACTACTTTGACACCATCCATAAGAATAAAACGTTATGAAAGATACAGAGTGGTTATCACTGAACCCCTTAACTAATAAGCTAGGAGAACCCTACGTTACTTTTTTCATAACTTTCTCCAGAGGCCAGTGGGGATTAGTAGAGAATTTAAGGCTCTGCAGTACAAGCTCAGTCTGAATGTTTATGTCCAAAATAGGCATATCACATTAAGTCACAGTTTCTTGAATGTTTCTGGCATTTTTTAATGACACTGCTCTTTAGGCACTACTGAGAGAGAAAACCCTACAGAAGTCCAACAGCATCAAGTCAGCATACTGTCCTCAGTCACTGACTGGAAATAACACTGAAGAACAGTGGGAGAGCATCATCAAATGTTAATTTTATAAGACGAGATTTTAGTTCCCAGTGTAATCAAGCACATGTTTTGAAATTAAACTGATACAAAAAGATTTAACCATAGGGTCTAACAAAAACAAGCCTTGGAGACTCACTGGAAGTTGTCTGAAATATCCTGAGCCACTGGAGCTCTCACAGCCAGGACTGCTAACTGTTTCCTAGACTGCAGCTGCGCAGCCATGGCTGGTCACAGCTAAAGATACAGGAGATTCCTCTGTTAGCATCAGTTCTGTTGAAAAACAGAGAAGTTTGTAAACCTTCTTATGGATTGTTAGGCATATTATTAGACGGCATACAACCTGATGCCACTTAGTTACATTTTTGTTTGTTTGTTTTTGCTGCATTTTGTGCTCTTATACTTTAAGCAATACATTCAAACTTTTGTCTTAAGCAATTTCTAGAAAAACAACCATATGTGCCTTACGATACATACTTAATTCACATTTGATAATTCCTAAAATACACTGTATAATAAAAGCATAATAAAGTTATAAGCAAGTAAATTTCTTTCAGACTCATTTTAAGACAAAACCAAGCACTCAGACAAAAAAATAAATAAATAAATAGATAGATAAAAGACACAGTGCCTGCACAGCAGCTCAAGAAATACCAAGATCTAAAATGCTCCAAAGCCTCATACAGCTGTCACATACTCGCATCAGTTGACATCAGCCTCGTGATGGCTGGGAAGGGGCAGCCCCAGAGTCAGGCATTTTTCTGAAGGTATCCAGTGATTACCTCTGTCACCGAGCAGGTGGAGAGCTGCTGACTGTGCAGCCCATTGGGTAAGCATGCCTGCAGGGCCTGTGGAAAGTCTCTGCAGAAATATCAACACGGTCACTCCAGAGCCTGCCTTGCTGGGGCTCCGACCAACATCTGCCCACAGCAGACACATTGCTTTGTGACTGCTCTGGGTTACTCTGACCAGAACTGCCATATCCCTGTCTGCATCACTATCACTGGATGTACACACATTTCAAAACACATAAACTGTTGCCAAGAGAAAGACGAAAGACACAACAGGAGGGAGTGGAGGAGGAGGGAAAAGGAAAAAGCAGATGACCCTCATATCCTCTCTAGACAAAACGTACTTTGAATCACCATTTTTATTTAGAAGAATTTCTGTAAACCTTATCTCTGCCACTGGGGCATTCACTTACAAGAACACTTCAGTTCTGCTCCATAAGTTTCCCTTTCATTGACCTTAATCTCACAACCACTATTTTTGCACATGAAACATTACCATAATATTGCCACTTTCTTTATGAGAAATGTCCATGTTTGGCAAAGACATAATATAGAATCTATATATTTATCTTCCAGACACTGCACATTGATGGTTGCTTCTGCTTTGCACATCCACGGGGGGAGGCGGGAAAAGGAGGAGGGCAGGAAATAAAAATCAGAGGGATGGGTAAAAATATCCTTACAAATACTGCATACTGACATTTAGGGTAGCCATCAGTATTGCAGACACCATCCCACCATCATAGCAATAACTGAACCTTTGCCAAACCCACCAGCAGTTGCCAACAAGTCAGATGCTGTGATGGGGCTAGCTCCATCAGAGCACATAATGCGGAACAAAACGGCTTTCCCAGCACTGCAATGCAGATCACTGTCAAACAGCATCATAGCACCATAATCACAAAAGACAGATATGAAGGAAGATATGTTTCCTCAAATTTTTTCTTTTCCTTTCCCAATGTCTACTAGGATTGCAAGTTCTGAACAGCATTATTATTCTTAATTGCTGCAGTGCATATTTTGTAGTGTTCCCTTCAATTATTTTCCAGCTGTTTTAGAACAGTAATCACACACATCTGCACACTTAAGAGACGAGCATGTGCCAAGGCCTCATTAATATGCTTGTAAGTGACTAAGTTGGGTAATAAAACTGACAGCTCACACATTCCATATTCACAGTTCCATTTTCTGGGGAACTACTTTTTGTCTTTCCTTTATCTGCCAAAGCTTACAGCTCAGAAGCAACGAGTCTTTTAAGCATTCTGAAGCTTTTAAGACTCCCACAAATACAAGGCTGGCTGATCTGGAAAGACTGCTTCACGTACATGAAAAACAGTCACAAGTGATTGTTGATGTATTAACAATTCATTATTACAGAAGAAAAAAATTGTTTTCAAGTGTCAGATCTTAAATAGAAGAAAGGCTGAAATACAATACAGCATCTGGCGCCAGAGCAGCCAGTAAATGAGGCATGTTCCTAGTGTTCAGCACAGGTGGTTCCCTTTGCAGTCAGAGGCACTGGAGAAAATGTCACATGTGGGCTGGAGTGTTTGCAGAACCAACTCCCATAGCACCAAAGAGCAACTCTGCACACAACTACACTCACTGCAGAAGAGTGGAATCTTCCAAACAGTGGAGCTTTTAGGGGAAAAATGAACACTCAACCATCTAACACCCCAATAACAAGCAAAACAGTAAAAGGCATCTCAGATCTCTGATGAATTCAGACTCCCATCTGCCCAGCTGTGCTGAAGGCCAAGGCAGCAGTACATGAACACAAAGCCTGAACCAGCAGCAGCACTGGGATCTTATTTGAACTCTGGGCTGAGACAACACTCAGGATAGGCTGCAGCCCCGGTGGTGCCTCAGGTGGTGAGCAGAGCAGCACTCTGAAATTCCTACCTCTGATATCAAATGGATGAGGTCTCCAGATCTGCTCCCCACCCACTGCTTTCTCCCATCCATTCTTCCTGGCTACAAAGAACAAAAACTTTCTGCAATTTTTCCGTTTAAGGTCAACACACCTTTACTATTTAAAGCAGTAGCAAAAATAGTAAAAATGTAGCTATTAGTACGTACAGCTCTTAAGAAATGCTCTGAAATACATGAGTCCCAGCTCACAAAAATGCTGGTGTTTTAAAAGTTAATTTGATTTTATTTTAAAGTATTTCTGGACAAAAGCCTATGCAATATCTGCTTACAAACTTCTCTCACAGCCAGAGGAATAATACTGCTTTCACTCAAAGAAGTCTTAACATTTTTGTTTTGCATGATCTCTCCTATTGTACTTAATAAAAGAAAAATATTGTCCAGTAGACTGGAAACTCACTAAACTTCCTTCACTCAGATCACTGTGTGAAGGAGGAAAACTTTGTTTGACTGAATTCAGCGCAACTCATCCTTACAAGAAACAGAGACGTACACTAAATGGAGGTAAATTTGGCTTCTTAGTAGGTAATTGTTATAATGATGCCATTTAATATGAAAAAGCTGATTAGCTGCTTGGTTAGCTAATCAGCGGATTTTATTTTAAGCTGTTTGTTTAGTTCATTAGTAGACTTTATAGTAGCCTTTATTAGGTTTCAACACTTTACATAGCTGTCATTAAAGGACTTCATCTAGTGCACATGCATACAGCTTCTCAAGTACCAAACACGGCTGCTGCACTATGCACATCTCACCAGACACACCATCTCACTAGAAGAAGACAAGAAGAGAGTCCTGCAATAATTTTCCAGACGGCAGGTACTGAGGTCAGTAAGTTTTCAACACTTATGCCTCACTACGTATTCCACAGATGTTCAGTGGCTCCATTCATCCTGCAAGAGGAACCCACCTCCTCAGTGAAAAGGTACCAGCAGGACCCATGACTAACATTTACACTCTGATCTTTTGACATTGTTTTAACAGAGCACGAGACTTCCAGCCCCTTTCCAACTGGCAATGTTTGCTCTCGTCAAATGGAACACTTCAAGCAGGTAAAGTTCTTACTCTTCCCCTCATTGTTCTGCCATCGTGTCACCTTTCTACCTGTAACAGGTGCTGGATCACCCTGTTCAGGTTATGTCGCTAATGCAATGCATCCAGTTCCAAGCTTGTAGGTTACAGTGCCCGCAGAAAAGAGCACACAAGTCTCTGTGTACATACACGGATGCAGGGACGATCTCTCTTTGCTACACAGACCACAGCAGTTTCAGAGCATTCAGTGCCAGACAGAGTTCACGGAAGTGCAGAAAAAGCAAACAAACACATCCCATTGAGAAAAGGTTCTTGTTTAGCACAGCTGACAAAGGAACAAAAGCCACAGATGTTACAACAGGGCTTCGAGGAAAAATACCGTCTAGCAATATGCATTTTGACAATGTAAGACAATGTAGAAACAAAGAGACGAATTAACAACTTTTTCCTGTCAGTAATATCTGATTAAAGCAAAATATTGGGATATTAAAACATAGGAGGAAAAAAAAACACTGAAAACAAACCCCTTAAGATTTTTACCATCCACCATCCTACTACCACAGATTACTCACTCTGCTGTTTAGGACCAAAAACGCAGATGAAAACACAGGAACCTCTTGTGTCCATGACAGATGGGGATACGATACTGACAGTTAAGGGGAAGCATGGCACACCCACACCTGGGCTACACTCATAGCTCCTGCAATCCCCTGCAATCTAGACCTACACCTGCTTCTAGACCTACACCACTAAAACAAAAAAAAAACCTATTTCAGAATTTAAAGGAATAAAAAATTGCTGAAATAAATTTTGCAAATTGCATTCTTTCACAAATTATCTCACAATGTAGCATGGCTTGTTTTTATCCCCTACAAAAGCACAACTTTTCCTCCTATGTGAACCTTTTTTTTCCACTATCATTGGGGGGGCTAGGGAGGGTGGTGGGGGGGAAAGAAAATCAGTCCAGCTATGCAACTAGATTTCATTCCAGAGCTTCCATGTGTTGCATTAAAAATGCCTACAGTAACTCAAAAAAAGTTAATAAAAGGGATTGTTATCTGCCTTTTCACGTATCATCACAAATCATTCCTTCCGTACTTCCTTATTTTTGCACATCACCTGTCCTGAGTGTGAAACACTGCAATCTTCTCATTTCTGCATTTTCCTTCCATGTCAAATGGGTAGAAAAAAGTTTAATGCTCTGCATATTAAACAGGAAATGGTGAAATGATCTTCTAGAAATACATACAATCTAAAAGTAAAAACAAAAGCTTGCAAAATATTTTGCAATATTGTTCAGAACCTACCCCAAATTACATAACATATTCCAGTCAGTCAGAATGTCATTTGTTATCAATGCAAACATTTCATTTTTCCACAGAAAGAGAGAGAGAAAGAGAGAGAGAAAGAGAGAGAGAAAGAGAGAGAGAAAGAGAGAAGAAGTCTAGGTAACAAATAACTAGTCAAAATTAATTAATTAATTCTGGTAATTAATTTACAATCCCCAGTTTAGGGGGATTTGAGATCACACAGAAAAAAAATTTTACATGCCACAAGAATTCTTCCGTGCACTTTCAATCACACTTGGCACGGTGAAACCAAAGAAGGCACCTGATACATATTTTATTTAAGTTGTCTGAGTATTTCCACAAGGGAGACTGTGCATACAAGAGAAATTCAGCACATCCTCTAGCATTTAGACAAAACAACCACGGTCTGCCTTGACTTTTCAGATGAATTATGGCTATGTTTTTCTTTATGATTACCGATTACACTTGGATTAGGAAAATGGTGATCTGCCATTTCCACTTCAGTGCATGTGCTGCCTTAAAATCCTGTTTTAAGATATGCAACCCTTCTCAAAGCAGCTCAACATCTGTAAAATAAAAGCAGAAACAGACTTCTCGTCATTTTGGCACACAAGCATCAGCATCAGCATCCTGAATCCAACTAAAATGCTCTCTGAAACCCTTAAGACTCGATCCAATCCCTCTGTTTAACATGAAGAAAAGCTGCAAAGGGCTCAAGATCATTCTGAGCTTCCTGTGATAACCATCTTCTGAGCTCAAACAGCACCTTGCACAGGAAACCAGCCTACAGATTCACAAACAGAAGTCATTACCACCATGTAAGTGAGAACCAAAAACCTCCCCGGTTACTGTGGAACATGGTTTATTTGAGATATGAAGCTGACAAATCTGCATTCCAGACCACCAGCCAGGAAATGTTCTACTTAAAAACCAAGCCTGTAGGCCTGCAATTCACTTCAGGATTTAGCAGTTGGGTATCAGACACCCGAAGATCACCAAAGGAGCAACAGCTCTGCTTTGGTCTCTGCACACTCTTAAGCAGCCCCTCCTGCAGGAAGTCTGTTTTCTCCCAGCAGTCTCACCACCACCCTGGGGCACTGGTTTTCACTGCAGGGATCTGGGTCAGCGGTAACAGAAAGTGTTTTGAACTGCGTACTGGGTCCTCAGCGCCACTTCTTCCAGTTTCACATACGAGGAGCAGAAGTTTCAATGTCTCCTTGCACAATACAGTCACACCATTATTTCAAACCACTGCTCAAGTGACAGCAGCACGATGGCTGCCTCTCCTAACAGGAGAAGACTCCCCACGTCGACTTAAACAAACAATGCAATTACAGACATAGTCTCTTTACAGCGAATACTGCAGCAGGTGTTATAACTGCGATAACAGTTAGCTGAACTTGAATGGCCTTCTGCTAAGGCTAAGTACAAAAACACCAACAGCTTGGACGAAGTGCAAACATAGCAAAACACATCCTCCACTGAAGTATCATTAAAACACACAGATAAAGGTGGACGTTGCTGGTTAAACCAAGAGAACAAGCCCTGAAGTCTACCTGCTAACCCGCGCATTTTAAACCACGCAGTGTGCCGGGCACGGGGAGGGCCCAAGGCAGCGGGTGCTGAGAGCACAGCGGGCAGCGCCCGCCTCTCACCTCCTCCTTGGGGTTACAGCCAGGCAACGTTGCGCCTCAGAGTGATGAGAAGGCGAGAGAGCTCCTCTCGCCCCTGTAACGCCCGTGGTCAAGCCAAACACAAGCGAGGCCCCACGAAGTCTCCGAATTCCGCGCAGGGGTCACGGCCACGAGGCCTGCCCGCTCCCCTCCGGGAAGCGCTGCCCGGCCGCTGCCCGCCCTCGCGGGGATGGCGGCCGCACTCACCGCTGGGGAACGGCTCCATCTTCCTCCCAGCTCCTCCGGCAGCCCCGACAGCAAAACTAGGGAGGAGACGAAGAGTCGCGGCCCTTCACTCGTCCTCCTCCAGCCGGCGCATACCCCGCGCACGGGCCGGGCCGGCCGCCGCGGCTCCCCGCACAGCAGCTCCCTCAAAGGCAGCGGAGCAGCCGACGAGCGCTTCCTGCCCGGGCCGCGCCGCGCCGCCCGCCCCTCCCTCACGCAGCGCCTCTCCCCGCCCCGCCCGGGCCGCGGCCCCGCCTGCGCGAGGCGCGGCGCTGAGGCCGCTGCGGATGCCGCCCTGCCGCGGCAAAAGCGGAACCCCAGGGCAACGCAGAGCGGGATGGCGGGCGCCTGGAGGTGGCTGGGCCTGTGCTCGGCGACGGGCTGTTCGCAGTACCCTGCTCGCCCCGATCACTTACTGATAAAGTACCATCTGGGGCTTTTGTGGTGCTGGACATGTTTGACTGTCAGCTTTGGTGGGGCGGGGGGAGGGAAAGGGGAGAAGGAAACTGATTACTCTCTGAGAATTCCAAATTTAAAAGCCATCTGTTTTCCCAAAAAAATAAAAACTGAAGTCTGATCCTATGTTTCCCTTGATGTGTGCAAGAGGGCTACAAACAACCGTCTGAGGCCCTATTCCCACTGCAATGCCTGTTGCCATTGCTCTGTAAACCTAAAATTGCACTTTGTCACACAAAATGACTTAGTTGTATTGACGTGCCTGCAGCATAAACTGCATCTTAGTTATGTTTCATGTCAGAATAATACGATGCTAGAATATCCTGAGTTGGAAGGCACCCACAGGAATCCTCAAGCCCAACTCCTGGCTCCACACAGCACCATGCGAAATATAAGCCCTATGTCTGAGAACATATCTGGATGCTCCTTATGCTCCAGCAGCTCAGGGCCGAGCCCACTGCCCTGTGCAGTCCGTTCCATGCCCACCGCCCTGTGCTGCAGCCCCTTTCCCTGACCCCCAGCTGCCCTCCCCTGACGCAGCTCCACGCCGTTCCCTCGGGCCCTGTCGCTGTCACACAGAGCAGAGCTCAGCGCTGCCCTCCGCTCTTGTGAGGAGCTGCAGCTGCCATGAGGGCTCCCCTCAGCTCCTCTGCTCTGCGCTGAGTGCACCAAGGGGCATTAGCTACTCCTCACATATCGTGCCCTCCAGAGCCTTCGCTGTCTTCGCAGCTGTCCCTTAAACGCTCCCTAATCATTTAATTTTACACAGTGGCACCCAAATGCACACTTGGTGCTGTAGGTGCAGAGCATATCAGGACAACCTCTCCCCTCACTCAGCCGGCGCGTGGTGCACCCCAGGGAGCAGTTGGCCTATATCTTACTTATATTTCACATTGGAGTTTAGAGTAGCCCTGATGCTGGGCCCTCCCTGGATGACACTCCTTGAACCATGACATAGAAACTGCTTGTCCTTTTCAGAAACACTTTTGTTATCAACTTACTAAATCAGCAAAGCTTCTAACACCTTGAAACATCCCAAGAGGTTTCTTTTCTAAGCACTGATCTTGCCTGACATATATTTAGATACATTAAAGAAGCATTAATAGTGACAGAGCTGACTCAGGGTGCTGAGATCCTACACAGTACCACACACAGACTGCAGAGAGGCCTGAATGACTTTTTTGAGCTCCTCATTGCTCTCTTTCACCATTCTTCATTTTCTAATCCTTATTTATCCTGACACATCTCAATGAAGCTGAAGAGCCAGAATGAGGTCCTGCTCATGAGGAGAAATTTCCATATCTGAATGTTCCTGTTAAAATCAATTTTTGAAAGAATATATTCATATGGATAAAGTTAAGTTCAGAGGTAATTTCATGGTAGTGCTTATTCATGTCTGTCTGGTATTAGGCAAATAAGAATTTCAGTGTAATTGACAGAAGAACATTTAGAACAGTTATAACTGAAGTTATAACTGTTAAAATTAGAAAGCTAGAATTTCTGCAATACTATAAAAATTTGTGTCCAAAAGTTACAGAATCTTTTCACTGCAAAATACAGTTTCAGCTATGGTTCTAGTGGGTCAAGTGATTGATAAAAATGAAGAAGGTGAAGACTTGTTTTCTGCCATTAAGCCAGCAATTGCCACACAATCTTTTTATTTAAGATACAGAATAAACATTTATTTAAATGTTTGAATCCCTAGGTATGTCCTTACAGCACATGCAGTGACATATTTTGCATTTGTTTGGTGGCCTGCATTCAGCAACATCTTAGCTGAGTCTTTTCAGCAAAATACAATTTCTAGCAATCTTGCCTCTTTCTCATCTTTGAAGACCAGCTTTCTCTAAACAATGTTTGAGATATTTCAGCTTATAAACAGCAGGAAATATGACTCAAGCATTCTTTGTTCTGATTTGTTTTTCTGGTGAGAGGAACAGAGACTTGATCTGTGAGCATTACAAGTGTCAGGCAGACATTTGGGTGCCTGTGACGCAGTGGGAAGTCACCAATTGTGTTCAGTCAGATCTGCTACACTGCAGGGAACATGGAGCTATGTAGCTGTGGAGCTATCTAAGACTCCAGAGGTCTGAAGGCATGGAAGTTACTTCACAAGCCTTGCTAAAATATGTGGAAGAGAGTTCAGGTGTGGGATTGGTGAAGCTTATGGCCAACAACATTAGGAAGAAATACAAAGATTGCCCTAACAAATACTTGTCCCTAAAGCCTGGGCAAAAGCAGGGCAATTCCCCATATTCTGTGACTTAGGCAGTTAATTCCACAGACTAAGGTTTTAGTTTTCTCCTTCACATGAGGTTTTATTTTTATAGCTGAAAATGTTTCATTGCCATACACACAATGGCGTAACTTCAACACCTCTCCCAATAACTACAGCTGTTGGCAGCCAGTGTCTGCTCAGGATATTGTCCCATGCAATCCACAACAGTGCTTTCAAAATAGATCATGTCTGTCTGTCTGTCTGTCTATCTATCTATCCATCCATCCATCCATCGATTTAATTCTGTAGGTGTACCCAAAATAAGCAGCTACTTCCACAGAGGAGTTATTACAATCTTTGTTGATCTACATTTCTTCTTGCAGACGTGGTAGTTAAATTAACAGTTATCTTGCCTCATTATTTGTGTCCTTCAAAAGTTCTGAGCCCATTTATAGATACAACACATCTATCACAGAAAATTCATCACAGAGGAGGTAAAATTACTAGCAGATGAACTAAAATAAAACTAGGGGAGGAAATGTACTGTAAGTTCCTCAGTTAGAAAAATGATTCCGGTGTGAAATAAACACTGGAGAATCCTTGCATAGGGACAGTTACAACTGTGCCTGTAGAAGAATGTAAGAGACAGGGAGCACCTAAGTAACTACATGCAAGAAAATCTTCAATCAAGAATTTGAAATGAATCAAGAGATATAAAGACAACCACGTCTTATTAATTCTGTTGCTCACTTAAAGAACTATTTTGTTTAATTATGTAGCTGTATATTTTCTTAAGTAATCTTTTGTCACTTTGCGTTCCAACCTGCAGCATGAAGTGGAGCTGGCAGACTATGACCCTTGGTATCACCTGCACACATCCCCATTAGCCTGCAGAAATGGGATGTAAGTCATTGTTAAAGCTTTTATGCAATTTATTATCAGCAAGTACAGTTAAGGCCACTACTTAATGCTTTTCTTTTGTTTTCTCGTGTTCTTACCCAATGTGCTAAGGAAACGCACGTTCTCTGGATGACAGTTTTTTTAACATACCTCCATATTCAAAACAAAATTCTTGGTGGATGCTGAAAAACAAAATCTGCAATTTTTCAAGGAAGCTTCTGCACAAAATACAGTTTGTCAGGACATGTTTTCTGTTGAAAGAGAGGTTCTGCTGTGCATTAAATAGTGACTTAATGCAACTGATGCCAAACTAAACCGGTTCAAAATGCAGTCAGATTTCTTTTGAGCCATTGCTTTGACTGTCTAGTGCACCTTTGTGCTAAAAATGATAAATTTCATATGATTAATCTTTGCAGGGAACCTTGCTGGAGGTACTGTTACAATCTCAAGAATCAAACACAACTGGTTTGACAAGGGAAATCAAGTGTTAAGTAGTTATTTCTCAGAATGTTTTAAAGGCTTTGTATTCTATTTACAACAAAGGGATCATTTGTTTTTAAAAGCATGCAGTTTGCTCTTCCTATGTTAATTGCCTTATATTTGAATCTTCTCTTTGTTATCTAAACTGTAAATTTTAAGCTGATTTCACAGCAACTGGAGTTTTCCTTAATGTGCTGATGTGCTTAATGTGTTTCTGCAGCATGATAGCTGTCAAGTCTGAAAAGACTATACAAGAACTCTTGCCTTAAAAGCTGTTATTAACAAACTGTGTAGGAAAGTGATTATATTCAATAAAATACATCTCCACATCATTCCAGTTCTGCAGAACTGCAATGGAGATTTTTATGCTTTCCTTTTAAAATAATTTACTTCTATATTTATGTATATATAATTAAAAAGTGATGATTCCTTCCGCTGTTGTTTGTTACTTAAGTTCAGAGCAGAGCTCTGGTCAGTCTTCTGCTCTTAGTTGTAGTAAGGTTGTATCAGAGTTTATCAATATGCTGCAAAGAAAATGTTACTGAATTCTTATATACATGTAATGGGTCATGAGAAGCAGCTTTGTAGAATGCAATACAGAAGGGTTTTAACAGAGGATGACATATCTCATTTTATGTGAATTTGATTGACTCACTTAAAAACTGAGAATATACAGGAATCTTTTCAAATGTTTTGAGGTTTCCAAGAATAAAATGTAATTCAAACATGAAAATAAAGCTATGCTCTCTGGAAGAAAGATGATTTGCCAGAGGTAGGTGATTTATTTCTAATGAGGCTAGTGCTATATATCACTGGTTTTAATATTTATAATTCCATTTGCAGGCTTATTCTGTATCTGTCCTTGCTTTAAGTGGGACCATCAGAATGAAGCACTTTGCCAAACATTATCCGAGGTAAAACCAGAAGACAAGATGTCCCTGTTTTGGGGTGGTGTATCACCAAGCTCCACTTCAGTTTCACTAAGCAACAAGGTTTAGTTGTTTAATTCCCACACATGTAACACACATAGAGCAGACATCATACTAGGCTCTATCAATTGTAATGCGCAACAGAAATTATGTCATTTATTTTATTATATTTTTTCTGCTTAAGAATCAAACTGGACTTAGTGTTCTCACTGACAGAAAAAAATTAAATTCTGTGTGAATTTGTAAAAAAAAAAAAATGCAGTCAAATCTATGTATTGGAATAAAAAAAATATTTTTGCAACCTTTATCCTTTCTTTAGGACTTTTAATTCAACCAAGTGGATAAGTCTTCCAGAGAGTCCTTAAGCCTTCTAGATATTACATAGAAATGAAAGTGAAGGAAACAAGGCTTGGTAATAAAGTATAGATTTAAGGAATTTACATCACTTAACACAAATCTAGCAAACAATTTAAAGTGAGCTTATGTGAAAAGCACAGTCTTGTATTAAATAAGGCTTCTGACTTGTATGAAAAGATGAATTCTAATGCATTTTGAAAGTATGAAAGGTTCAAAGAGAATGATTTGTTAATATTAAAGATTCATAGTATGGATACATTAAATTAAAATTAATAGTCTAATTATAAGTATTAGGATCAGAGCAAATGTGAGGAAATGAAGTATCCAATCAAACAGTTTGAAGGACCAGACCAAAATATTAAGAACAGCCAAAATTCCATTTTTTTCCTACAAGTTACTAAAGTATTTTAGGTTTTTAAGCAATCAGGCTGATGCTGTAAGATCAAAATGACTTTTCTTGATCTCAAAAACCAAGTAGCAATGGCTTTTATTTCAAAAATTTTCTCTGTGGAATTTAGAATAGAATGACAACTCCAGTGAGCAGAAATATTTTTCCATTAGTTAGTGGTTGTTTCACTGCTAGCTTATGTGATTGTAAGGTCACACCTTACCAATTGAGACTGTCTCACATCTCAAACCACACAGTCCTACTTGTTTCTTTGTGTTATTGCTAGTGAATGTGTGGTTGCACCACAAAAATGAAAAGTTTTTCTCTCCTGGCTTCCAACTTTTTTATTGCCAACACTGACGCAAGATTTGGAAACAGGCAAAACAAATGTGGGATGGACAATGAGTTTCTGAACTCTTGAATCCTGAGTGGTCTCTTTCCATTTCAAGTTCCATCAGTCTTCAGCACCAAAACCGTAGAAGCAGGAAATATACTGCTTTCTTACATGTGGGAACACATGCAGTACTACAATGTGTACTGATGGTATACTTATTTCTCATAGCATTATTTCAGCTTTATTTCCCTGCAGCAGAATGATTTGCTGGTGGACAAACTTAGCAAACTTATTTACAGACTCCTGTATCACCCGTGTCTGTCGTGTTTCATGACACCATTGTGCATATTCAGGTAGGCTCTGGCTTATCCATCCCTTTCCTATGTCTTCCCCTCAGGTAACTGAAGGCAGCAATTAGATTTCCCATTCAACTTTCTTCATGAGGTCAAACAAACTCCAGCACCTTGGCCCCCTTCTTGACCCTGTTTGGACTCATTTTATGAATGGACACATTTTTCTCATAGCAAGGAGCCCCAAATCTAAAATCCAAAACCAGTATTTACATATGATGTTACAATGGCTGAACAGAGAGAAAGAATCACTTAATTCTGGAATATTGTTCTGAAATTGGCCTGCTGGGTACACTCTTGCTAACAGAGACCAACCAGGATGTGGTTGGTCTCTAATGGTGCCAAGAATGCATTGCAGACTTAGGTAGAACTTATTGTCCTTAAGGTTCCTAGGTCTTCTCTGCAAAGCTACTTGCTCTTCGTTCTGTGCCAATCCCATACCAGTGCACGTTCTTAATCCCTTGCATGTGCATGACTTCACAACTGTCTTTGTGGAATTTTAAGAGGTCTGTACTTAGCCCATTCCTCCAGTCTGTCAAGGTTCCATGTGAGTAGTTACCCTCACCTCTGACTTCCATATGTAGTGCTCCCACTGCGTGGTGGTACTTTTTTTTCGTGTGTGTGTATGTGTCTGTGCATCTGTGAGGGCAATATGTCCTGTCATCCAGGTGGCTAATCACTACATTAAATGGTGTTGGCCTAATTATTGGTACCTGACAACATGCCACTCATACCCAGCTCAGTATTCTGTAAAGCTCAGATCCTTTCCTGAAAATGCACTTTGTGAAATTACACTGAGCTCACTGAAGCTGCTGTGTCAATGTCAACTTGATATTTATCATACTCTTTTTTTCCTTCATGCTGAGTTTTCTCAGCAGCTAGGTAAAGTCGAAATCTAAATGACAAATAATTTACTTTTTGCTCCAGAATGAGAATATTGGGCTCGAGTTTATTTAACTTCCTTCAGAAGTCCAGATGAGCAGCCCCCTGGGTAAAGCTTCTAGGTTCCTGTAGGGGTGGAGTTTGCTCGGCCACATGATCTGCCCAGCAATGCTGGTGCTCTCCAAGCTGGAGGATCCAGGCTACTGAGCAGCAGGAGAAGGGCTGGTGAGAATCCAGCCTTTCCCAGCCTGATGGTGACTAGGCCTACAGCAGTGAAGGAAACTGCTGCTGGGATGGAGACCCTGCATAGGCAGTTTGTGCCCAGAGACCCTTGATCCCCTGGTCTCACATTCTCTTGTCCTGTGACCCCAGTACCATTCTTTCTTCTTGAGATTCCCCAGGGCACAGCTAGCAGTCACAGAGATAGCCATGTGCAGAGACATGCTGGAGAGAATGCATGCTTCTCCACTGCCACACGTGATCATGCTGTTCAAGGCCCCATTCCAGGTCTCTAGGGCAGGTGTACTTGGGGATCATCCCTTCGTTCCTGTGAATGGTGCTCCCCCATGGGGAAAAGTTCACCAGGTCCCAGTCTTCCACTCCCAGTCTCTGCTGTCCACCTAGCACTGGAGGAAAACCAGATGTCTAGCATGACCTGCCTGCTGACTGTCATTTCTGTTGTTCTTGATGGAAAAGAAACCACAGTTTCTGGTGAAAAAGAAACCACAGAGGAACTCCACACTTGGTTTAAAGTCCTCAACCCTTGTGTCCTCTACTTTACTGGTAGCTGTAATCTCCCAAGGAGAGAGTTGTGGTGAGGTGGGAATCAGCCTCTTCTCCCTTGTAATTGGTGATAGAACTAGAGGGAATGGCCTGATGTTGCCTCAGACAAAATTCAGGTTGGACACTGGCAAATACTTCTTCAAGAGAAAGTGGTCAGATGCTGGAAAGGGCAGCCCAGGGAGGTGGTGGAGTCACCATCCCTGAAAGTATTGAAGAAACGTTTGGATGTTGTACTGAGGAACAAGTTTTGGTGGGAAATACTTGTGATAGTGGATGGCTGGACTGGTTGATCTTGGAGATCTTTTCCAACCTTGGTGGTTCTATTTGATTCTGTAGCCCATCCAAAAGAGAAAATGGCAAATGGCAATATATAGTTGCACTGGATATTACCACTGGCAAACAAGTAGTAGAGGAAGGTGAAGGCAGTGCACAAATAGGAGAAGTAAGAGTTGTTGTACTAGAAGCCCAAAATGGAGCAAAAATTATGTATGTAAATTCTTACACTCTGTGAGCTGGTACCACACAGTTGCTCTGTCAGTGGGATGCCCTGAATTGGGAAGTAAACGGATCCCCAGTTTGAAGGAAAAAGGATTGGCAATTTTTAGTAGACATAGCCAAGAAAACACCTTTTAAGATGGGAGGGGTAAAAGCCCATGCTAAGGATAACCATCCAGGCACACAATGGAATCAAAGGGTGGATGAGATAACTAAAATTAGGGAAATCCTGACTGGGATCAGTTGGGAGAATGGTTAAATCAGATCTTAAGTCATACAGGCAAGAAAGCACTTTACTTTGCTGCACAGGGCAAAGGCTTGACCCTGTCAACTGTTATCACACACATATACTTAGAAAAAGAATGGAATTGGGATAATACTAACACTCCCAGCTCCTAGGAAACACAGGACATGGAACAAAGGTAGGGTGTCAGATGTTAGAAGGTACACCCATGAGAAAGCAACTTGAATCTCTGTGACTAAGGTGAAATAAAATTAAGAAAGAAATAAATAAAGGAAGAAGAGCTGCCACTAAAGGAAGAGAGATTGATCTGTTGGTACAATTTTACTTCAGTATGATCTGTGTTTGTAGTTTGCCTCTGGACTCACCATGGCATGGGACCATCATTTAAATTTAAAATAAGCATTCTCAAATACAGGATGACAACCACCCTGCCTACATTAGATCCTCTCAGTAATCCCAGTGTTGTAAACAATGACAAAACTCTGTCCCCACAAATTTATAAAATTGGACTGTATGCTAGCAGGCCAACAGGTGTTCTGTCATCCTCTTAAGAGTGAAATGTGCAGTGCTTTAGTCTCTTCAACTAGTATGTGATTTCACCCTTTACTTGTAAGGAAGGCTGTAAACTCTTCATGAAAAGGTCCAAGAGACCCTAGAGTGCCAGAATAAAGTAGTGCAGGAAACTCTCCTGGATCCACTCCGTCTGTCTCCTGTTTTTAATTGCAATTATACAGGAGTACAGCCAGTTGGAAGGAGTGGCAGCCCCACACCCTGCTTCAGTGGATTAAACAGAGGAGTACAGCAGAGTCTCATCTGTAACTTAAAATCTCTAGAAAGTACATATCTGGAAATAAATAACCCTAACACTGCTTAGGTATTTTGTAAGTCTTTCACATTGCATCTTGAAGTGCCAGCTGCAAGATTCTGTCAAATACATCTGACTTGTTCCCACTTGCAAGACCAGTTACAGGTTAGACTTCCCAGATATAACAATATACAGGCATTAAGGAATCTGCAAAATAAGCTGAGCACATAAAGAGTGATTTTTTAATTGACTAATTGCCTTGATTGGTTTCCAGCAAATAGGGATTATAGGTCTCCTGAACTAAAGCTACTGTTTCATTTTCACCTCAGTAGCCTGGAAAACTGGCTGCAAATACATGTTGAGTTATAGTAACTTCCTTCTTTATACAAGACTTTTTTTTTTTTTTTTTTTCCCATCTTTCTGGAGGTTTATAACAGACATGCATGTCTACTTCTGAAGCTCAAAATAAAAATTAAAAAAAAAAGTCACGTTTTCTAATAAAACTTAAAATTCTCTTGTTACCTTACTTCTGATATCAGTGAGTTTTTAGATGAGTTTGATTTGCACTGGATTTATCCAGAGACTTTTTGCATTTTTGAAAGGTTTTCATCTTCTTCCCTTAATCCTGAGCCAAAGGAGTTTTTCTTCATGCTACAGATAGTTCCAAGAGACGCCAAGGCCAAAAAGAGCAGACAACTTTTGTGTGAGCTCAAATGACAGGTCCATAAATCAGCACTTTCTTGATGGTGAGACCCATGTTTGTTCCCTGTTCGACCAGCAGGTGGAAGCAAGCAATGGCACATGTATCTGCATAACTGCAGCACTAGCCAAGTGTACAGGTTCAAGTCTGTAATCAAGAGAGGAAATGCCAATGACACTACTCCGCAGGGCTCTTTGTTCTTTAGGTGCTTTCTGCTGCATATTTCTATTAACCATTTCTGAGGGAGTCTCTCTGTTTCTTTCTATACGATCTGTGCTGCTTTCAACTTTCCTGTTTGCCTTTTTGTTGCCACTACTCAGTGACATTTTGGTGCAGACTCAGGGCTGCAGATGACTCAGAGTGGGGACTCTGTATGTCTTTTAGCTGATCTGAGGCATGTTTTGCCAGGAACAGAAGAAAAGCATTGTATATTGAGCATCCATGTATGGTAGTGTTGGGGAACAGGGCCAACCTGGCAGACTGGTGACAGATGAGGCTACTGCAGCTCTAGACCCCATGTCCAACCAGAAGCAAGGCCAAGGGCCATCAGCATGAGGAATTGTATTGTGAAAGGTTGGACTTAGTGATCGTGGAGGTCTTTTCCAACATAGATGATTCTATTGTGTATCTGTCTGCATGTGTCTGCAGATGAGAAGACAGCAGCAGTTGGCTACTGGATGGGCTAACGGAGTCCCAGTCGGCTTCTGGAGGGACTATAGGGATGGAGTTAAATTCTTTCATTGAAGTCTATGTGATTTCTGCTTTAGATTTGTGACCAAAACTGTGCTCATAATACACCAGTGTTGCCAAACAGTGTTTGCACAGTGTCACAGCCTTCTCTGTTTCTCAGCCTGCTCACTGCAGTAAGTGGCTAGGGATGAGCAAGATTTTGGGAGGGAACAAGGGAAGAACTAAACCATCCAAAGAGATATTCTACACCATACAATGTCATGTTCAGTAATAAAACTGGAAGGGAGTTTTTCCAAGGTAATCATCACTCTCAGAGTCATGGGGTATTGATCTGCAAGTAGTGAATGATTTTACATGAATGAATTTACGTGAATGAAATTACAGCACTTAAAACTAGTTTCAAATAGAACTTCAAATAGTAGGGCATGCAATTGACAGAAATGAAAAGTAAAATTTATAGCCTAAGTAGGAGAAGGACACAGGAAACAGCGCTTCTCATAAGTATTATTTTTTATAATCTTCCCTTGTGGAAAGTATGATGAGGTGATATCTGCTCATGGCCCAAGTATTGCAGACTTACCAACTGGCAATTTATCAGACAATCACAATACTTCTTGAAAAGTCTACCAATTCCCATAAAGTTTTTCAAAGATCATTAAAAAACATATAAAAATTGCATGTGGCATGATCAGGTCTGATGTTACAAGATCTTTATAAGTAGCTTAGAAGTAATAGATACCACAGATGTCTGTAAATGGCATTTGAGATTTCATTTTAACCGTATTTATCGTTTCAGCTAGGTGAAAGGCTGTATCTCCAGTTGAAAGCTATATCACTTTCTAGCTGTTAATAAACTGAATCTTTCTCCAAGTTTTTCCCTAAAATGCCTAAAAACCATCTTGGTCCTCCCAGTTAGGAACTGGGATGTGTTCAGAAGGAGAGGAATGAAAGAGCTGAATGAAAGGCTGCATAGATAGTGTTGTACTCAGGGCTTCAGGCACTACTATCTTTGACACACTTTTCAGAGACTGGGTGCATTGACATCAAATGGGATGCAACTGACCAGGAAGGGCAAGGAAGTTCTGGGAAACAAGCTGGCTGGCCTGATCAGCAGAGCTTTAGACTAGATGCAATGGGGGAATGGGCTGTACATCCAAGTGATGGAGAAGAGCCCAGAAATATTGCCACTGTTGGAAGCAATGGAGGAAAACTTCAGATTTATTCCAGAGGAATTTGGGATGGCTCCCCCAAGAGGGTTACACAGCTGATAGCCTGGCTGAAGTGCCTTTGCACTAATGCATGCAGCGCATGAAATAAGCAGGAGGAGATGGGAACCAGTTACAAAAGTATGACCTATTTGTTAACACAGGTACACAGTAGGACAAATTGCACTACTGGAATAATATGATAAAGGGTAATAATATGATAGGGGCAGGAATGTTGGGGGAGTTGCTCAGTGTGTTAAGAAGTGGCTACATTGCAAGGAGTGGCCTTAGAGAAACAGTCATCATCAGATTGACAGCTAGTGAGTTAAAATTAAACATCTGGTGGTCGTGGGCAGCTCATTGAGGGGAGCCTGTTAATAAGGCCATCCTGCTTCAGCTACAAGAGACATCACACATACACTTAATTGGATGCAGAATTTCAGCCACCCGGATATCCACTGGGAAAACAGCATGTCAAGCTGCAAGCAATCTAGGATACTCCTGCATGTATGGAGGATAACTTCCTGGTGCAGGTATTAGACTACTCAACCAGAAGAAAAGTGTGAGCTTGGTGCTCACATTAATGATAACATGAATGAATTTAAGACTGGAGGCACCCTTGGCTGTAGCAACTATGCTTTTGCATACAGTTCAATTACAGCTCAATTACGTTGTTGAGAGCCTGGTCCAATCTGACCTTGAATGTCTCCAGGGTTGGGGCATCCACCATCTCTCTGGGCATCCTATTCCAGTACTTCACTAGATTACAAGTTTAAAAGGCCAGGAAGACTAAACTGTGAGCCATTGGTCTGAGCACCCTCGTGTTACACACAGAGCTTCTCCATGAATTCATTTCCATTTGAAACAACATCTAAAAAGAAAGCAAGCAAAAAGAAACCAGTCTTAATAAACCTACAAGTAGGAAGATGTTAACGGAGACATAACAGAGTGGTTCTAATGAGTTATATGTTCTCACATCTAAGATGGCTTGTCCTCAACTCCATTCAGATTTCTCCTGTTTCAACTTTCATATGCTTGTACATTTTCTGGTTTGGTCTTTAGGATAATGACAGAGTACAGCTGTTTTTGTGGCAGAGAAAGTGATTTCTGGCTTTCCCAAAAAGATCAATTTTCCACATAAATAAAAAATAGCAAGAATAAATTGGATGTTGCTGTGCTTCCACGTTCTGCTCAGGTCATGCAAAATAAAATAAGTGACAAGCTCAGGCCTATAGCTGAGACCAATTAAGTTCTCTAGACTTACTAATTTTTTTTTTCTTTTGCTTTTATGTGACAGAACTTCACATTAGGGTACAGAAGACCCTTTCCAAGAGAGTTTAAATTAGAAAACAAACAAACAAACAAACTTGTATTGTATAAATTTTGATCACACTGTGATAAAGCCTAAAAAAAAAAACACATTTTAGTTTAGATGGCTTTAGTCCATGAGAAACTTCTACATATTTTACTGAAATGTGATTACTGTTGCTACTGCTCTCTTTGCTTTCTTGTAATTTTTATGTATAGTTAAGCTTTCCAAGTATCAAGATGAGGTATTTTCTTTTAATATTCCTTCTATCTCAATGCTTTTCCTTCACAGTGGAAAGTTTATTGACACCAAAAAATCACAAATCTACTATCTGTAAGATTGAAAATAAAAATTCCAAATTCCAAATCGCTCTTTTCCATGGCACATCTGATAGGAAAGAAGCAGCTCCCAGAAACTCCCGGAAAGTTTAATTTTGTGACAGCTCTGTATCTAGTATACCAACTGACCTTTTTTGCTTTGTACCTGCCCAGAATGAGCAAAAACCCACGCACTTGGCAGACCAGTTTTTGTCAGTTGTGTACCATGTGCTGTTCATTGTCTGGATGAGATCAGTTGATGAAGTGTTCAAACTGAATTTTTCCATGGATTCATTTGTGACTGAGGTGAGGGGAATGTAAATCTGTGACTTTAGTTTTTGATTGTACCTACAGTAATGGGCTTCATAAAGTATAATTCTGTGTTTGAATACCATTGTCCTTCGAGCATGGGTCATTCAAGCCACTACTATGAATCAACATGCAAGAAAAATTAAGATGAATATGTCAAAAAATAAAAATCAGTGTGAGAAATCAAAACCTGTTTCTTTGTAACAGGGGAAAACGTATTTCAAAGATGCTTTACAAATATTAACTGTAACAATATTTATTCCTTTTCTTCCATATGTTTGTTTTTAAATCCAACTACAGGACAAGTTTTGCTGTGCTAGAGGTATAAGAGTACAGCGTTATGTACTAAGTTCTTCTGCTGTAATCTTGTGACTGCAATATGACAAGTATTATAATCCTTGACATGCCTCATTTACCATGAAAAGCATGAGCGAAGTGCCAGAACAAACAAAACGTTTATTATAACATGATACATAGGAACAGTAGCAATGGTATTTGTTAACTGTGACTTACTAGTAAACATTATTACTTCTCTTAAACACTGCTGTGCACTCTCTGAAAACTACCAGTAAACATTTTATATAGTATTTATTTTCAGTGATCTAATAAAGTAATTAAATGAAGCTCCTAAACAAACACTGAAACATTTATGATGGCAGAACATCTTTCTCCTTGAGTGTATGCATCTCATCTCAGGTCGCTGCAGAAAGCAAATATCTTTAGGCATTATCAAATGTGACTTCGCTGCATTTTAGCTATTGCAGATTAATAATTCTTTGGAGGGAAAACTATGAAAAGAGAAGCAAAGTGCTGAGAGCTGCACAGAGAGCATTTAGACAGAAGTGGGAAGAGATGACTTCTTCCTTGCCTGGACTTGTTCATCTGTGTCCCCAGCAAGCTTTGAGACAATGATGTAAAAGAATAATCTCTTACAACATCAACTTCTCCATGCTATCTTAGTTCAGGTTGTTACTTATATATGAGACACAGTTCCTCCTCCTACTGCCAGTCTGGTTTCTGCTCTGCCCGGATTTAGAGACAGAGCAGAACTTATAAAGCAGTCTTAAGAGAGGAACAGAGTCTAGGCTGGCACCTGGTCTTGACTTTCCAGTCCCTGTAGGCCCTACAGGTAAGTTAAGCCGAGAACAGCTTGCTTGGGAAAACACTGAGCTTTTCCCTTAAATCTTACAAATGGGCTTTAAAATGAAGCCCACATGAGTAACCTCACGTCCCATGCCTGGGACACTCTGTGTTACTCTGAAATAAGCTACGACAAGGTCCTTGTTTGCATTTACTGATAGTTGTGTTGCCATCGTTGTGCTTAAACTTTCTAAAAAATGAAGTGAGTCCAATCCTATCCAAGCTCAAAATTTCTTTTCACTGTGTGCTCTGAAACCAGCTGTCTAGATATCCAGCAGAGGAGGCTCTCAGCCTTATAACGTCTGTTTTGGCAAGACAGTGCAGCAATCCATTAAGCTACACTAACCACAGAGTTATATTCCCTGAGGAAGCTGGCAGCAGTCTGGGAAAGGATGCTTTGGTTCTGCACTGGGACCTGTCACGTACAGTTCTGAAGTTGCTGTGCAGGCCTCAGGCTAAGGTATCAGTAGAGCTCTCATCTTTAAACAAGAAAATAAAGAAAGTATTTGAGGGATGAAGTGGCCAATCCAGAATGAATCTGGGTGAAAGAAGGAGAGAAACCCAACAACAAGCTTTTGTAAGTTATAGCAGGGATTTCTCACCTTGTACATCTCATGTACAGTTACTATTATTTCCCATTCTGAGCAGCCACTTGAGGTGAGTGTCTTACATCAGGACACCTTCTCCATCTCAAATACCAGCACAGCGTAAGTAGGTGGAGAAAAGTTACAGCACTCAAAAAGTGGCATAGTTACTGAGCTCTGGAGACTCCTGATTCAGTCTGACAGTAATCTCACTGGCTTAAGTATTTAGTAAAACTGGGACATAATATAACTCTGTCATGATGGACCTAAAACTAGAAATTCTCATTCCTGTTGCCTTGTGATACAGAACTCTGTTGGAGCAGTGGAGAGGTAAATTTTACCTATGATAAGTCTTTGCTAAAAGAGTGCTTGTCTAGGGGCAGAGGAAAGCATAGGAGAAGGAAAAAAATATGTCAGCTAAGGTGATTGGACCATATACTCATAAAATTCCTCATTACAATCCACCTATATGAGGATACACTGGCAGTAGCAAGATATTTTCTCTCTCCATCTACCCGGATCTATTTTCATGTACTAGAATATTTGGTAGAACATGACCCAAGGGACAAGCAAAGGCTGAAGAAAGAGAACACACAGACCTCACTGCTTCACATGCCCAGCCCCATGCAATCAAAAAAATTTGACTGCTTAACTCATTTAAAGAGATTTTCTGTTGGGGAGAAGCAGTGCTGCTCTTTCCTACGCTTCCACATGTGATGTACAACAGAACTAATTCAGAACTGCTACAGTCCACAGTGAGGTGGCAGATGGACTTTCTCCTGGACAGCAATTTCTTATTCTGCATTGATGGAAAGAGCCCTTGGAGCTGCTGCTGACTGGTGCTTCAGATGCAGATCCTTGCAATGTGTGACAATGATAATGAAAGCTCATGATGGACTCTGATGGGACAGAGGAAAAAACACTTAAGACACCAAAAAGTACAATGTGCACCAAAAATAAATGAAGCCATAGATATAGATATTTGGTTCATAGTTCCTTTGGCTGGAGTAGCGCAGATATTTCTAATGAACACCTGTCAGCAGGGATCCTTCAAGAGAGGACTCACATTGTACGGCAAAAATGTCTTGGAAATTTCTTTTCACATCATTTTTTGTTGGTTTGGAGTTTTCCTAAGGAGAATGAGAATGTGAATGAGAATGGCCAGGATCATATCTGTGAAAAAGCTAAACAGCTGAGGGCACCAGGACCAATTATCCCACATGAGTGAAGGAGAAAGGGAGCTATCATTCCAAGAGGGAGATGTTTGCTGTTTGATGTCACACTGGTAGGTTCCAAGGTTTCTTGGAAATGGACAATGAGTAATAAGGCCTCTTTTCCCACAACTCATTTGTTTATAAGCACATTAAAATCAAATGATATCTTTCATAGAACAGTGATGAAAATACACAGGCTGAAGACAGATATTAGATTTTATATACAACTATTTGCCTGATAACTCTTCTCAAAATAAGACAAAAAATTGGCCATCTTTTTTAAAAAGTATTTCAGTACCTTCTGTCATAGTCAGCTGTGGCCAATTCAATGCAAACTGAGCATTTTTTTAAAAGAAGATCCTGTAAGCTTTCACAAAGGATGCTGGTTTTTCCTATTCTGAGATGCATTTCAGCAACAAAGTCTGAGGCCTGGCTGAAATGCATTTAAGTGGTGAATTAGCAGTACCTGTGCTTCTCCAGAGCAATAGCAGTCAAGGTTTAAGCCTTGTCTTTGGCATATAAATAAATACAACTTTTACAGAATTCTTCTGCTGTTTAGCAGAACTGAATATCGTGGATACCATTGCGTGTGTTTGTGTTGAAGAGAAGAGAAACAGCATTCAGGAAAAGATTCCCCAACCTTTTCTGGGAAATCAGCATCAGTGTGTGCCTCTCTAAAGTTTCTGTACATTAAGGCATGCGGTCTGGGAAATCAGTAATAGGAGGAGCTGGAAGGAATAAAGAAAGGAGAATTTAGAAGTTTATGTACAGACACAGGATTGCACTGTCTTTGGGTTTTCACAAAGGTACATATGGATATCTCCCATGACTTGGAGTAGTGTAACGAATGGATAAAAGATCATAAACTCATAGAATCACTAAGGTTGGAAAAGACCTACAAGATCATCCAGTCCAACCATCCACCCATCACCAGTATTTCTCACTAAATCATGTCCCTGAGTACAAAATCAAAATGTTTCTGGAACACCTGCAGGGATGGTGACTCCATCACCTCCATGGGCAGCCCATTCCAGTGCTTGACTACTCTCAGGGAAGAATTCTATCCTCATGCCCAGCCTGAATCTCCCCAGCATAACTTGAGGACATTCCCTCTCATCCTATTGTTAGTTACATGGGAGAAGGGGCTGACACCCACCTCACCACAACCTCCCTTCAGGTAGGAAGTTCCCTCAGCCTTTCCTCATGTGACATACTCCAGACCCCTCACTGGCTTTGTTGCCCTTCTCTGAACATGCTCCAGGGCCTCAATGTCTTTCTTATAGTGAGGGGCCTGAAACTGAACACAGTATTCAAGGTGCGGCCTCACCAGGATTGATTACGGAGGGATGATTGCTATTTCTCAAGCCAGAAAGCCATTGGCCTCCTTGGCTACCTGAGCACACTACTGGCTCATGTTCAGCCATGTGTCGGCAAACAACCCCTGGTCCATTTCTTCTACGGTCTTCCAACCACTCTGCCCCAAGCCTGTAGAGTTGCTGTGCGTTGTTGTGACCAACGTGCAGGACCCAGCTCTTGGTCTTGTGGAACTTCATGCTGCTGGCCTCAACCCAGCTGTCCAGCCTGTCCATGTCGCCCTGTCGGCCTTCCTTCATCCAGGCAGATCGACACTTCTTACCAACTTGGTGTCATCTGCAAACTTACTGAGGATGCACTGAGTGACCTCATCCAGGTCATCAATAAAGATACTGAAGAGGACAGGTCTGCGTATTGACCCCTGGAGAACACCACTCCTGACCAGTCACCAGCTGGATTTAACTCCATTCACTACCACCCTCTGGGCCTGGCCATCCAGTCAGTTCTTTACTGAGCAAAGAGTGTACATGTCTAAGCCACAGGCTGCCATCTTCTTCAGGAGAAAACTGTGAGAGACAGTGACAAAAGCTTTGCTGAAGTCTAGGCAAACTATGTCAACAGAATTATGTCATCCACCAGGCAGGTCATTTGATTATACAAGGAGATCAGGTTGGTCAGGCAAGACCTGCCTTTCATGAACCCATGGCTGGGCCTGACCCTCGTTTGTCCTGCACATGCTGTGTGATCCCTCTGCTCTATAAACTTACCTGGAACTGAGGTCAAGCTGACAGGCCTATAGTTCCCCAGATCCTCCTTACCACTCTTTGATGTTTACAAGATGTTTACATCCCTTTCTTTCTGACCATTTCATTTCCTAGTACCAAACAGTTCCTGTATTAAGTGCCTGGCTATTTCTACAAAAATCAATGTATGATTTTCTTTTACACATCAGAATGAGTAATCAAAATGGCTGAGCAGCAACAACACCAAACTGCACATTCTAATGTCAGCCCCTCAAAGTGCGAATCAGCTGTTCAGCGTCTCAGTAGTTGTAGAAGAAGACAAATATGTACAGCTCAGGACATGATACAATTTCATTTACACATATTGCACAGTTCCTTGGGTTTATGATTGTTCATAAAATATAAATCAGAATCATAGCTACATGTGCACATGGGAAGGTGATCAACAGAGAATAATTATCTTCTTCCTGATTAGTTCTGAAGAGAAGTAAATGGTGTACCTCTAATGAAAGTGAGACATGGAAGAGGAAAGCCAACAGCTGAAAGAATAATGTCTCTAGATACAGGAAATATCTGCTCAGGAAAGAATAGTTACAGACATTACCAAAATCTTTGGTTTATCATGCAGAAAATTCCCAAGATTTAGGAAAAAAGAGATTAAAAAGGGCTGTCAGGCTCTTCCAAATCCTGGGACACTCCCAAACTTTTCTGTCCAACCTGCCACAGTGGTTATCAAGGAAAAGCACAAACAGTAATACAAAAAGTTGGTCAACTCCCAAACGTGTAACAAGATGACTCATAACAACAAAGTTCTCTAGCCAGAAACAATGAGAATTCATTGTTCTACCAAGCAGCCACAGGAGCCAAAGGCCTTCTAAATAAAGATGAAAAGAACCTTTGCTCTGCCTTACAGACAGATGGATTTTAATAATTTCCTTGCTAAACTTGGATCCTAATGGGTACATTTGTAATAATAAAACAACCTGATGATTTAAACTTTGCTCACAGAATCCCTTTCTCCTGCACAGCCTGAGAAATACAATTCATATCAAAAGTTGCAGTGGAACCTCTGTATGATTGATATCAGCTATTTTCTTTACTCTTTGTAGCCAAATTGATCCCTGGATCGATTGAATCACAGAACGGTTTGGGTTGGAAGTGACCTCTGGAGATCACCCAGTTCAACCCCCCTGTCATGGGCAGGGATATCTTTCATTAAATTCAGTTATTCAAAGGCCCGTCCCACCTGACCCTGAACATTTCCTGTAATAGGGTGTTCATGGCTTCTTTTGCCAATCTGTTCAGTGCCTCACTACCATCAATGTAAAAGAAATATTCCCTATATCTAAAGAAAATCTATCTTCTTTCTATTTAAAATCATTAGCCTTTGTCCTGTCTTTACAGGGTCTTATAAAAACTGTTCCAACATCTCTGTTTTTAGCTCCTATGATGCATTGAAAAGCTGCAGTGAGGCCTCCCCAGAACCTTCTCCAAGATAAAGAAGCCCATTTCCCTCAATCTTTCTGCAGTCCCCTGATCATCTTAGTGGCCCTCCTCTGGATCCCGTCTAAGAGCTCCATGTCTTTCTTGTACAGGGGGCCCCAGGCCTGGACGCAGTGCTGCAGATGGGGCCTCACAAGAGCTGAGTAGAGGGGGACAATCGCCTCCCTCTCCCTGCTGGCCACCCCTTTTTTAATGCAGCCCAGAACACAGTTGGCTTTCTGGGATGCAAGCACACACTGCTCATTCATGTCCAGCTTCTCGTCTACCAGGACCCCTGGTCCTCCTCCGCAGGGTGGCTCTCAAGGAGATCTTCCCAGTCTGCATAAACACTTGAGATTGCCCCAGCCCAAGTGCAGCACCCTGCACTTGGCCTTGTTGAACCTCATTAGGTTCTCATGGATTCACTTCTCCAGCCTGTCCAGGTCCCTCTGGATGGCTTCCCTTTCCTCCAATGTGTCAACTGCACTGCTCAGCTTGGTGTCATCTACAAATCTGCTGAGGATGCACTTGATGCCAACATCTATGTCACTGATGAAGATGTTGAAGATCACCTGTCCCAAGACCGACCCCTGAGGGACACCGCTTGTGACCAGCCTCCACCCTGACACAGAACAATTGATCACAACCCTTTGGCTGTGACCAACCAACCAAATCTTAATCCTCCAAACAGTCCATCCCTCAAATCCATACCTCTCCAATTTGGAAAGAAGAATCTCTTAGAGACCCACATTGCAAGAAACTAAACCACCTGCCCAACAGTCTCTAACTCAATATTAGTTTCTGGTGCTGAAGTGCAGCTTTGTCCTGTACTCCATTAGAGGCACCTTTCTTTAAAAGGTATGATCCCAGAGTTGTGGTAGTCCATATCTCAGTAGCAAGTAAGGGACTATCAGTCCCTACCCAGCTTCTCTTCTTGAGGCCATGGTGAGCCAATTCACCTGCACAGAGAAACCTGCCTGCCTCAGTTTCATCAGGAATAATAAAATGCATTCATCAGTGTTCAATAAATTTAATTATTAGCTTTTAATCCCTAGAAACAAAAATGATGGAAAAGAAATTTAGCTACAAGTCATATATTGTTTCCTTATAAGATTACTAGAATTCTTTTTGAAAACCCAATGCAGGAAAGCCTTAGATAGGTGTACCTGCTCATTCTGAATCCATTTATGCCCTTATCCATGTAGACAAAATGGAACCACCTTCATTGTTCTGAAATGCAAGTACATGCAGCCAGCTTGCAGTTGTACATACTTGAAAATCAACTTTGCTAACTGACAGATCAAAAGATTAAGAATAAATAGAAAATACTGGATTTGAGATTAGAGAGGGGAAAAAGTCAAGTGCAACATTACTCCAACACAGAGAAATAAGGAGATTCAGATGTTCAGAGACTTTCGTTTGATTCTGTTTTCCTCTGAGGTCATTCTTTTAGTCTGAAAATGGAATTTCCCTCTTCATGAATAACAACGTCCAAGAGAAAATCTCAACAGAAGTGAGTCCAATTCATTGCTTTCAGTGGCCCCTTAAAACTCTACAGGATATGGAAATGATCTATTTAAGTAGCACTGACTATTTTTAGAAGTGCAAAAAGCAGAGAATTACTGCTTTTTTCCCTTGCCATTGTGTTTTATCCCTCCCACCTAATCTTTCCAGCATACACAACTCTTCCAGGACTCAGTATGGCTGAAAAAGAGAAGGGAAGGAAAAGGAAAGGAAAAGGGAAGGAAAAGGGAAGGAAAGAAGAAAACAAACATAAAAGCAATCTGTTTCGACTAATCTGAATTCTCCTGCCTGTGCATCTATAGAGTGAAACAGACATTTGTGTCTCTAAAGAAATCTACATGCTAATCTCAGGCACTAACTTAGATGCACAGGACAACCAAATTTCTGGACCACGGAGATCAGCTGCCTCAGACCCTGAGTAACGATACAGATTACACAGTGCATGTAAAGGGGCTCACACTGGGAAGTCTGGATCAGAGTGAGGTCAAGCTGAGGCATTTGGTTTTGATGTTTACCAAATGGCAAATGGTAACACCATCTGAAGACACACATATTTCAGAGAGAAGTACATTGCAAATTTATAAATACTTTGATCTCTGTATAGGTATGTTCAGGTAGCAAGTTCTTTATTGCTTTGACATCCAAATTCCTATTAAGGCTCTCCTCCCATGCAAAAATTATCAAGATTACACTGGGTGTTGAGGCAACCTCATATCTGCCACCAAATGTTTTCAGCTTCCTTTGAGAGAGGTGAATTATCCTGCTTTTATGCATAATGGCAATGATCCATAGTGATCACAGTGTCCAATGACTCTGGACATTTTGACAGCTCTGCCTTAAGGAAGTACTTTTTTATCTGGTCCACTGAAGTCTCACCTGTAGTAATACTATACCTGGGAACGCTTCATTATGATTATGGACCAGAAGGAACAGCTGTGGGAAATGAAGGTGACATGTCTCTACAGTTAGGATGAAGAACCATGGTCCTCTTTCTGCATCCTCACAGTTGCTTCAGGACTGAGTGTGTGACCCGTGCTGTGACACAGTACAACAGTTCACCATGACAGCAGCTTGGACAAGGGGCATAAACTCTATCTGTCTTCTTCCAAAATCCAATAATCTGCACTCTGAGAGATAGGAATGCAACCTGCAGGACCCTGCAACTCAAATCAGAAATCTCATATTCTGTCTACTCCAGATGACTGTGACTTTTCCCTGCATGGCCAAATCAAGTTCCTATAGCTAATTGTTGAGTTGTTACTAGTCTTGGTACGGATTAAGTTCAGTGGTGATTTCAGGAGTAATTTCAACCTTCTGAAGGATGTTTCATAATGAAATAGGCAGGCTATGTAACAGATTCGTTACTTGGTGAAGGGGAAATTCAAGCTGTAATTGTTCAGCAGGGGTTAATTTGTGGCCAGCAGATGATTTGGCATGGAGGACAAGAAAAGCTGGCTGCAGGATGGGTTGAACTGATGGGGAGCAGCAATGCAAAAGCTCCATGCAGGGAACGAAGTCTCCCTTGCTGCTGAGATGAAAAATGACACAGCGCTGTCCTATGGAGATCATGCACTCAAAGCCACCTCTAGGCAGCAGAGCTAGTGCTGGGGGATGAACTCAATGCCAAGTGAAGACTCCCCATGCCCATGCTCATGACTGATGTTGGGGCAAGTGTATGTAAGGGATCATGGTACATCTTTGCAGGCTCTTTGTAGAACTGTACATGGTGGTAGGACTTTGTCTAATGCATTGCTCATTAAATGTCTTTATACTAAGCCACAAATATATATAATTCATTTTAATGGGTACAGTAAAAATTCCCCAGTAGTTTGGAGTCAGGAATGGGATTGCTATAGTTCTGTAAGGGCGCCAAAGCCTGAAGGATTAGGCTCTGAAAGCTTTTCATTTTTGAAGTGTCAAGTCTAACCTATGTCTTCTTGCATATGCTCAAACTTCTCTATCTCTTTACCATGAAAACTTTTTCTTCCTTACTAAGAAATAGTACTTCTTTGCCTTAGCCTCATATTCCCCCACCTAGAAAAATCAAAGACCATTTAGGAAAACATGTAGGATTCTTCCGGTCTGGATTCTAAATGTCCATTAGGCTCCATGTGCCACAGTTATGACATAGAACTGGGAGGAAATGGAATCAAGTGATGGGTACCACCTTCCCAACATTGGAATGTTTATACTCATCCTGAAGAACTGCAGTTTCCAGAGAGATCCTGATCAAGTAACTTAAGCTTTATCGTTGCCGCAAAAGAAAGTAAATGGAGACAAAGGAGTCCTTGTGGGTTGTTTTTGTTGTTGATGTTTTTTTTTTTTATGGTATGAAGAGAAAAAAACCACCAGCAAAAACTTACAATAGCTAGCATACAGGGCAATAATAATAATAATAATAATAAATAATAATAATAATAAAAAGAACATATTGGAAAGATGAAACTAGGTAAAAATCAGAACAAAAATTCTTTCAAAACTTCAGTTGTGGCACCTAAATCAAGGTGTCACAACTAAGATTAGTACTTGGTGTTAATATATAATGTACTATCCCTGACCCTTCAGCAACACCAACCATTCCACCTTATATCCCAGGTGGTGCAGGGATGGAAGAGGGCCAGGCTCCTGGTAGGGCTACCAAGAGAACAGAAGGGTTCATGATGGTAGTCAAGTTATTAGAACACTTTTTCAGCAAAATAATATAAAATAGTAGAAGTACAGCTGCATGTCCTAAACCACGGTGGCCGTTTGTAAATTTGCAAATTGATTTTAATAAGATGTCTAAATGCTGTTATTTTGAGTTTGTCATTTTAAGTATGTTCTCAGGATGGTTAGATGCCTATTTTTGTAAATATTCAGGTGTAACTGTTGCAAAAAAAAAAAAAAAAAAAAAGTTGCTGGGAGAAGTAATTTCTGTATGTAATATTTCTGTAACACTACATAGCATTCCTCTAACACATTTTACAGAAAACTGATGCAAAAATTTATACAGCCTATCATTATGCCTAACACTGCCAATTCAAGAAGGCTGTAAAGAGGAAAAACTTATTTTTGACTGAATGAAAGTTAAAGGTGCTTAACTTTTGCATATATCTGCCTATTAAAATCTTGGAAGGCGGGTAACCCAGAATCTCTACTCAAACTGCTTCTTACATATTTAATGAATGGCAAACACTACATACCTGGACACTTCAGACATGCTTCCCAAAATCCCTGACATTTGGTTTTCAAACCAAAACCTGACAGATAACAGTCTTTTAAATTGTGAGTGTTAATGAAATATGCAAAGACGTTCCATACATCTGTAAGGAGCTTTTCCAGAGCACACTGCTGAAGTGTGTCACTCCTCAAAAACTGAAGACTGGATCTGCTTGAAGGTATACCAGTGAAAACAATACTTTGACTGCACTGGAAGGAACCTTATTAGGTACTTGTAATTACTAATACCGCAGTAAAGTGCAAGGGTGTGTTCTGCTGGGTCTGTACTTCCTGGAGTAAAAGGATCACATCACCTTCAGACACAATGCAAGGTGTAACACCTGTGACAGCAGAGCTGAAGGATCTGTATGCACTTTTTTTGATCAAACCTTGACAACAATACAACCTACAACTCTGCAAACAGACTTTGATGACCCTATTGATATCACCACAATCTGTTGATTGTTTATAGAAACTGTAGGTTTGTTTGCTCTAGGATTATGCACTGTGTTCTTATTGTTACTGGTCATAAACTCACCTGTCAGAATTGTAATATGATCGTATCTCAGGAATGAAGGATTATGAGGACATGTGGCTCTTAAACCTGTTACTCTGGCACCTACAACAATAGAATACTTTTTTTCCCTGGTTTCCCTTCCTCAGTGCATTCAGAACTCTTCTGGAATGATTTGCACAACTTACCTAATGTAATGAATGAAAGACAAAATGTTCTTTGCGAAATCTACTTGCTACTTAATAAATGGGCTTCCACCAGTTTTCACAAGCACTCCTTTAATAGTATCAGAGTTAGAGGAGATGGGTTAACGCTATTTCAGCCTTATATTAGCAATAAAACAAGCATCTCAAGAAATCCTGCAAAAAAAATAACCCTAGACTACCTCAAGGCATATGTGTATAGTTCATAGAACTTGCTACGCATATGGAGACCAAGATCAGAGAATAGAAATAGACATGCATAACATTTGAGGTAAACTTCAAATACTGTATTAAATATTTTTTAAAAAGCTTTGTTGTTGGTGGGAAGTACTCCCATGAATAGAAGGATAGTTAAGAAAAAACTCTTAAGACAGCACTGAAGTGTACTTAGTTGGGATTGTTAACCTTGTTGATCATACATATATATATATATATTGGCTCAGTTGATTCTATCCTGTAGCAAACTGGTATAAGAGAGGATGGAATGAGACACAAAACAAGTAAAGAAAAGCAATGCTGTTTATACTAACGGATAAGAAACAAGAAAAAGAAGTGCTTGGACTAGTGACTACAAAACATTATAAAATTTAGTCAAGAATGCATGATGGGAAGCATGTATAACATGGTGATCAATCCTGGGTTTCCAGGACTCGTGAGCAGGGTCTTTGTAGTCGTTCTTCCATACTCTCCATATTTAGAGAAAGATGGTATGACATGCAATGATTCTCTCTTTCTGGCACCATAGGTCAATGTGGGAAAGCAACTTGTTGAATACACAAGATTACATTGAGAGAATTTTCTTTAATTCAGTAGAAACATAGAAAGGCAGTCTATGTCATCATTAGAATGAATGACAATTAAGGATCATAATGCCCATTCCCTTCTTTGACATAAGCAGGTTCATGGATCCTTGGGTATCTTAAGTAATATCTCAGAATTGGGAATTCAAAGAATATTAACCTCTGACACCCTCACTAATGACTAATACTGAGTCAGTGTAAAAGGCAAAGTGCTATTTCATAATGAAAGGAACTCTAAAAGGGTAATTAACAAATTGGTTATCATGTTAAAGGTTTTCCCAGGTTACTATCTTGAAAGATAAATATACCTGTATTATTTCCTGTTCATTTTACCAGCAAGAGTTGTCCCTCAAAGCAGGGTTCAGTTACTGGAGGCTCACACATAACGTGATGCTTTTTCCATGACTCAGAGTAGGCAGGCCTCTGCTAGGAACCTCTGTGGGAAACCAGAATCCATCCCCATTCTATAATCCTATAAAAATCTCCTTTGTTCCTGATGCTAAGTAGAAACAAGCTCAGCTACTACTGCTGTGCTATTAAACCTTTTTGGGTACGTAGTCAGTCAGCTTTGGAGTGGCCTGTGAGTACAAGTCTTTTGCTGTGGAGAAAAAAATTTCAATCTGAATGCGTACCATGGCCCCCTTCAGCAATACTGCTCCACCTGGTGCCAGAGGATGTAAAAGTATTAGAGGGTGTCCAACAAGTCCAAAACAGAAGATGATGTCTAGAGAAGAAGATGCATGAGGAGCATCTGCGGACCTTTTGTGTGCTCAGCACACAGCAGAGGAGCTGAAGCCCTCATGGAAACTGCAGCTCCTCACAGGGAGCGGAGGGCAGCGCTGAGCTCTGCTCTGTGTGACAGCAACAGGGACGTTCCCAGGGCCCGAGGGAATGGCATGGAGCTGTGTCAGGGAAGGGCAGCTGGGGGTCAGGGAAGGGATCTGCAGCACAGGGCGGTGGGCATGGAACGGACTGCACAGGGCTGTAGACATGGCCTCAAGCTGCTGGAGTTTGAGGAATGTTTTCCATGGGGTTTACTTGCAGCAGAGGAGCAATACCGGAGTAGTGAATAGTGAGGTGCACCACTACACAGCTCGGACAATGAGACTCCATGCGAAGGTGGTGGCCTGGCTTTGCAGGGAGCTGAGCAGCCACAGAGCCAGCACTACCTTGTCCAAGCCACAGAAATGCAGGCCAGAGATGACAAGGCACTGTGCTGCAGAGGCTGCCATGTTGTCAGCCTGAAAGAACTGGTTCAGCACTTGGGGCAGCAGGGGCCAGAGCAGAGCTGGGTGCAGGTGGAAGATGCTGCCCTGCCCTCTGCGTGCATTGGTTCCTTCCACACCAAGCCAAAGACAGGCCGTAGCTCACTCTCTGGGATTTTCTCCTCTCTTTCTGCCCTACTTGGGGACAGCAGTGGTGATCAACTCTGCCCAGCATACATCAGGCCTAATCCAGGCTCTGCCTCCTGTCTAGGAGGCAGGAATGACACTGTCCAGTCAAAGGGTCTCGTTGGAAAGTACTGACAAAGTAGGGCTATGATTTTATGTTTCTAGATCTGCCTACTGCCCTCTTATCCCTGCTCGCCCATCTGCTGCACTGTGGCTTTCTACAACTTCTGTAATCCATGGCCAATTCTGGTTTGAAAGGGTAAATGGAAAGCAACCGGGATGCCCTTTTTGGTAAGTGGGAAAACAATAAGCTAGAAATAAATTATTTGTAGGTTCGCCATGGCATTTTAAGGACATATTAAAGTGGTATTGTATTTAAATTAAACAGTAACAGCATGTGGCAAACCTAGGTTAAATACCTCGCACTGAGACGAACGAATAAATGTTCTGAATCAAGTTATAGGAATAATTTATTAAAGGAACAGAGTTTCTTTTGGTGTACTGCAGCATATATATAAGTCACTGAACAGTTTCCTTCTCTGGAATAAGGATTTCAGGTGTTTGCAGTGTATCTGTTTATGTTTTCTTTGCAGAAATTCAAACATTACATATGTCTTGGTACAGTCTGGTTACAAACCATTCACCTCTTTTGTACAAGCTAAAGTAGAAAGATACTTGGCATAGGAAAATGTTGGCATTGAGAAGCAACACCAACTTGCAGATTTCTGTTCTTGCAAGTTCGGGAAACATGACAGAGAAGTTGCGAATCATGAACTGAAGAAGGGCTTGAAGAACAGCACTGTCTGTGACATCAGTGGGTGTTTCTGTCAGTGGCTAAAAACACAAGACAAATGCCTTACAATGTGTCAGGCCACTGCCAGTCAGGACTTGTTCACCCCTCCAAGTCTGCCTGGCCATACGAATGGCGCTGCAAACGACTGCTGCTGACCCCTGGCAGTACAAAGGCAGTACTTGGTCAAGATTAGCAGGAGTAATATCCTTCTTCCTTAGATCCACAATGAGAAAGAAATCAACTGCAAAACCTACATGCCTGTGTCCTGACAGGTCTAAAGGCAAATGCGTAACCAACCTAAAAAATCAAGCTGGAGAATCTGTAATTGTCTTTCTGTGGTTACTGAGAGGTCATGCAAGTGAGGTGGCACAAGACCTCTGGAAGTCATTAATCCACCCTTCTGCTTAAAGGAAGGTAGTGCTAAAATAAGGAGCAATATAACTGAATGTGCCACTTGCATTGTAAAGTTGAGTAATGCTGGAATTAAAGTTGCATGCAGAAACGTAATTTAACAACTTTCTTATAGGTATTATAATTCAGTCTTTAATTGCAGAATTTTGTTGTGTTTCCATAGAACCCAGACTCAATTAGTGCACCAGATGAATGAATTGCATGTTGGGAGCCCATGCTCAGTATTAACTTCCTTCCTTGATTCCCACATAGAACAAGGCTTCACCTCATACTACTGTACAGACCATCTCCAAAAACAAGATTATAGAATGCCCTTACTTTATTTTATTATATTTTTGTCCAAGTAGTTACTGTTTGTGCATTTCAGAAGTATCTATAGATAATTACTTGTGCAATTTCTGAGGCTGAAGTCAGCATGCTGCACTATCTACTTCAGCTTTTTAGAGGATTGTAAATGTTTATGGGTGGATGTGTTCATTTCCTGGAGTCTCTGGATTTAAATTCCACCTCTTTAACTCTTTGCAGTGTTATTAAAGCAATTCAAACACAGAATCACACAATTGTAAGAGTTGGAATGGACCTCTGGTGATCATCTACTTCAAGTCCCCTGCTAAAGCAATTGGTCAGGGCATGTTAAACTTTTCTTCTTGTTCAGAATGTTTTATGTTTCTATTCTAATTCTCTGCTGATAAGCTTATACTGAAGAAATGCCCAGTAAAAATGGGTTATTAGTAACTTATGAAGAAAATACTCCTGATATTTTTATTGGAGAGTATAGAGACTCCTATAAAGTGCTTTTTCTTCTTCATCCTCGTATTGAAAAAGTAATTAGGTATTCTGAGCTTAATGTGAAAAAGGGTCAAAAGTGCTGCAGGATTATTTTTTTAATTTATTTTTTCTCATTAATTCAAATTGTCACTTCTACACATTCTAAAAACATTGTGTGGATCCGTTGAAACAAGATGCGCTTCCTCATTAACAAAGCAATTTATCTCGTAAAATAGCAATAGGAAGAAGTAGGGGAATATTTCACTCCTTTATTTGTTGTCAGAATTCTTTGAAAATTCACTTTAATGTTTTTAAAATTACACCCCCTGAACAATCCTAAAGCAATGCATGAGTACCACTGTCAGTAGGATGCACAATGGGCAACCATGGAACAGGATTTGTGCAGGTGAGAGAAAAGCTACTTTAATGTGAAGAATTTTCCTTTTTCTTCACAGTGAAATGAACTTTTTAGCAGACACGGTCCCAAGTCAAATTAGAAAACTCCACCATGTTACTAAATATAAATGCAGGTTTTCCATCCGCAGATTTCAAGAATATTCAAAATTAACCAATTTCTTCCGAGTCTGTTTTTTCCATGCTAATCCTCTGTGAAACATGGTAGTTTCTCCTCCGATTGACCATGGTTCATCACACTGTAAGGCTAGATATAGCCAAGGTAGGCATGGTATGGCCAATACGGGCAGGATTGGCAGCTTTGGTAGAAAACATATGTTAATCCATCACAGAGACAGTGAAACAGGACTCCTCTGCCTATGTTGCATGTCACTTTTAAAATAACCAAAAAGAGTACTGAGCAGCTGACTAGCCTTCAGTGAACTGCCTAAATCCAAGTTACAAAATGTAGCTTGTCCCTAAATAATGTCATGTTGTTAATAGATTGTGTCATCCTATCTGGGGAGGTCAGTGGTTACTGTTGATCTGAGATGTGCTTGGATGGAATTAATTTGCTGTTTTTCTCTTTTGCTTTCCAAAATCTTGCATGAATGTCTGTTTTCCCACGGTTTCAGATCAACATGTGTCCACTCAGATGTTTTTTGTGACGCTACAGGTCTTTCCAGTCATAACTGACTATTGGATCTGAGAACTCCCTTTCCCAGTTTACATCAAAATATTGATTTAAGTAACCTGTGACTTAAACCTTGTCTTCTAACAGTACAGGCAGGACAGGCTCAAGATTTGTGATTTGCAAGAGGAATAAGCATCACTGGGAGAACTTCACATTTTGCTGGAACTGTCTTTAAACTAAATCATCTTATATATGAATCAGACCCCAGTTTTGCTCTCTTTACTGATTTGCTCACAAATTATTAGAATCAACTTCTATTTGCCTCTGTGATCCACTCTCTTCTTTCTCACCTCCTCCAGTCTTTCCACTGAGCCCAAATTGCCACCAGCACACTCAAATAAAGGATTTACTTAATTCACAGATACTACAGGTGCTTGACAGAATCCAAGTGGTTTGCTGAAGCAGAACTTCTGAAACATATAAACAGAAATATCTGCAGATACTGTCTGCAGATTTCATTCAGATTTAAAACCTAGTGCCAGTACCAACAGACTGTGTCAGATTCTTCCAAACAGCTGTTCAATTTCTGTGGTCAATCAACAAATTAAAACTGTGTTTTCCCCCTTTGCAGTGGCCACAGAGTGAGTATTCTGCCATTTAATTCTTATTGTTTCTGGTGTATAAAGGAGTTGTTTCTTTAGCTCTGTTTTCAGTGTGACAGGAACTTTCCTAATGCTGTCAGTTATAGAGCATCTGGACTTTTGTATTTTTCCTTGTGCTTTATTAAGAGCTTCCATTTCTGCTGAAAGGAAATCCACAGGGCTTCCACCTCTTCCACAGGGCTTTGACCACTTGATAGGATCTTGTTCCGATGTGTTGTCTAATGCATCTTTACAGAAAGTATGTATTTTCCACTGTGGTAGTTATCTTCATGTGTAATATACCATCTTTTGGGACAGTTACAAGGCCATAAATAAGTCAAACACAATCTTCTCATCTTTCTCTCTCTCTTTGCTTTATTCTGTTAATGTTCATTTCCACATGATACCACCCTGTGTCAGGGTACACAGGTATGGAGAGCCTTCTAGAAAACATTGTATTCTAAGAGTTAACCATCTTGATTGTGTCATGATTGATCTAACAGCCCTTATACTTAAGAGTAGCCTGTGTGTTAACAGAGGTAGTCACCATAAGAGAATCTGCTAAGTGTCTGTGCCAGCCTGCGCTGCATGCTGATGAATGTTGTAACAGAGATAACATTCCAGCCTGTCAGGAGAAGATCTGTGGTTTTGTATATTTACACAAGATAAAAGACACCATGGAATGGGAGGGGGAAGGAACATCTCCAGGACAGAACTTGCACAGCATGCCTTGGGAAAATTCATTTGGGATCTCTCCAATGCCACATGAAAGCAAAGCTCCCAGCATCTGAAGGGACTTAAGACTGACTCACTATTTATTGTTCTCTTTTTATGCCATCTTATTAAGACTGCTGTTTTATTACTCCATTTTTTGCTTACCTACATTATTGAGATACAGAAAGAACCATGCACTGTGCCTGCTGCCCCATTTTCATGATGTAGAGCACCTACCTTATATTGCATTTCTGCTTCTGTGCCGGTCACTGTTCTGCCAAAGGAAGACTTTGGCAAGGATATAGCACAAAGAATGCTTGTTGCATTTTTCTTTGTACTTGCTCTACACATGGCAAACACAAAACCTCTTTTGGCCACTGTTGTCACCACACAGGCAAGTTCATATAATGTGATTAACTCTAAGCTCCGTATTAGCATTTAATCCTACTGTCTTCAGACAATGACAGAAAAGTCAAAACTCAGATCCCTTGCTAATCCAATGTAGAACTAAGGGAGAACAGAAGGCTTTCTATATCAATTTTCAAGAACACTGCAGAAACGCAAGATGTTGTCAGCATCTTATTTTTAAGTTTTGCTGAAAGGAAGCACAGTGAAAGCGAGAAGGGTGGAATTTCATGCCTGATGTTTTAAAATACTCTGCAATATCCATCTAAAGCAGTGTGTGTGTCCATGAGAATAATAATAGCAGTTTTTGTGACCGAAAAGGCCTGTTTAGGACGGTTTCAACAGTTCTATACTCTGTAACGTTCAAGTCATATCTGACAATTTAATGTGAAGGGAGAAAACACCAACAGCTCTTCTTTGAGTTATAGTGCAGTTAAAGGTCTGAAATTACTTTCAGCTACTCATAAGCAGTGACAATCTATTACTTCCCACTCCTTATGGTAGCTTAAGTTCCTCATTAGAACTACAGAGATCCTTCAGTAAGTCTCCTTCATATTTGACTGAAAGCGAATGGACTTGCCTTATTTATAATGATAAATTATGATAGCGTAATTTGTGCACCAGTGATCTGGGGAACATAGGTTCTCTCCCTCCAAAGGTGGACAACACAGGGCTCTGTAATCTAAGGAGGAATAGTATCTATGCACTTCTGCTTCTAGTTCATGTCCTTACCTTGCTGTCTGACTAGGGCAGGCATTGTTAACTGTAAACAAAAGACTCTGGGTTTTACTCAGTGCTCTTCCTGAAGAACCAGAAATTCCTGGCAGTGAATGCCAAAGTCCCATGTTCTTGCATTCCATAACTAGTCTTTTGAGGTAAACGCTGTGGTTAATAACTGGTTGGTGTTGTTTCAGATGACAAGAAAATCTCACTGAGTTGATTGCATCACAAATTTGAGTTTATTAAGATAGGTTTTTCTATAAGATCAATGGCCTGAACATTTAATAGCTTTTATTTCCTAAAACATAACTACATGTCCGTACAGTATGAAAGATTTTAGAATCATAGGATCATTTGAGCTTGGAAGGACACTTACATATTAACTAGTCCACTTTCCCTGCAATGAGTAGGGACATCTACAGCTGTATCAGGTTTCTCAGAGCCCCTCCAGTCTGACCTTGAGTGTGTCCAGGGATGGGATACCCACCCACCACCTCTCAGGGCAACCTGTCCCAGTGCCTCATCACAGTTATTGTAAAAAACATCTTCCTTGTATCCAGTTTAAATCTTCCCTCCTTTTGTTTGGAATCATCTCTCTTTGTTCTACCTCATCAGATTCTGCAATAGAGTCTGTCCCCTTCCTTTCGATAGCCTCCCTTTCGATACTGAAAGGCCACTGTGAGGTCTCCCCAGAGCCTTCTCTGCTCTGTGTTCAGCAGCCCCAGCTCTCTCAGCCTGTTCCTGTAGTGGAGATGTTCCATCCCTGGGATCATTTTTGTGGCCTTCCTCTGGATGTGCTCCAACAGTTTCACATCTCTTCTGTACTGAGGACTCGACATCTGAATGCAGTACTCCAGGTGAGGTCTCACCAGTGCAGAACCCTGCTGACTAGACTTCTTTTGACACAGCACAGGATAGCTGGCCTTCTGGGCTGCAAGGGCACATTACTGTCTTATGTCCAGTACTGTTAAATCCTTTTTGGCAGGGCTGTGCTCTATTCTCACAGCCACCAGCTTGTACTCGTAGTGTGGGTTGCTTTGACACAGGTGTAGACCTTGCACTTGGAGTTGTTGAACCTCATGAGGTTCACCTGGGCCTCTGCTTGAGCCTGTCTGAGTCTCTCTGCATGGCATTCCTTGTCTGAGGGACACCACTTCCATCCGGACATTGAGCCTTTGACCATAACCCTCTGGGCAATATCTCATAATCAGGTCCAATCGTGGATTGGATGTCCAATCCATCTCTTTCCAATTTGGAGACAAGGATCTTATGGGGGACAGTGTCAAAGGTATTTCTAAAGTCCTGATAGATGACATTATCCTGATAGATGACAAGGCTCTTCCCTTATCCATTGATACAATTATACCATCACAAAAGTGACAAGGTTGGTCAGACAAGACATACTCTTGGTGAAGCCATGCTGGTTATCCCATGTCACCTCCCTTTCTTCCATTTGCCTCAGCATAGCTTCCAGGAGGATCTGCTCCATGATCTTCCCCTACACAGAGATGAGGCTGACAGGTTGGTAGTTCCCTGGGTCATCCTCTCTACCCTTCTTATAAATGGGTGCAACTCTGCCTTTTTTCTAGTCACTGACTGCCATGACTGTTCGAATACCATTGAGACTGTCTTAGTAACTGCATCAGCCAATTCACTCAGAATTCTGGGATGCACCTTATCAGGATGCGTAGACTTATGGACATTCAGGTTCCTCAGGCAGTCATGAACCTGACTTCACTTACAGCAAGTGGGGCATTGATCCTTCAGTTCCCACCTCCTGAACAATCCACTTGAAGACTGTGTGTAGGGCAAAAAGTTGTTGAGTACCTCAGCATTCTCCTTGTCTGTTGTTATTAGACTGCGTATATTGCTTACTGGGAGAAATGTGCCCTCCTGAACTTTCTTTTTCTGGTTGATGTACCTGTAAAAGCTTTACTTGTTCTTCTTTGAGACCCTTGCCAAGTCCAGTTCCAGCTGGGTTTTGGTGTCTTCACTCTTCTCCCCATCCCTATACAGCCTAGCAGCATCCCAATGCTCCTTTCAGCTTACCTGCCCATTTCCACCGCCTGTGCATTTTATTCTTGTTCTTCTGTTTGACCAGCAGATCCTGGTTCAGCCAAGCCAGTCTTTTGTCTCCCTTTCCTGACTTTCTACGCCTGGGAATGGAGAATTCTTGTGCCCTACAGAAAGTCTCCTTAAAGATCTGCCAGCTCTGCCCTGCTCCCTTATTCTCGAGAACAGTTTCCCAGGGGTTTTGTCAACTAACTCCTTGACAAGTTGGAGTTTGACTTTCCTAAAGTTAAGCTTCCTGATTTTATGCTTGTCCAGTATCCCTCAGGAGTGTGAAGTCCATCACTGCATGATCACTACAGCCTCCAGTCCTGATGTCACCCATCTGTTCACTTGCGTTAGTGAGAAACAAGTCCAGTATTGCATCTGTCCTAGTGGGGCTGTGTATTACCTGGCTCAGGAAGTTATCTTTGATGCATTCCAGGAGCCTTGGCTCACTGCACTACTTTTCCAGCAAATGCAAGGTGATTGATGTCCACCAGCAGGAATAGAGCCTGCAAATATGATACCTCCTGTGGCTGGAGGAAAAAGCCTTCATCAACAGGCTTCACTTGATCAGGCAGGCTGTAGTAGATCCCACCCACAAGGCTCCCTTTGTTGCCTCTATCTCTAATTCTCACTCATAGGTTTTTGATATGCTCATGGCCATTCTCCAGGGACAGCTGTTCACCATTTATTCCTTCCTTGATGTTGGGGGCAATGCCTCCTGTCCTCCTTCCTTGCCTGTCCCTTCTGAACAGCTTGTAGCCATCAATAGCTACATTGCATTCATGAGAATCATCCCACTAGGCTTCAGTGACAGCAATTACATCATGGTTTTCTAATAGCATAGTCCTTCTAACTCTTTCTGTTTGTTTCTCAAGCTGCATGCATTGGTATAGAGGTACTTCAACTGAACAGATGGTTTTTTTTCCTTCCTGGAGGATAACTCCTTAATTCCTTTGAAGTGTTTACCCTCAGTCTCCCTGTTGCCTTCATCATCATGAGATGCAGCGTGTTGAGGGCCCCCGTTAGCATCTTGCTCTCTAACTTAGGTACTGTATCTTGTAGTGGGCAGGCTTGCCATCACCCTCTTCCCCCTTCAAACCTGGTTCAAAACCCAGTCAGTGAGCCACAGACCAGAACTCTTTTATCCCTTTGACCCAGGTGGACTTCATCAGCAGTCATCAGATCAGGCACTGGGTAAACCATCCCACTGTCAAAAAAGCCAAACTTCCTGCGATGGCACTAGATCATCGAATTTTTATTTTCCTTTTTTCTCCCCATGGCTTCTCATTTGTGTAATTGCATCAGAGTACCATGGCTGCACTCCCCTGTTAAACTGTGAGGGAATAGCTCCTACCTTGTGCATTTCCCTCCAACAACACTGGAGGCTAATGACTACACTTCATTCACTAAACCATGCAGATGAAAGAGAAAATTAACCAACTTCATATTACTGCATACATTTTCTGGTAAAATAGAAAGTTAACTAAAAAAATAATGAATACGAATTACAAATGGTAAAATCTATTTCTATCAATAAAATGCTTCAGTGCAAACAGTTCATGTGTCACAATGAAAATCTGTATTTTGGCATTAGTGATTACTCTTCACAGTATTCTGCCTGTGCAATGCTGCACTAGATGTTGTCAGAACTAATGTTGTCAAAATTTAGTAGTAAACACATCTCTGGTGGTTTAGCAAGTCAGCTGATGTCATGGATTGTCAGTGTCAGTGTTCGGTCTGTGCAAAAGCCATATATCTTTGTTCAGAATGGAAGATGTCAGTGAACCTGGTTTCCTTTTGCCTCTGTTTTCTCATGGCAGAACAATGTGGAAAATTGGAGACAATGCTTTTCTTGCCTTAGCCTAGACTGGTAAGTGTTACAAAAGGTGTATAGAGGAAATAATCAAAATATATCATAGCTGTTTTTATCCTAGAACTAAAGCCTGGAAAAAATGTTGGCAATTTTGAGATACTATTATTTAGTTCTTGTTTCTGTCATTGGAAGGGTACACTTCTAAATTCAGGAAAGACCAGCCCTTGTTGATGCTGCTAGTGTAATATGAACAGAAGCCTTTTTTACATGAATACTGCATGGGAAAGCCAGCATACCAAGACAAAACATGGTCCCATTTGTATTGTAAGCACAAAAGTGCTCCAGTAGAGGTGATGTGTTGGTTCTGTAATTCACTGGACTGCTGAGAGTTCTGCTAAGCACTTTTGAAAACAGTGTAATTAGGAACAGCAAAGTATCTTCAAAACCTGAAGTGCATCACTTTAATATGAACATGCACGAAGCCCCTGGATCAATGTAAAAAAGAAAATTTGGAAAGTGAGGCCATGCATCATTACTGTTAGAATTCTGTGAAAATGTTGAAGTGATAGATAAAGCATGGCTTGAGTATAGGGTGTAGTTAGGCTTTCAAAAGCCTTCTGGTACTGTTTCTCACAAGAGAATCAGGGAATTGAAAGAATCAGGAAAGACTAATAGTGAAACCCTGTGAGAGATTTAAAACTACTTAAGAGATTGGAAATGAAGGAATAAATGGCCAATGATTGCATCTGAAGGAGCTTAACAAGAGCATGCCTGTGGGATCCATGTTAAGATTGCTGATATTTGCTAATAATAACCAGGAATAGAGTCTGAACACTGAACTGGCAAAACACACTGATGACTTTAATTTATGTAGGTTTCCTACAGATAGCGAAGAATTGGAGAATCTCCCAAGAAGTTCTAAGCAAACGAGGTAAGTGAGAAGTACCAACAAAACATATACAGGCAACTGCAAAGCAGCAAGCAATGGGATGACTGTGGAGTACTATAACAGCTTTAGTTCGGGATGAATAACAACATCTCAGTAGGGCAGCCATCAAGCATATCAATCAGGAAAATCCTCCTGTTGTGCCTGCAGAGGCTTTCAGGTCAGAACATGTTCTGTCTTACGCAGCACAAGAGCATAGTAGCTGGAGAGTACATAGAAAGGAGAGCAGATTCATGGATGCACAGAATAATTTCAGTTGGACTTGAATCTCTTGAACCTAGGTCCAATCTACCAGTGAAAGTCTGGCCAGGATAAATCTGCATGTTCAGAGCCTTCTTCAGCTGAGGTCTGAGCTACTCACTGTGGATATCACAGTGCCACTCTGGGACCCTATGGCAGTGCCCAACTTTTCATCACTAGCATTATTGCCATGATGCATAGCACTGAGCCTCAGAGCAGAAATTCTGAGATTATTGCATATTGCAACACAAAGCAAGGAAAAAAAATCATTGCAACAAAATGACTGTTTATCCAGCTGAGCCAGCAAATGCTCAGCCTCACAGGCTGAATGAAGGTCTCAGACGGATTTTACAATCCATGAAGAACTTTCTGCTGTTGCAGCTACATCTCTGTCAGACCTAATCATTTTCTGATGGGTTGCTGGTGTTGGAAAGCTCAAATCCTATGATTCCAGACTGCCCACATCCAAAGCAAACCTGTGATGCAGCTCATATTGTTCTCCTGAGCCAGAAATCTTCAGAATGCTTGCAAATGCACAGAGTCCTAATGCTAGCTGGCTTTATGAGCAATTCTTTCTACAGCGCATCTTTAAGTGACAGAAAAACTTCAAAATCTCTCCTTGTCCATAAGATAAAAGAAAAGATCACTGGACATGAACTATACTGGCTCTTGGGAGAAAAGAGATTATCTGAAAGAAAAAATACAAGAGGAAAAGCAACGCCCATTCTTTTCCTACAGTAAGACAGTTGTGAGAAGAATCAGATGGGCTTCAATAACCAAAAGTGACTCCAGAAGTGAACTAGTTGCTGTAGGCGGTCTCCCTGGAAAACAGAAAAATCAGATTTTCACATTTAGCCACATACATACACAGAAAGGAAAATATTTGGAATTCTGATAGGCCATGGGTCACAAACTAATCTGGAATCATTACATGACTGTGATGCAATATGCACAATTTAGAGAAACCCGAACACATTGTGGATGCTACATACCTTTTATGAAACATCCAACATCAGTCACCAAGAAAGAAGCGTATCAATAAAGTGAGCATTTTTGGTTTTATGATGGCATCTCTTAATATGTTGAATGCTTGTGATTTTTTTGCCTAGCCCTAAGCTGCAAAAAAACAGTATAATTCCTGTTTTCCATCCCTTTTGTAAGAATTTTAGTTGGAAGACTTAATAAATGCAGAACAATGTTGGACTTTTTTTTATGTTTTCTTAGAGAACTGTGAAATTACATATGACAATACTGCTTGTGTGTTTATTAAGCCAGAAAGTTATTTGCTGTGTATGGCACTTGCTTCTTTTTCCTCTTTATCTTAATTTGAAATGCAATTAAAATATACAGCAATACTTATTACACATGGAAACAAGACGCATGAGGGGAAATAAATGTCTTGTAAATTCCCAAGAAGTTGCTCCTTAACTTCATAATTTAACTAAATAAATATAATTAGCAGTGTGCATATTCAGCACAAATGCAAAATAATATACACTTGCATGTAATAATATATATGTATCAAATGCCAGCTCTTCTTTTGGACTCGTTGGCAATAAGAATCTCAGTATTACTCATTCTCAAAGTTGGAACAAATTACAAACTTCTCCTAGTACTTCTACTTCAAGAGATGAAGAGCTAAACAGGAGCAGAACTGTTGATCCTTCTTTCCCATATCTGGCTTTAAAAAACAACAATAATAATTAAAATTAATTAACCAGCCAGAATTCATAATTCCATTCCAGGCTCTGAAAAGATGAAGCCTGGTTCCTCCACAGATCCACATGTCACAGAGCAGAGACTAGTAGTACTTCAGGTACACCTGCATGAGCGTGGGTCTGGAAAGCAGCCAGGAGTGCTGTGGTCCTTACAGGCTCAGGTTGGCGCAAGGTGATAGAAAATTAATCTCATTTTTATGCTGTGCTGTCTTGCAGATACTTTTACTTTCATTTATACCAGTTAGCACCCAGGCTGGACTTTTCCTGGGCTTACCCAGTCTCCCCAGTTTCCTATTTTCATACTCTGATGAGATTTTAAGGTGGGCAAATTAAGAGAACTGTTAGAATATTAGACAAACTGCCCTGCATTGGTAGCATTTTGCTCACCAATCTGTCTGCAAAAGAGATGTTTAAATGCAGTTCTTTATACATCCATAAGAGACGGCTGTTGGACTGAGCTTGTGGTACTCCTAGGGCCTTCCTGCCTTTCCCATGCACCCATATTGGAGCCAAATTCTTGGTGGAAAGACTGGCAGAACAGGAATTAGGAAGCTGGCTTTCTGAGCAATGAGGTCCTTGGAGTTTTAAAGAAATTGAAGCTCATCTTCCTTCAGGACAGAAACTCACACTTGCATAAGGGCCATTCCTAGAAATAGCAATCCTGGGAGCTTTTCAGCCCTCTGAGGGACCCTGGCTGTCACCAGGTAAAATGGTGGATGCCTTTCAGTGTTCATTTCAGTCAGGAAGGCTGTTCTATGAAAAACTATGGTCATTTTTACCCTATGTTGGAAATGGAGGAGCTCTGCTGTCAGAAGGTGACTATACAACTATATAGACTATATTCAGGCTTAGTCTGAGCAAGGTGATCGAGCCCAAGAAATTTTCTGGCATTTAAAAGAGAATAAGGCTATGTGAATGTGCCAAGAACAAGGTTAAAATGGCCCACAAAACCCGAGGAAAAAATCATGTGAAACTCTATCGCTAATGAAGTTATGAACACAATTTACTTTGTTCTGCCTTCAGGAATATATTGCAGGTATAACTGTGATGTTGGACTTCAAGAATGCAAAAATGCAAGCAGAGCACTACACAGCTGACTTGTAATCCTGTGCAGATAGGGTTTTCTCTTCTCTCCCCCTTAAAGGATATAAAGTGCAAGATAAAAAGAGGGCCCAAGTGATTAACGGTAATAGTGTAGAGCATGGCTAGCCTATATCCCTGCATAACATTGCCTTTCCTGTCTTTGGAAGGGGCTCTAGTTTCAAGCTACCCTTCTGTGCAGAAAGCAAGTACTTGTCCATGGCTCCTTTCAGTCTGGGAAGGTCTTCATCAGAGCTTTTTCCTCTACCAAAAGAACAGAAATCCTGAGCTGCAGATTCCCCACTTGCCCATTGCTCTGCATTAATGGACTTGGTAAAGCAACAGGGAGGCTGTCCTTCATATGAAAGCATGGATCTGAAAAACTTGTCATAAACTTGATTTGAGCTGAAGAGGTGGTAATGGTTATCCCAAAAGGGGATAATGAAGAACCAGCTTCTTAGTGCTTGTTTTGGTGGTCTGAATCCTGGCTGCTGGAAGCCTCCCAAAGATGTAATTACTGGGGACTTTTTCACCATTTTGTAAGCTGAATCCTACCTACCCAGAGCAGACAATGTCCCAGATTAGTTCCCACAATTGTAGCACTAGGTCCCACCTGGAGAGTTCTTTGATCTTAACTTCTTTCTTGTTGCAGAGGCCTTAGAGGGGCTAGGGGGATCAGCATAAGGATGTTCATAACTCCACTTGAACATCCATTCAACGCCTTCAGCTTTCTTCAAGACCAGACCAAATAATTACTGCAATAGGTATTGTACAGTGATAGGTACGAAGATGAGACTAACACAGCAATTCAGAATCTTGGGAGAGCCTGCTAATTGTCTGGGCAAATGGAGAAAGTTACAGCAAGGAATATTAACCGATCACAACAACAGTGGCCCACATGAAAAACCCTCCTGAAAATAAACCAGTGTGATTCATGCAGATATCATCTCCAACTCACTGTAGCACATAGATAGGAACTCACTTGGGAAAGGCATCTACTGACATATATCGCAATGTCCTCTTTGCTTAGCAGCACCATCCCTAGCCAGCAGCAGGGCCTGGTGCCCTTCCCTGGGGACATGGTCAAAGACCCCTGTGTCACGGAAGGGAACAGCACACATAGGCAGTGGGGCTGTGAGCTCAGGGCTCAAACCGAGGAAAGTGGCAGGAGAGAACAGCCCTGGCTGCAGGCCTGTAGCTTCTCCAGACAGAGGATCCATGCCTCAGCCCACCTGGGAGAGGAAGAGGGCTCATGCCTCCTGCCTCCTCATGGTGGGGGATGAGGTCTCCCAGAGGGACACTGCTGCTGCTGCTGGCAATAATGGTGGTGACCTTACACTGCTTCGGGTCCAGCACTGCCAGCCTAACAAGGGAAGGAACTGCCTCACTCTGCTCCATGCTGTACAGGCTCCCCTTGAGCACTGGGTCAGTTTGGGCGGCATAATGTAAGAACATGAAACTGTGAGAGAGCACAGAAAGGGAGGTTACAAAGATGGTGAAGGAGAAGATGCTGACCTTTTGTGCACTCAGCTCAGAGCAGAGGAGCTGAGGGGAGCCCTCATGGTGGCTGCAGCTCCTCACAGGGAGTGGAGGGCAGCGCTGAGCCCTGCTCTGCTCTGTGTGACATCGACAGGGCCCGAGGGAACGGCATGGAGCTGTGTCAGGGGAGGGCAGCTGGGGGTCAGGGAAAGAATCTGCAGCAAAAGGTGGTTGGCGTGGAATGGGCTGCACAGGACAGTGGGTACCGCCCTGAGCAACAGACAAGAGGGAATGGCCTCAAGTTGCACCAGGGGAAGTTTGGGTAGGATATTAGGAAACATTTCTCCTCAGGAGTAGCGATGCAATGGCACAAGCTGGCCGTGGACCTGGTGGAGTCACAGTCCCTGGAGGTGTTCAAGAACCGCGTAGATGTGGCAATGAGGGATGTGGTCAGTGGGCATGGTGGGGTGGGCTGACGGTTGGATTCGGCGAGTTAGAGGTCTTTTCCTTAATATTTCTTTGATTCTATGACCCTTATGTCCCCCCCGAATGGCAACATTTTGCGGTGACTGTCACGCTGGAAATGACACTCGCCCCACCCCACTCAGGATCGGCTCCGTACCGCGACCGCTCTCCTCCCAAAGGCTCGGGCAGCACCGCCCCGCCCCGCCCCGCCCGCCCGTCCCCTGCCGCCCCGCCCCGCGCAGCCGCGTCCCCCGCCCCGCTGCGTGCTGAGGTCAGGCCGGGCCGTGGTGCAGGCACGGCGGCGGCGCTCGCGAGAGCGGAGCTGCGGCGCGGCCGGGAGCGGCTGCGTCCCGCGGGGAGCAGGGGCGTCTCGGCGGCGGGGAAGCCGCCGGTGCGCGGAGCGGAGCGGGGCGACCGGCCCGCCCGCCCCGCCGCCCAGCTGCTCCATGCGGGCGGCGGCGGGCGGGGGCGGCGCTAGGCGCTGAGGGGCCGCGGCCGGCGGGGACGATGGCTAAATGGCTGAATAAGTACTTCAGCCTGGGCAACAACAAGACCAAGAGCCCCCCGCAGCCTCCGCGGCCCGACTATCGGGAGAAGCGCAACGGTGCTGGCGGCGCGCCCCGCCCCGACGGGCCGCCGCACCTCCACCGCCACCAGCACCACGCTTCGCCCGGCTTCTCGCACCGCCACCTGCGCGACGACACAAGCGAGCTGCTCCGCGCCTACCGCGCGCAGAAGGACCGCGACTTCGAGGACCCCTACAGCGGGCCCGGCTCCTCTTTGCGCAAGCTGCGCGCCCTGTGCCGGCCCGAGCCCTGCGCGCCAGACGAGCCGGGCCCGGCCGCCCCCCGCGCCTTCTCCTCCGCCTCGTGCGGTGCCGCCGCTTCCGCGCCCGCCGGCTCCCCGCTGCTCGCCCGCAGCCAGAGCGAGCGGCGGCCCGGCACGCCGCCCGAGGTGCGGTACATCTCCCCTCGGCACCGCTTGATCCGCGTGGAGATCGGCGACGGCGGCAAGTTCGGTCGCGGCGGTGAGCAGCTGGCGGCTTCCGCGCCCGCCAAAGAGAAGGTGAGCGCCGGGCCCGGCCCTGCCCTCCGGGGCCGGCTGTGGAAATGGGGCCGGGGAGGCGTTCGTCTGGGTGAGCTGCTGGGATGGAGGAGGCCTTTGTGCGTGGTGCGGATCGTTGTGTGCGGGGCAGGCGCCTCCGTGGCGGTGCCTGTGGATGCCTACCCCGCCGACAAGCTCTGGGGCGTGTCGTGGAGTCATGGAATCGCTGAGTTGGAGAAGACCTCTAGGATAACTGAGTCCAGACATCAGCTTACCCTCCCCATGCTCATTCACCACGTCCCTCAGTGCCATATCCACGTGGGTGTTGAGCACCTCCATGGTTGGTGACTCCACCACCTCCCTGGGCAGCCTGTGCCCTGCATCACCACTCTGAGAAGCAATTCTTCATAGTATCCAACCCCAAACCTGTCTTTTGCTAGTACTCTGATATGTCTTAGAGTAGATGTGCTGTGGAGGAACATGGAGTGTGTCGCCCGTTCTCAGAGCGTACTGTGATTATAATCACACTGTATCAGCTCAGCTTCTGGGGTGACAGCAGGCCTGGGCCAAGGGCGATTGAGGGCTGGTTGGCCTCCTGGTGCTGCAGTGTGAGTGGCAGGGAGTGTTCCCGGTGTGGTTGTAGTGGTTTTTTCTTCCTCTCTCCTTTCCTGCAGTCGCTCACAGCCCCTTGACAGTTTTGCACAAGTCAGGCTGTGTACCAGCATCGTGCTTGTTTTGGCATGTGAGGAATAATTAGTTGGTAAGGTCTCGAGAGCAGGGTACAGGCTGTTCTAAGGTCTGCATAAGCTGTAACTGTGTACAACATTAGAAGAGGTTTTCTTTATGTGTTACTAATCCTCTGCAAATCTGCCTACTTTAGTGCTTGCTACAGGCTTTGGCTGTAACTGCTGGAGGAGGTCTTTATCTAACATATATTTACAGGAAAAATTTGTGTCAGAAAAACAGTGTACTCCTCGCTTTCCTTACTGGAAAAAAAAAAAAAAAGCCATGCTCTAACTTCTTCACCTCCTTGTTCACTGCTGAAGGTGAGGTTGTTCAAAGTCCTGTGTTACAACAGCACAACACTTCCCTGGACATTTATGTCTCCAGCTGACAGCTGAAGCAAGCTCTGCAGCCACTGGCTTGGCTGCAAATGCTCTCTTGTCTTTCATAGTGTTCTCTACAAATATTTACAAAAACACTGTAGGAACAGTGCTGGGAAGGTTCCAGGTGCAGGAACTCAGGTTACAAGGGGAGGCTTAGGAGAGGCTAGAGCAGCTCTGCTGTTGTAAGCACTGTGCCTCTGCTCTTTCTTTAAGTACATCTTTTTTTGTTGTGTTGCGTGTGTGTGTGTGTTGAAGATCAGTTTTTCTGCAGTTTGTAAATTGGCTTGTGAAACTTAAGCGTTAAGAGTCTCATCACAGGAATTCTAAGTATGTGCTGAACTTACCAATTTAAATTAACTGTGTGGGTGCATGTTTAAGTATGTAAAAAGATTGAATTGAGTGGTAACACATTTCTGCAACAATGTGATAAATTATATCCTGTCCAGGTGGAATTACCAATGTATCAGTTTGTCATGATGGTGACAAGATATTAAAACACTAGCATTTATTACACAGTCTGTCACTTTACAGGTAGCTCCTGACTGGAAGCAACTTCTTTCTCGGAAGTGAACCATCGTTAAAGTTACAGTCTCAGTGTATTCACTCTTCTGTCAATTACCTGTGTTTAGACCAAGTGCTCTCAGGCAAATACTTCCAACAGCTTCACGCTGTAGGAAAAATAACTGCTTTGCTGGGGGCAAAACTATTCCAAGTGCAACTGCTGTTCTTCTTATGTAGAACAGGATTTACTACTATTATCTTTATATTTTAGGCCAACTGATTCAATCTGCAAAATGGAAATAACATCTGTTTCAAGTAACCCTCTTTGCCAGCTTCTGTGATTATAAATGTATGCTGCTGGTTCTAAAATTTGCTTTGAATAAGCAGCCTGCACTTCTGTAAGATAGGATGATTCCCCAGAAAAAAACAGAATACTCATACTGCAACCACATTCCTTCTGGTTTTGAGAGAGAGTATACATGCCATGCAGGAAGTCTTAGCTTTCTGAAGAGGCAGATGTGCTCATCCTCACCTTGCCACAAGGTTTTTTTTCATGTTCAGATGGAACTTCCTGTGTTCCTGTTTGTGGTCACAATCTGTTGTCCCGTCACTGGGCTGAAAGAGCCTGCCCACCTCTGCCTTCATTCCTGACCATTAGATATTGGTAAACATTATTAAGATCCTCTCTCGGTCTTCTCCAGACTGAACTGTTCCATGCCTCTTTGCCTGGGGAGATGCTCCAGGCTCTTAATCATCTTTGTAGCCCTCCACTGAACTCTAAGTTCCCCATCTTGAACATGGGAGCCCAAAAGAACTCCAAAAGAAACCTCATCAGGTCAGATCAGAGTAGGAGGATCACCTCTCTTGACCTACTGGCCACGCATTTTGTAATGTGCTCCAGGACACTATTGGCCTTGGCCACAGGGGCACAGTGCTGGCTGATGGTCATCCTGTTGTCCACCAGCTGCCCAGGTCCTTCTTTCCAGAGTTCCTTACCTGTACTAATGCATGCAGTCATTTCTTCCTGGCTGTGGTACTCTGTACCTGCCCTTGCTTAACCTTATAAGATTCCTCTCCACCTAACTCAACAGTCTGTCCAGGACTTGTTGAATGGCAACACAGTTTTCTTGCGTGTCAGTCATTCCTCCCAGCTTTGTATCATTGGCAAACTTGCTGAGAGTGCATTCTTTCCCTTTATCCTGGTCACTGATGAAGATATTGAACAAGGCAGGGCACAGTACAGACCTCTGGGGAGCACCAGTAGTTACAGGCCTCCAGCCAGACTCTGTGCTGCTGAGCTCTACCAGTCAGCCAGTTCTCAATCTACCTCACTGTAGATGTCCACTCATCTATCTCACACTTCCTAAGCTTACCTCACAAGAGTGTTGTGGGAGACGTTGTTGAAAGCCTTGCTGAAGTCAAGATATGCAATCTGCTGCTCTCCCCTTATCTACCTGGGTAGTTGCAACTTCCTAGAAGGTTGCCAGTTTGGTCAGGCATGATTTCGCCTTGGTGAATCCATGTTGACTACTCCTGATAACCTTCCCTGCTTTCTCTTGCTTGGAGATGATATCCAGAACAAGTTGCTCCATCCCATTCCCAGGGATGGAGATGAGGCTGACTGGTCTGTAGTTTCCCAGGTCCTCATTCTTGCCAGTTTTGAAGACTGGAGTAACTCTGGCTATTCTCCAGTACTTGGCCACATCTGCTGTTCTCCATGACCTTTGAAATAGAATAGAAAGTGGCTGAAGTCACTTCTGCCAGCTTCTTCAGCACTTGTGAGTGCATCCCTTTGGAGTTCATAGATTTGCATGTGTTGAGTTTGCCTAGATGACCTCTGACCAGATCCTCCTTGACCAACGGGAGTAGCGTAACTTAAGTACTTATATTATGAATGAAAGAAAATAAAATTGCTGTATAAGGCTCTTCTCACAGAAAGATATTAGTGTTTAATAATCCAGGAGTGTTCATTAAAGTCTTGTGGTCTGTTCCAGCACCTCTAATCTTTGTTTTTCTTCTTTTTGAATATACAATTATAATGCTCTGCTTTCTTTTACAGAGAACTATGGTTTCTCACAAATTCCATGAGTGGTTTTTCAAGCTTTGTTTCTGATGTCTGGGTAGGACTGCTGTGGGTTAAACTTACGAGAGATTCTGGAATGGGTAGTAGATCTAGGAAGATGCCTGTTCAATGTACAGGTTCAGGTTACATGTAAAGGACAAATAGCAAAGTGTAAATAACAGCAAACTAGATAGTATACATTTCTAGGAAAATGATAAACCAGATAATCTGAGTAGTACAGGAGATACATACTAAAAGTAATGGCAGGCCTGGCTGCATCTGGCAAGACTGCAGACATAGGCTGTAAAAGTAACCACAGAGGTGTAACTCATCTGAGCTTGAAGAGCCTTAATAAGCAGAGGTAAAGATGCTGACTGAAGCCAGATTGGTAGCAGGCTGTGCACATATAATAGTGAGGTGAACAACCTTCACAAGAAATACGCAAGGCTGGGTGTCATCACTGCCAGGTATCTTTGAATTCAGAATGGTTTGTGGACTTTTTTACCTAGGTGGTACAATCAGACATATCTGGGGGCTTTAGCAGTGATGTGTATCTGAAAGCAAAGGAGATTGGGCAAGGTTATAATTTGTGGCAGATTTATCTGAATAGCTCTAGTATAGACAATAAGGAATGACTAGCTTCTGTTTTCAGTGTGGGCCTGGGAGAAGTTAAATACTCGGTTCTCCTGGAGCAGAAAAATGAGCTTAGGTGAGTTGGAATGGCGTGTCCATACACAGCAACTTCCAGGTTCATGCATCTTTGTAAGAATGGATGTGAGACTCAGCTTGCCATCACTCAGTGGACAAACCTGTTAGTAAAGAGTGAACTGATGTCCTCTAAGTGATCTTTTTTTCTGGTGTAAGTCCATGAAAGTAGTAATACTTAAGCGTATAAAAGGTTGTTTTGTATATTTTCTTACCTAAATACTTATATGTGGCTTTGGATCTGAAGAGCTATTCAGACAGCAACTACATTACACTCCATTGCTGTAAGTTCTTACTGTTTAAGAGGTGGACCTGTAGTGCACTTTTCTTGTAAAAGATGATTATTTCATAATAATGAGCAACATTTTTCCCTCTCTGTGTGCTGCAACTAGAACTGCGCAACCGATCTAGATAGTGTGTGCAGAAGGCATTGCAAATTGTAAGATCCATTTCTGCAGAAGTGGCTGTGAGAGAACCTATAAATGTCGCGTGGCAGCAGGAAACCGTTGAAGGCAGTATAGCTGCTGACTTGATTTCCAGAGGTGTAAAGGCTTATGTGAATCCTGCGTTTGTGCAGGAAGGGAAAACTTAGTTTCCATGGAATCCATCTCGGAAGTGTGTGGTGCAGAGATTGAATGCTAGCTAAGTGTGAGGGCTAAAGCCATGTTTTGCATCAAACATCTGCCTTTCTTATATTACAATAGGCTATGGAAAAGCTGTTTGAACTTTGCAGCATTAACATCTGTGTATGATTAAAACCTTTTAGTAAACATTGAGAAAATGTAAATGTTGAGAAGATGTTTGTTATATTTTTGTATCCAGGTCTGAGCTGTATTTGGTCTTGCAAGTAGGAATAAGTCAGGTGTATTTAACAGAATCTTTCAGCTGGCATTTCAACATATCTAAGCAGTGTTAGGGTTATTTATTTCAGTTATATACTTCTCAAAGCTTCTAAGTTTCTGATGAGACTCTGCTGTGTTCCTGTGTTCAGTCCATTTCAGCAGACTGTCAGGCTGCCATTCTTTCCAATGGGCTGTACTCTGAAGCTTACCTTCTCTCTTCATGTGGTACTTATTGCCATATGGCTCTGACTTTAAGCCACATGTCTGAGAAGAAGATACCGGAGGCTGCTGGTCTTGTGAGTCTTCAAGAGTGGCTTGTGCAAGGCTATACAAGCTATATTTTTTTCTACGTATCTCACAATGCTATGGCAGTAAGACCCTGCTAGAAATGTGTTCTTCTAGAAATGTGAGCACCATGATCAAGGGATTATCAAGAGTCTTATGGTAAGATACTTAGTTGTTACCCGAACCTGTGGAGTGCTAGAAATTTTAGGTCTGTTACAAGTATTGAGGTGGCCTGTTTGGGTAGAAGTGGGCCTGGCTTCTCATTGTATTGCCCAGCTGGGAACCATCTTAGGTCTGGAAATGATCAGATTTTCATACTCTTGGACAAAGAGAATTGAAGCAGAAAAAGGCTAGCTGAAGGGAGTTTTGAAGCTGTTGGAAACATGGAGATGGAAGAAGGGTGTGGTGATCTCCTGAAAGAGCATGGTATGTATACCTTTACAGTTAACAGATCCAAACACTGAAAGCTCCTCAGTTACTTGATTCAAACAAAATGACCGACTTGCCCTTTTTTTGAACTCGTTATTGAATCATTTACTGGAAGACTTTTACATGTTCCATGTGGCCTCATTCTGAAAAGGGCTAATGTTACAGCAGTGGACCTTTGTCCAGTTTTAACCCCCTACTGTGCAACATCA